>NC_061511.1:203638817-203733761 GCF_022539505.1 Lolium rigidum | reverse complement strand
CTTTTTCTGATTTCTTTTGACAGACGACCATATCCAACACACATGAATAAATATCTATGTAATCCCTGTACCACTTAAACAAACATTAGTGTATCACATATATTGACATCAAACACACAAAACATAATGTGAGAGATGTTCTTTCAGAAATCTCAGGAGAAGAAAGAAGCCAAGCAAAAGGAGGTCATTGATGCTAATGCGGAACAAAAATCAACTCCAATATTACCTCCAGTTAGTGAAGTAGAAATTCTTCAGTATATGGCTGATAACCCACAAGTATAGGGGATCGCGGCAGTCTTCGAGGGAAGTAAAACCCAAATTTATTGATTCGACACAAGGGGAGGTAAAGAATACTTATAAGCCTTAACAACTGAGTTGTCAATTCAGCTGCACTGGAAAAGCACTAGTAACAAGGGTGATGTGAAAGTAGCAGTAATATGAGAGCAGTAGTAACAGTAACACAGCAGCAGTAATAGCAATATGAGAGCAATGGCACCAGAAAATAGTTGATACTACTTCCAATGACATATAGAACAAGTATACGATGATGAAAGATGGACCGGGGTTCCCAACGATCTACACCAGTGGTAACTCTCCAATAACAAGTGACAAGTGTTGGGTGAACAAATTACAGTTGGGCAATTGATAGGAATCAAATCATTAAGACAGAACATCCAGATTATTAATTATGTAGACATGTTTTCCATATATAGTCGTACGTGCTCGCAATGAGAAACTTGCACAACATCTTTTGTCCTACCAGCCGGTGGCAGCCGGGCCTCAAGGGAATCTACTGGCTATTAGGGTACTCCTTTTAATAGAGCACCGGAGCAAAGCATTAACACTCAGTGAAAACATGTGTCCCTCACATCACCGCCATCCCCTCCGGTTGTCCCGATTCTTGTCACTTCGGGGCCTTTGGTTCCGGACAGCGACATGTGCATACAACTTGTAGATACAATCTAAGCAATAAGTATAGAGCTTAAATCTAAGATCATGCCACTCGGGCCCTAGTGACAAGCATTAAACACAACAAGATTGCAGCAACAATAACTTCACAAACTTTATAGATAGACTAATCATAATGTATCATCCATCGGATCCCAACAAACACAACACCGATTACATCGGATGGATCTCAATCATGTAAGGCAGCTCATGAGATCATTGTATTGAAGTACATGGAGGAGAGAATACCAACTAGCTATTGCTAGAACCCGTAGTCCATGGGGGAACTACTCACGGAGCATGATGGAGGCGGTGGCGTTGATGGAGATGGCTTCCGGGGCACTTCCCCGTCCCGGCAGGGTGCCGGAACGAGACTTCGCCCCCGAATTGGAGTTTCGCGATGGCGGCGGCGCCCCTAGAGTCTTTCTGGAGTTTCGTCAATTGGTATCGCGTTTTTAGGTCTCCAGGGCTTAAATAGGCGAAGAGTCGGAGTCGGAGGGGCCACGGGGCCTCCTCACACTAGGGCGGCGCGCCCCCCTCTTGGGCCGCGCCGGCCACACGTGTGGGGCCCCCGGGCACCCCTCCGAGTCCCCTTCGACTTTCTGGAAGGTTCCGGGAAAAATAAGATGTTGGGTCTTTGTTTCGTCGAATTCCGAGAATATTGCCCGAACAGCCTTTCTGGAACAAAAAACAGCAGAAAACAGGAACTGGAACTGTGGCATCTTGTTAATAAGTTAGTTCCGGAAAACGCATGAAATCATCATAAAGTGCAAGCAAAACATGTAAGTATTGTCATAAAACAAGCATGGAACATCAGAAATTATGGATACGTTGGAGACGTATCAGCATCCCCAAGCTTAGTTCCTACTCGTCCTCGAGTAGGTAAACGATAAAAAGAATAATTTATGTAGTGACATGCTACTTACATAACCTTGATCATACTATTACAAAGCATATGAAATGAATGAAGTGACTCAAGGCAATAATCTATAGTTGCTAACAAATAGATAACATATAGCAAAACTTTTCATGAAGAGTACTTTCAAGACAAGCATCAAAAGTCTTGCATAAGAGTTAACTCATAAAGCAATAAATTCAAAGTAAAGGCATCGAAGCAACACAAAGGAAGATTAAGTTTCAGCGGTTGCTTTCAACTTTCAACATGCATATCTTATGGATAATTGTCAATACAGATTAATATGATGAATGCAAATAAGCAAGTATGTAAGAATCAATGCACAGTTGACACAAGTGTTTGCTTCTAAGATGGAAGGAAGTAGGTAAACTGACTCAACATAAAAGTAAAAGAAAGGCCCTTCGTAGAGGGAAACATTGATTGCTATATTTGTGCTAGAGCTTTGGTTTTGAAAACATAAAGAGAGCATAAAAGTAAAATTTTGAGAGGTGTTTGTTGTTGTCAACGAATGGTAGTGGGCACTCTAACCCCCTCGCCAGACAAACCTTCAAAGAGCGGCTCCCATGAATTATTTTTATTTTTGGGTGGCACTCCTTCCAACCTTTCTTTCACAAACCATGGCTAACCGAATCCTCGGGTGCCTGCCAACAATCTCATACCATGAAGGAGTGCCTTTTTATTTTAGTTTTATTATGATGGCACTCCTCCCCACCTTTGCTTTCTCAAGCCATGGCTAACCGAATCCTTCGGGTGCCGTCCAACAATCACATACCATGGAGGAGTGTCTATTTATGTTAATTAATTTGGGACTGGGAATCCCATTGCCAGCTCTTTTTGCAAAATTATTGGATAAGCGGATGAAGCCACTAGTCCATTGGTGAAAGTTGCCCACCAAGATTGAAAGATAAACACCACATACTTCCTCATGAGCTATAAAACATTGACACAAATCAGAGGTGATAAATTTTTAATTGTTTAAAGGTAGCACTCAAGCAATTTACTTTGGAATGGTAGAGAAATACCATGTATTAGGTAGGTATGGTGGACACAAATGGCATAGTGTTTGGCTCAAGGATTTGGATGCATGAGAAGTATTCCCTCTCAATACAAGGCTTAGTCTAGCAAGGTTGTTTGAAGCAAACACAAGTATGAACCGGTACAGCAAAACTTACATAAGAACGTATTGCAAGCATTATAATACTCTACACTGTCTTCCTTGTTGCTCAAACACTTTTACCAGAAAATATTTAGACCTTAAGAGAGACCAATCATGCAAACCAATTTCAACAAGCTCTACAGTAGTTCTCCACTAATAGGTTTAAACTGCATGAAAAAAAACTTAATCATGATCCACTTGAGAGCTCAAAACAATTGCCAAGTGTCAAATTATTCAAGACATTATGAGGCATTTTCTGTTTCCAACCAAATAGCCATAAGTATTGTAGCTTCCAACTTTTATCATTGAACATTAAAAGTAAAACGAAGAACAAGAGTTCATATGAAAAAGCGGAGCGTGTCTCTCTCCCACACAAGGATTTCTAGGATCCGATCTTATTCAAACAAAAACAAAACGAAAATAAACACACAGACGCTCGAAGTAAAGCACATAAGATGTGACCGAATAAAAATATAGTTTCAATAGAAGAAACCTGATAAGTTGATGAAGAAGGGGATGCCTTGGGCATCCCCAAGCTTAGACGCTTGAGTCTTCTTGAAATATGCAGGGATGAACCACGGGGGCATCCCCAAGCTTAGACTTTTCACTCTTCTTGATCATATATCATCCTCCTCTCTTGACCCTTGAAAACTTCCTTCACACCAAACTTCTCATAAACTTCATTAGAGGGGTTAGTACTCAAAAAACTTGAATCCACTTTTAGTCCTGTAGTGACACATTGCAAGAACTAAATAAAACATTAGCTACAGCTCTCCATGTCTAGAAAGCCTCACTTAAAGTCCACAAGAGACAATGCAAAAAACAGAGACAGAATCTGTCAAAACAGAACAGCCAGTAAAAACGAATTTTAAAGAGGTACTTCCGTTGCTCAAATCAGAAAACTCAAAACTAATGAAAGTTGCGTACATATCTGAGGAACACGCACGTAAATTGGCATATTTTTCTGAGTTACCTACAGAGAAAACAGCCCAGATTCGTGACAGATAGAAATCTGTTTCTGCGCAGAAATCCAAATCTAGTATCAACCTTCGATTAGAGGCTTCACTTGGCACAACATTGCAATAAAATAAAGATAAGGAGAGGTTGCTACAGTAGTAACAACTTCCAAAACACAACAAAACAGTAGCAAAATAAACACATGGGTTATCTCCCAATAAGTTCTTTCTTTATAGCCATTAAGATGGGCTCAGCAGTTTTAATGATGCACTCGCAAGAAATAAGAGTTGAAGCAAAAGAGAGCATCAAAAAGCAAATCCAAAACACATTTAAGTCTCACCCACTTCATATGCATAGGAATCTTGTACACAAATAAATTCATGAAGAACAAATTGACAAGGATAAGAAGATGAAACAAGAGTAACTTCAAAATTTTAAGCATATAGAGAGGTGTTTTAGTACCATGCAAATTTCTACAACCATATTTTCCTCTCTCATAATAATTTTCAGTAGCTTCATCAATAAACTCAACAATATAACTATCACAATAAGCATACTTTTCATGATCCATAAACACATAATTTTTATCAATAATATAACATGATGATTGATCAATCTCAAGAGATATGGGACTCATAGATAATGTCAAGACTTCTCCAATCCCATTTTCATTAGTAGTACAATCAATATTATCAAGTAATATAGGACCATCATCTAGAGCTTTATCATAAACATTTGCCAAGCAAAATTCTTTAGTACCATGCATTTCGACATCAGGCACAAACAAAGCATTATCATAAGATTTATCAAAGTAGCATGGATTATCATAGATAAGAGTAGCATAATTATTCTCACAAGTTTTACTCATAGGTAATATTTCAAGAGAATCCACAGGAACATAACATTCAACCTCTTTCGGTAAGCATGGAGGACATTCAAATAGTGTAAGAGATAAAGAGTTACTCTCATTAGAAGGTTGGCATGGGTAGCTAATCCATTCTTCCTCCTTTTGTTCATCACTCTCCTCTTCTTTTTCATCCAATGAGCTTTCAGTGTTCATCAATTTCCTCCTCTTTTTCATCCAATGAGCTTTCGAGTTCATCAATTTCTTCTTCCACGAGGTTCTCGCAAATTGTGAGAGCATTCTTGTGCATTAATGAGTCTCTCTTTATAATCAATGATATAAGGATTATCAGTGTAACTTTCATTGCAAAAATTAAGGATAGAAGAGACATAATCTTTAAGGTCCTTACAAATAACACAAGTTTCATAATTTTTAGCCATGAAGGATTCTATCTCAGAGGCTCCCATAAATATGACAAATTGTTCTACCTCTTCGAACCCAAAATGAATATAGCTATTCCGATTATAGTTCTTAATTAAAAATTCCTCACTAAAGCCACATTGAAATTTAAGATGTTTAGTATCCTGTTGAGAGCAACAGTTTATATCATGGCGTTTAAGCAAGATTTTAGCAATTGTATTCAATTTTTCTATCACAGCACTCATTACTTTACCAGTTCTTGATTCTCTATAATTATTATAATATTCTATGAGCTCCAAATAGGTTGTAGGTTCTCCCATAACAGCAGTTTTCAATTTTTAGGTTTTTCAAATTTTTATGGATTTTTGGGTATATGAGAAAAGTAAAACAAGACAAAAAGAAACTAGATAAAAGTAAACTAAGAAAAATAATACTAGACAGAAATAAACTAAGCACAAATAAACTAGACAAAAGTAAACTAAGCAAAACAAAATAAAATAAAATAAAAACAGAGAGAGAGGTAGAGTGTACTCCCCAGGTGAACTTATGAGTAGAGCTATGCCTCCCCGAGCAACGGCGCCGAGAAAACAGTCTTGATAACCCACAAGTATAGGGGATCGCGGCAGTCTTCGAGGGAAGTAAAACCCAAATTTATTGATTCGACACAAGGGGAGGTAAAGAATACTTATAAGCCTTAACAACTGAGTTGTCAATTCAGCTGCACCTGGAAAAGCACTAGTAACAAGGGTGATGTGAAAGTAGCAGTAATATGAGAGCAGTAGTAACAGTAACACAGCAGCAGTAATAGCAATATGAGAGCAATGGCACCAGAAAATAGTTGATACTACTTCCAATGACATATAGAACAAGTATACGATGATGAAAGATGGACCGGGGTTCCCAGCGATCTACACTAGTGGTAACTCTCCAATAACAAGTGACAAGTGTTGGGTGAACAAATTACAGTTGGGCAATTGATAGGAATCAAAGCATTAAGACAGAACATCCAGATTATTAATTATGTAGGCATGTTTTCCATATATAGTCGTACGTGCTCGCAATGAGAAACTTGCACAACATCTTTTGTCCTACCAGCCGGTGGCAGCCGAGCCTCAAGGGAATCTACTGGCTATTAAGGTACTCCTTTTAATAGAGCACCGGAGCAAAGCATTAACACTCAGTGAAAACATGTGTCCCTCACATCACCGCCATCCCCTCCGGTTGTCCCGATTCTTGTCACTTCGGGGCCTTTGGTTCCGGACAGCGACATGTGCATACAACTTGTAGATACAATCTAAGCAATAAGTATAGAGCTTAAATCTAAGATCATGCCACTCGGGCCCTAGTGACAAGCATTAAACACAACAAGATTGCAGCAACAATAACTTCACAAACTTTATAGATAGACTAATCATAATGTATCATCCATCGGATCCCAACAAACACAACACCGATTACATCGGATGGATCTCAATCATGTAAGGCAGCTCATGAGATCATTGTATTGAAGTACATGGAGGAGAGAATACCAACTAGCTATCGCTAGAACCCGTAGTCCATGGGGGAACTACTCACGGAGCATGATGGAGGCGGTGGCGTTGATGGAGATGGCTTCCGGGGCACTTCCCCGTCCCGGCAGGGTGCCGGAACGAGACTTCGTCCCCCGAATTGGAGTTTCGCGATGGCGGCGGCGCCCCGGAGTCTTTCGCGGAGTTTCGTCAATTGGTATCGCGTTTTTAGGTCTCCAGGGCTTAAATAGGCGAAGAGTCGGAGTCGGAGGGGCCACGGGGCCTCCTCACACTAGGGCGGCGCGCCCCCCTCTTGGGCCGCGCCGGCCACACGTGTGGGGCCCCCAGGGCACCCCTCTAGTCCCCCTCTGACTTTCTGGAAGGTTCCGGGAAAAATAAGATGTTGGGTCTTCGTTTCGTCGAATTCCGAGAATATTGCCCGAACAGCCTTTCTGGAACCAAAAACAGCAGAAAACAGGAACTGGCACTGTGGTATCTTGTTAATAGGTTAGTTCCGGAAACGCATGAAATCATCATAAAGTGCAAGCAAAACATGTAAGTATTGTCATAAAACAAGCATGGAACATCAGAAATTATGGATACGTTGGAGACGTATCAATGGCAGACATGATGGGAGTAAATAAGGAGGATAAAGTGAAACAACACCAGTTCTATAGTGATTTATTGAAAGGAGCACAAGAGAAGTCACATGAGGAAGTACAACCAAGAATTAAACTGGTGGATTTCTTGAAAACCAAACCCTTACGTTTTTCTATGGTAGATGAGCCTATGGAAGCAGAGTATTGGTTGATGGATACATCCCGTAAACTTAAAAGTGTGGGATGTAAAGATGATGAGAAAGTGCGATATGCCACATACCTTTTGACTGGATCTGCAGCAACATGGTGGGAAGATTTGAAGTTTATATCGCATGAAGAAGGTGTTATCACCTGGGCAGACTTCAAGAATAAGTTTCGTCAGGAATATGTCGTTAAAGGCAACACGAAAAGGAAGAGAAGTGAAGGATCAGAGCAAAACAACCTTCTAGTTCTGAAACATGTACGAGAGTTTAATCGTCTATCTCATTACATTAGCAAGGAAGTAAACATGGAAGCAAAACGACAAAGGAAATTCATGAAGGGACTGCAGGCAGTAATGAAAATGCAGCTCAGGATTGTGCGTGCAAAAGAGTTCCAAGAACTAATGGATAGTGTTAGAACCTTGGAAGATAAGGATAATGAGGAGCAAGATGGAGTATCAATAAAGAGAGTTCGAACCGCATATCAACTAGAGTTGAACCTACAACCTCAAACCAATCCCTATTCTTAACCCATGAATCAACCAGGAGCAACTACATCAAGAAAGGGAAATAATCTACTAAAAATATCAAATATTCAGTGCCGCAACTGTGGATTACGAGGACATTACAAGAGCGAATGCAGAAAAACAAATGTGATTTGTTATGAATGTGGAGAAGAGGGACATAAGAGGAACAAATGCACAAATCGACAGTTAGCTCAAGTTCAGCAAACAGGAGGAAAGAGACCTTACTTGGGAGTACCACTGCAAAGGAGTGAGTACGAGGAAGGGGCATCTTCAAGGAAGTCAAGTGGAAAGCCTGATCAAGAGCGAAAGTACGAGACTATGAACCAAGTTGACAACCTTGTCAGCAACATAGTGACGGGTAAGTCAATATACCGTCCATCATCATATTTACTTAAATGAGATGTATTTGCCATCATGAATAAATAATCATAGGAATCACTTCGGATATTCACAATTGTGTGGGTACACCGCTGATTTTTCCATGAAACCAAAACAAAATACATGTAATCATAAGCCATACCAAGACGAAGATTCTAGCCATGAGTCTAATGGTTGGAAGAAAATAAGTTGAAGACCATAAGAAAACTCTAAGGGGTAGAGTAAAGATTGAGTTGGATGTACAATAACTCAATATTTTGAGCAACATAGATGAAGAAGGTCTGACTGAGAGGAAGTTCAATCTTATTTTTATAAGATTGTTGGACATTACTTTCAGATGGATGTCAGACCAGAAGCCGAGGTTTATACCTCGAGGAAGTAAGAATTGGACTATAACTTGAGAATGTGAGTAATATTTACTCACAAGTACGAAGGGATCTAAGGAAGTTGGATGAAGGAAATACCGTAGACCAAATAAAGCTTTGGAATGCTACAAGACGAAGGTTTCATCCGAAATCCAGAAGAACAAGCTGCAGTGGATAGCAAGGTAGGATTATAGGAAGAGAAGAGAGGAGTGTAGCTAGGGGCAGGGAAAACTCACCACAAGAAAGAATCAGACCATATTAATTTTTTCTAGAACTGGAGTAAGAAACTAATGTTCAGAGACAGACACTATTGGATTCCAGGAAGAATCTGGACAAGGAATATATTCAATTATATTTAGTGAGATCACCACGGAGTTCGAGAGAAGTCGTAGTCTGCACAAGTCAGATCCACACTCCGGAAACGTGAGAGAGTTCAAACTTCGAGGAGGAAGTTTAGTTTAAGGGGTAGAGACTGTAATATCCCAGGTATTGGGGTTACAAAAATAGAGGAAACAGATGTGTGCATTGCATTCATGAATAGAAAATCCGTGGAATTTTCGCGCGTTCATCTAAAAACACAAAGTGATCGAGGTTTCTCTTGTGTCGATGGAATTGGTGTATGTCATCGACACAAGTGCGATAAGTTTTGACATGACCTTTGTGGATTTATTACGTTTTCGAGGGAAATAGTTTGAATTCAAATTCAAATATGAAAGACAGAATTCAAATAAGATTTTGAATTGGAATTTGAATTCTAAACAATTATATAATTATAAAGTAAATATAATTATAAATGAGAATCCAATATTATAAATAACAATCCACATAAGTAATATTACAAGTTACACAAGAAATATGAGATTACAAAAAATGAAACTAAAAGAATTCCTAAATCTAAATCTTCTAAACCTTTCTTGTTCTTCTTTACTTGCAATGAGAAAAAAAAAACAAAAACAAAAGACAAGCAAATAATTGTGTCATGTGGTTAGAAATGTTTGCCTTCACCTTTGGTGAGGCAATATTACGGTTGGTGGCTAGCTAAGGGGTTTCAAGAACTACTCTTGATCCCTAATGATGATTAGAGGGAATTAATTCTTTCTTAGGCAACATCAGGAAGAAATGCATCATAAGGGACAAATGGGTCATTTGGATCATGGAACATTCATCAACAAGGCAACCAGGGACTAGAGGCAACAGTAGCTGATCCATATCACAAGGCAACATAATTTGTGGCAACAAGGAAACTATTTAAAATTTCCCTCTAATCTAGCTAGCAACCATGAAGGTTTACAAGTTTATAAAAAAGTGATCACATTTGACATGGAAAAGTCAAAATGATCTGAAGAAAATATTTTATAAATCATTTGATAATTAAGCAGTAGCTTAATTAATATTTAAGCAACCAAATCATTAAACCATAAGTAGTTCAGTTCACATGGTATTAGCCATTGAGATGATTAAGAAAGTCACAGCCCATATGAGTTTATACACCTGGCAGACACAAAAGAAATACCAAACCGGATAAGTACCCAACCCAGCCGTGCATTGTACTTGGAGGCAAAGCAAAGCCATCTTGACCACATCCACTTGATAAATGGACCACACACACAGGCAGCACACTCAACACATGCATGTATGTGCTGTCAATGCCACAAACAGTAGCCCAGGGATATAAAAGCAAGGGCATCACAGCTAGCCAAACCATTTGGCTCAGGCTTCATCAACGCATACCACCATAATAACCACTGGATTTACAACAAGATCTTTGGAGGAAATCAAGAAGCTAGCCGGAAGGAGAAGAAGAGGGGAAAACATGGCAACAAGCACAAGTGACAGCTGATCAAGATTCACCACCAGATATCAAGCTAGGGAGCAACAGGTAGAAATCCACCAGTAGCTTAAATAGCTCATAGTATATGTATCTTTAGATTGCATACACATCTGTGGGAAAACAAATGGAATAAAAATCATTCCATCTTGTTAGAAGTTGTATTGTAGTCCCTCTCGTATACGTGTCCTACACGTATTGTATGTCATTGTAACTCTTGTATCTCCTGATATATATATATACACCTGGCGACCACGTTTGTGGCAACGCACAACCCATATTATTTTCACATGGTATCAGAGCTACTTCTTCCTTAGATTGCATCTGAAAAATCGCCATGAGCTTGTCTTCGTCTTCCGGCGCGGGCTCGTACGTAGGATCGATCGGAGGGATCGTTTCGAAAAACTGACGAGGGAAAACTACCCGATATGGCAGTCTCAAATCCTCCCGGAAATTCGGGCGCGCAGCTTATGGGCTATCCGGACGGATCTGTTCCGGAACCGTCGAAAACCATCCGGTCGACGGACAAAGGGGCTGAGGTGACCATCCCCAATCCTGAATACGCTCGATGGATCGCCCAAGATCGAGCCTGTTCCGCGTATCTTCTCCGCAACATGTCGAGGAGGTCCTCACGCAGCTCGTTGGCTTGACGAGCTCGTTGCGGTCCGGAAGGCGGTGACCGAGATGTTTTCCTCCCAATCGAAGGCTCGTGTTGTTCATCTTCGCACCCAACTCAACCAAACCCGGCGCGAAAATTTCTCCACGGGTGCTGCTTATTTTGATCGGGTCAAGTCTCTCACGGATGAGATGTGTACTGCTGGAAAACCACAAGATGATGATGATGTTGCCTCCTACATCCTTGCTGGATTGGATGATGAGTACAATGGGTTCGTGGCTGCTATCACAGCTTTGATCAAGGCCCAGCCAATCGTGAGTCTTGGAGATCTCTACTCTCGGTTCCTCTCTTATGAATCTCGCCCGGAAGGACGGAACCCCGGCAGCGGCACCAATGGCGATCCGTCTGTCAACGCTGCCTCACGCGGGAATTATGGAAACCGCGCCAACAAAGGGGGCCGCGGTGGTGGGCGAGGAAACTTTCAAGGAGGAGGTGGACGTGGTGGTGGAAATTACTACCATGGTAACAATTCTCAAGGAGGGGGTGGCTATGGAGGCTACTCTCAAGGAGGAGGCAATGGTGGCTACTCTCAAGGAGGGGGCAATGGTGGCTACCGCCAAGACAACAACAATCAGCAACAACAGCGCCAAGGTGGAGGACGTGCTTTTCATGATCGACAAGGGTCGGATGTTGTATGCCGATTTGTGGCAGGAGTGGGCATCCGGCGTTTCGCTGTTGGAAGAGATTCAACAAAAGTTTTCAAGGTCCTGAACGCTCCGCTAATGCAGCGATGGGATCATATGGTATAGATACCAATTGGTACACCGATACGAGTGCCTCTAATCATATCACGGGAGAGCTGGATCGCCCGACCATGAGTGAACGCTATAATGGTCAAGATCAAATTCACGGGCCCAACGGTAAAGGTATGGATATACATCACATTGGACATTCATTATATTATACCCCTAATCATAATCTTCGTCTCGATAATATTCTCCATGTTCCTGAAGCTACCAAGAGTCTCTTGTCAGTTCATCATCTTGCTAAAGATAATCATGCGTTTCTTGAATATTGGCCTAATTTTTTCTCTATTAAGGACCAGGACACGAGGGAAATTCTTCTTCAAGGTAGATGCGTGGGTGGTCTCTATCCTATGCCTTCATCATCCTCGCCATCCACGAAGCAAGCTCTTGGTGTTCAGACTTCTTCACACTGGCATAGGCGCCTAGGACATCCTTCATCCATTGTGGTTCATCAAATTCTTCGAGACAATGAAATTCCTTTTAGAGAGTCAAATCTAGATTTAGTTTGTGATGCATGTCAAAAGGCTAAAAGCCATCAGTTACCCTATCCCAAGTCTTCTAGTGTGTCTTCTTTTCCTTTAGAACTTGTTTTCTCTGATGTATGGGGCCCTGCTCCCGCGTCTGTTGGAAGAAATAAATATTATGTCAGTTTCATTGATGATTATAGCAAGTTTACTTGGGTTTATATGTTAAAGAATAAATCTGATGTGTTTCAGCGATTTCATGACTTTCGAGCATCATGTTGAACGACTCTTTGATAGGAAAATTTTGGCTCTTCAAACCGACTGGGGTGGCGAGTATCAGAAACTCAACTCCTTTTTTCAGCGAGTAGGCATCTCGCATCATGTCTCTTGTCCTCATGCTCATCAACAAAATGGTTCGGCGGAGCGTAAACACAGACATATTGTCGAGGTCGGTTTATCTCTCTTAGCATATGCTTCTATGCCTCTCAAATTTTGGGATGAGGCTTTTCAAACGGCGGTCTTTCTTATTAATCGTCTACCTAGCCGAGTCATTGAAAATCAAACTCCCATTGAGCGTCTTTTTAAACGTAAGGGTGACTATTCGTTTTTACGGATATTTGGTTGCGCTTGTTGGCCTAATCTACGTCCTTATAATTCCCGCAAATTGCAGTTTCGCTCTAAGCAATGTGCTTTTCTTGGCTATAGCGGTCTTTATAAAGGCTATCGGTGTCTTGACATTTCCACTGGTCGTGTCTATATCTCACGGGATGTTGTTTTCGATGAGACGGTGTTTCCGTTCGCTACTCTTCATCCTAATGCCGGTGCTCAATTGCGAGCTGAGATTAATCTTCTCCCTTCCAATATCTATCCTATGTTTGGGGGTACTAATATAATGACTAATGATGATGCTAATCCTGCTAATATTTCGGGTGCTGAGTCTTTTGTACAGGATTCGGATGATTTCATGTATTCAGCTGATACAGGTCATGCTGCTACTGATCCAGCGACAGAATCGTCGTTGGGATCCTCAACGCGATCCGTCTCGGATCGCTATACTGCTGCAGGCTCTGCTGCGGAAGGTTCCGCCCAGGATTCGCCTGCCTCCACTCCCGTCCGGCCACGCGTACAACCGACAGGGCCGACAGCAACCGCGTCTGCGCCTGGCAGCTCCACTCCCGCGTCCCCGGGATCTTCTGTGCCGAATTCTTCGTCCGCTGGGTTGTCTGGATCTGGTGCGGCTGATCCTTCGTCAATTTTTTCTGACGCTGCTGCTTCTGGTCAGGGCTCACATGTGGCTACTGCTGGATCTTCTGTGCCTGCTGCTGCAGTTCTCCCAGCTGTGTCTGCTCGTCCGCGTACACGTTTGCAAGATGGCATAGTGCAGCCGAAAATTGTTACAGATGGTCGTATTCGGTATGACAAACTTCGTTTTGCTAATTTTTGTGCTACTGGTGAACCTGATACTGTTCAGGAAGCATTGGGTGATTCTCGTTGGAAGGAGGCAATGGATGAGGAGTTTTCTGCGCTTATGCGTAATAATACTTGGCATCTTGTGCCCGCTACACATGGGAGGAATATCATTGATTGTAAGTGGGTCTATAAAGTGAAGCGCAAAGCTGATGGTACTGTGGATAGGTACAAAGCTCGTCTTGTTGCGAAAGGGTTCAAGCAGCGTTATGGCATTGATTATGAGGATACATTCAGTCCTGTTGTGAAGGCGGCTACTATTCGTCTTGTTTTATCTTTGGCAGTATCTCGGAATTGGAAGCTCAGGCAACTTGATGTAAAGAACGCGTTTTTGCATGGTGTTCTGGAAGAAGAGGTCTATATGCGACAACCTCCTGGTTATGTGGATTCCACACGGATGGACTATATTTGTAAGCTTGATAAAGCGCTATATGGGTTAAAGCAAGCTCCACGTGCCTGGTATGCTCGTCTTAGCTCCAAGCTTCAAGATCTTGGTTTTCGTGCATCTAAAGCTGATACGTCGCTGTTTTTCTACAACAAAGGGGGAGTAACTATCTTTATGCTTATCTATGTTGATGATATTGTTGTAGTCAGCTCCTCTGACAGAGCTGTTGATGCACTTCTTCATGATCTTGGTTTGGCTTTTGCGTTGAAGGATTTGGGAGAACTACATTACTTCTTGGGTATAGAAGTGAAGAAGGTCTGTGATGGTGTTGTTCTGTCTCAGGAGAAATATGCTAATGACTTACTTGCACGAGTACATATGAAGGCGTGTAAGACTGTGGATACTCCCTTGTCCACTTCTGAAAAACTGTCTTTAACTGATGGAGATCTCTTGAGTAGTGAGGATTCTACTCGCTACAGGAGTATAGTGGGTGCATTACAGTATATTACTTTGACTCGGCCTGACATTTGCTATTCTGTCAATAAGGTGTGTCAGTTTCTACATGCACCGACTACAGTTCATTGGACAGCAGTAAAAAGGATCTTGCGATATTTGAAAGGAACTATCTCAGTTGGTCTGCGGTTGAGTAAGTCTGAGTCTATTCTTGTCAGTGCATTTTCTGATGCAGATTGGGCAGGTTGTCCAGATGATAGAAGGTCCACAGGAGGTTTTGCTGTGTTCTTTGGTTCTAATCTGATCTCGTGGAGTGCGAGAAAACAGGCTACAGTTTCTCGTTCAAGTACAGAGGCTGAGTATAAGGCTTTAGCAAATGCTACTGCTGAAGTAATTTGGGTACAAACCTTGTTGAGAGAATTGAGTGTACCGCAGCCAAGAGCTGCATGTTTATGGTGTGATAATATTGGAGCTACATACCTCTCAGCTAATCCAGTGTTCCATGCAAGGACAAAGCACATTGAAGTGGATTATCATTTTGTTCGTGAGAGGGTAGCTCGAAAGCTTTTGGATATACGATTTATCCCTTCAGGAGATCATAGCCGATGGTTTTACAAAGGCGCTTTGTACTAGTAAGCTAGTAGCATTTAGGCGCAATCTTAACTTGGATAAGTTATGATTGAGGGGGAGTGTTAGAAGTTGTATTGTAGTCCCTCTCGTATACGTGTCCTACACGTATTGTATGTCATTGTAACTCTTGTATCTCCTGATATATATATACACCTGGCGACCACGTTTGTGGCAACGCACAACCCATATTATTTTCACACATCTAACTACCCTTCGACTAGGTTTTCACCTAGGAGGATAGAAAGATGGATTTGTCTCAGTATTGCATAGGGATGCTATGCAAGAATCATCACAGAGAATTAAATCACATAAATTAGTATCTGTTCTTATCCAATATTTTTGCCTCAGCCTTTGCATCATAGGCTGGGCCAAGATCTCAAGTGCAACATCTGTTCTTATAAATGTTACACAACACATCTTTCACCAATAAATTCACCATCTATAGTGGTCTACTTGGGGTCCAGGAAATCATCCTAGGCCAACCAAGCAGTACCATAGCAGCAATCAGGGGCTATAAGCATACAAGCTAATACAGCAAGCCATCAAATAAATTGCCAAGTCGAGCATCAAGTAAATATATAATGCATCCTTCAGCAAAAGCAACATAACCAGTCATGTATGCCTGAGTTGGTACAGCAATTCCAAACAGGGGCATCACAAGAATATAGCATCCAGTAGGGCAATTACATGTTCATCATCAGACAGTAAGGTTACATAGTATCCAGGAAATGCTCCCTGACCAAACCAAGTAATCTCCAGGCAGAGCCATGATTAAAACAATCATTTAATTGCCACCAGCCAACAAGCATCATGATATTGCCAAGCAACACAAGTACTAACCATGAATTGCTTCTCCAGCATATTTGAGCTCAATAAGGATTTAATAATAGCAGAACTGGACTTCTTCAGTTAACAATATAGTGTATATGCAGTAGATAAGAGCTATATCATTATCACAACAAGCCAACTGTGTCTGGATGATTAAATCATCCAAAGTGAGATACCAACATAGTAGAGACAGCTAGCATGCAATTAAATCAACACAAACTGGTTTAGTTCCAGTACATCATCACCAGGGGCATCATATGATCAGCAATATTGCATCACATAGCACTATGACCATAGGCAGAGGAGTAAGGAGGTAGTTAGCTCACCAGGTTGTAGGGTTGCAGACAAAGTCGACGCCGGGGTTGCGGTCGCAGACGCCATCCGACCGACGTCGAGGAGGAAGTAATCACCACCAGTACACCATTCCATCCCCACCAGTACACGGCCACATGACCACCAAACCAAGACGGCCGAGTTGAAGGAGGCAAGCACGAACCAGAGGAGGTCGACCAGGAGCTCAGAGGAGGGATAGAGGCGACATGGTGGAGTACTGTGCCAAGGACGACTGCATCGCCATGGATGCCAAGCCAGCGTAGGCGCGTGCATACCGGACCAGGTGGCGGTGAAGGGGAGCTGGCGAAGACGACCGTGGCGGCGCCACCTCGACCAACGGCAGCGCTCGTTGAGGCCGGCGATGGCCGAATCGGCCGGCAGCAGCTAGGGTTCTCTGATTGGGGGCGGGTGATTAAGACCGCGGGAACCAAATCAACCGGGAGGAGGCGGTAGAGTGCAGTAAGGCGGAGCAAAGCCCCATATCACCGACACCGGAGACGGCCGGAAGCGGCCAGAACGCGGCGGCGACGCGACGGAATCCTGGGGGTGAGTACCGGCGACAGAGGCATCTAGGAGAGGGGAGTATCAATGGGGGAGAACAAGGAGAGGAGGCGGAGCCTCGCCGGCCAACGACGGCGGCGAATGTGGCCAGCAGCGGTCAGAGCAAGGCGAACGACGACGACGGTCACAGCGGCGACCAGAGATGCGAGCGTGTCTGCGTGCGTGTGCGTGGTCGAGAGAAAGAGAGGAGAAAGCGAGAGGGTTGGGTTGGGTCGAGGACTTCAATCGGGCCGACCTGGCCAACTCGGTTGGATCGGGCCATTGGGCCAAACCAACCGGCCATCTGGCCTATTCTATTTTATTCTCCTTATTCTTTTCCTACGAAATTTTTATCATTTAAAAGTTAATTCAATAACAACCAATAATTAAAATAGGGTGACAAAAAATTACCTCTATAATAATAATAATATAAAACAAATACTCTAAAATCAAAGGAACAATAATTTAGAGTTCCTCTAAATTTTAAAAGAACTAGTTTTAAATCTTAAACTATTAAAACCTAAATACTAAACATATAATTTCTTGTTTTGATTCTTCACATAATGAAAATATTAAACATTACTTCACATTAAGATGCCATATAAAACAACAAATAATTATTAAGGATTATGTTTAATCATATGAAAATCCTAATTCCCTATTGGATGAAGTCACAACCTTGTCAGTTTAGGTGGAACCCTAAAACCCTAAATTCATTTAGGAACCCTAGTTCCTTTAATTTATATGTGAACCCTAATTACCCCTAAACCTAAACCCTAGATTATGGTATATGATCTTGTTACCCTCTTTACATTCATAGATCCATAGTAGCAACTAAATACTTGTCATGTCTTCATAAAATAATAGAGATCTGTCCCTAGTAAATTGGTATTTCATGTTTCCATCCAAATCAAACCTAGATGATCCAATAGGAAACCTTAATACCTATAAACCCTAATTGCAATACTTCTTATTACTTAAGAAGTATGTTCTTCAAAAGTTATTCTTTTGAAGTAAATAGGGAGTAGCCATCAAACCTGCTTAATAGGATCTATAAACCCTAGCTAGCTATCACCAACAAGATGAACCAACCTTGATAGCAACCTTGTATAAATAATTGCTTAGGATTCCTAGGCTTAACTCAACCTTACAAGCCCTAGTTGTCAATGAATCCAACATTGTTGTGATCCATCTAATACTTACTCCAGAAACTAATTGAAACCATAATAAACTATAGAAACCCACAAACCCAATTGTCTTACATGTTCTTTATTAAAGAACATGTTCTTCAAAAGTTATTCTTTTGAAGAATATAACAAGTAACCATTAACCATGCCATATAATGCTAAAACCACCAACTATTTATTACATGTTAGGATTATACCAAAGGTTATGTTGTGTGCTATTAGTGTTATTGCTATGATATATTGCAGCACCTGTTTATGATACCAATCAACCAATCCTTAATAAGAACCTTGTTTGTGAATCACTCTAAAAGTGCAACACACCCTGAACCAATCATTACAACTCACTGATCCTAAATCATCGGGGTTAAGTCACGCTTAGAGCGATTGCATCTCATATTTATGCATTATTGCATCCTTGCCAATCTTTTAAACATCGTCCTTACCGGACGATGATGCTATTTCAGAATTTGGAGTTATTGCGTATCGAAGACCTTGCCTGCATAATCTTGCAGTCAAGAAAGGCAAGTTCATCGCTTGCTCATGTCATTTGAGTATTTTTACCAAATTACTTGCAAAGTACTATGTTTATCACTATCTATTATATACTAAAAGCAAAATGCGGATGTTTAATAGAGACACCACGTTAATCCACATCATTATAATTATTTTGATGGTTAGATCTAAAATTTACGGTCAAGATTTTTTATAAAAAAGATGTTACGTATCATTAGTTGCGTACACAAAAACGGCTGACACGCTACAAGAGAATTGGGAAATACTGGAAAAACGTGCGTCCATTGCTGAGAAAATAGGCTGAGTCGTCCGTTCCACCTTTTTGACACGCTAAGAAGTGTCAAACATGGACTCTGTAATTAAATAGTCAGCCCTCATCACGTACGGTTTCTTTTTTTTTCTTATCAAAACACGTACATCAAAACACGTACATTCTAGAATCGTATAAATTGGTGCCCCAAAACTGTATACGCTATCTATCCATTGATAAAACATGGTTGTAGTCATCAACAAAATATAGGCTGGAACGGGGTGGGGCACCACATAGATTGGATAAGTAGTCTTTTTCAGAAAAAAAAAGCTAGATGAAGTACGCACAACTTACCTACGTCCTTCGGTGGACAGATAAATAGGACCAAATTAAATTAGGCACGATCAGCTTTTTTAAAATTCCATGTCCGGTTGAATAGCAGTGATAGTATACAATTAATTAGGAATTGTAGATTACTTTTTTTTAGCAGACTACGGGCTGCATATACATATGATAGTGGAATACCGATTGGTACAATCAGATTTTTATCTAAACTGCGGTATAATGTGATTTTTAATATCTTGATGCTACGATCAACATTGATTTTTAAACAGAAATACAGGTCGGAGCAAACAGTGATAAAAATATTAGTATTCTATTAAATTCTTCAAACAAATAGCATTTTTTAATATTCTTAATTACATGGATCAATAGGGTTTCTTGAAGAAATCTCTTATGTCACTAGACTCTATGTTTTCTTTTTGAAAAATAACAGAAAATGAGTGCAAAGTGATATATATGAGATATTTAAGACTTACAAGCCTGTTAATAAAAATAATATCTGTACATATATTAATAATTCTGCAAATAAATTTGAATTCTAGATGTTGATATTTAAGACAAAACTATGTTGGGTGGATTCTTTTGAAATGCAACTCTTCTGAAGCAACGGTTATTTACACAAAAGATGATTTTTTTTTTATAACAATCAGACCCACACACTCACAAAACAGCCACCAAATTTTAGAGTAGCTAAACTACAGGGTAAATGAAGTCAACACATTAGTCGATGAGAAAATCCCACATACGGAAAACTTTTTTTTTCTGAATGATACCCGAGGGGCTAAATCACCACATATTTTCACGAGCGAGGAGAATGTCCCTCCACCAAAAGAATATCCGGATTTGATCACCGATGAACTATGGGTACAACACCATACTAACCATTCAACCACATATTGGTTCTCATGATAACTATATTTCATATTTCAGTATACAACATAAAAGGTTATACACATTTTTTAAAATTATGTTTATTGACAATGTTCTCATCAATGTCTTACAGCCGTGATAGAAAAACCTTGAAACACGGTTTGTATATATATTCAATAAAAAAGCATACAACCCTATATTTTCAAGATGATATGACGAGGAATGATGGATTCTTCCTGGTATCCTTACAAGTTAGTGTTGGTATCCGGTGAATTCATTTATATGTTCCATCTTTAGTATCCGGACATCATAGAAACAATAATTTATTCGGAGGACCTCAAAGACTCACAATCTTAATTCTTAGGAATTGGTCTAGAGGATACTGTTTTGTTTATATGATAGATATATTTAGATACATGTCTTGATGTGATGTAGCAAAATCAACATAAGAGCACATGTCATTCCAATTGCAAGGTAAAAATGAGGAATGGTTAATAGTATTGAACTATGTTGTCCAAGACATGTAGTCATGTTGGATGGCGCATAAAACATGTGACTAACTGTGTATGACCAAATAGTTGAAAATCGGGATAACATAGAGATACTTAAATAAAAAAAGATGATGTCCATGTGACAAGGTGTGTATGACCAGTAATAATTTTTAGCAGCCTATTAATATACCAAATAGTCACCATAGTTTCATCGCGAAGATGATGTCCATCTTTATAAAACATAGAGAGACATGGAGTAAGAATATAATAGGAAGAAATGCCAGAACAAGAAAAGTATCACTATTTAATATGCCCTAAATATTTAGATATGTAGAAAATATTCCATTCATTCCATCCATTTTACCATAGTTAATAAGATCGAGTAGTGATCCAACATCATGTAAAACTACAGTTCTATCTACTTATTTAATATAAATGTAAAATAAAATGCACATTTATTTATTGAATACTTTCAATCCACTAAAGATAATGCCCTCGCATTCGCGAGGGCCACCTTGCTAGTTGCATAAAAAACAAAACCACTATTTTCATAACTATGAATATGACTATGTGGTGGGCAATGGAACCATGGAATGTGTTGATATGGTGGAGGTTCCATTGCAAGGGTTTATATCCATCTAGGATTAAACAACAAATGTCGTCCAGTGATTCTTGTGCCGTAATACCCGTGTTAACGATAAGATCTGGAGTGGGACGGAATAGTCAATTGTATTTCCACCTCTTGTACATCAACGGATGCGCTTTACCGTAAACCCTTGATCCAAGAGAGGACAAGTGGTAGGGTGGGGGTCCCGTTTAAGTCCCGACGGTTATTGCGGTCTATGATGGGTTGCATCTCCCGGCGAAGGAGTTCATGGTAGAGACCTGAACTATTGTCATGGTCGGGGGCCGTCCTTAATTGGTATAAGAGCACCGGCGAGGACCCAGGGTCGGAGTTTGCAGCAAAGGGTGGGTGTACGAGGTAGCGGAGGAATATGATTGGCTATGACCTTATACCGGGCCTCACACCAAAGGAAGTGTGGACGGGGAATATGCCCGGTTGGCACTAAGGTTAAGATCTCTTATGGGTAAAGCAACACACCTCTGCAGAGTGTAATGAATCGTGACCTGTCACTCCTTGTTCCGGGTTTGGAACTGCGAACGCTGCCGGAAAGGAACTCCATGAAGTTCTAGTAAACCGGTGAAGGCTGACAGACATAGTTCTTCTAAATAAAAGCAACCTTTTAAAGAAATGGTTATGAAAACCTGCATTGGTATTAGACTTTCTGGTCTAATGCTGTAGCGTGCATTAAACACCTCTTTCCTATAATGAACTTGTTGAGTACGCTCGTACTCATCCCACTCTTAAATCCCCTGCTTAGATATGGAGGCATCGAAGGAGGATCTACCGTGCAACTCAAAGACCGAGGAGTCTACAAATACTTCAAGGGGACAGGAACCCTGCGGAAGAGTCAAACACCACAACTACCATGGAGAAAACCTAGATTAAGTAGTAGAAGGGAACTAGCTTCCTAAACCTAGCTCCTATTTAGCTAGAATCTAGGCATAGCCTCTTTAGCTAGTCAAATACTCTATAAGTAGAGTCCGTGATAAGATTAGATCACGAGTCGTTCTTCTGGAGTTTATTTGCAGTTTTACCTCATTGTAAAGTAGGAGGCTGTGTGGATCTTTTGTAAAGAGTCTGTGTTGTAATACTATAGACATGCCTTAGACCCGCATATGTTTATGTTGTACCTCTCTGAGTGATATAATACGAGTGGAACAGTGTTTCATTGGTGTTATATCAGACTTGCATACTACACCATGCAGTGGTATGCCGGGTCACCACAATCTTGCAGTGGCAAAGAGGCCAAAGGATCAACAACTTCTTGGTGAACCTCAGGGAGATCATGGGTGTTTTTGTCAGGGATACAAGGGGGGACGCCAAATTACTATCTAGGATACAAGGGTTATCTGATTCCAACTCAATCAGCTTCCTTTTGCCGGTGTCTTTGATTCTTGGGGAAGGAGAGACATGCAAGGCATTCTGCCTATAGGAGCCAGGATGATTATTCCCAGTAATTTTTGGAGGAGCAGATTGTGATCCAACATCAGAATCCTGCAGTCCAGTTCTCTATCTCTTTGGAGTACACCTTGGTCACCTTCTTTGCCCTGGGCATCATAGATATTTTAGGATGGATCAAACAATTCCCTAGAGTATTGGAACTCATAGAAACCTTTCTTAATCTCCCCAATCCTAGAATTAGGGACTAGGGCAAAGTCTTGGCTATCAATCTTCACTCTCACATAAGCAAAATGCCTGAGATAGTTTTTATCCAAAGCAAGTGGTTTGCCAACAAGACTGGCTGCATAGTAAGCTATTGATTTGATACTGAACTTCATGGGGATCCCTTTTATCCTGAACCAAGCTTCCTGCATGATGGAAATTGGTTCAATGTCACCAGCCCACTTCTCAAGACTGATGATTGCACCAGGTACAGTTCTCATGAATAGTTTTCCAAAGTGAGACAATTCTTCAATAACTTTGGCTGAAGGGAATCTGGTTCTGAACTCTGTGGAAGAGACTTCTTTGGCAAAAAATCTCCAGTTGATTTTCATTGACTCTGTCCATACATTGAATTCATGTTCAAATGTTTCTGCAGTTCACTTCCTCTTTCTCCACAGCGATATGTGCATAGTTGAGGTGCTCTACAGGGTAGTTGTCTTCCTCAGGAACAAGAATGGTGTAAAAGCCAGACCCAAATTCCTCACTACCAAAGAAAGGAGCCTTGTATTCCCAGGGATCACATTCTTGACAGACAGACACATGATGGTTGCCTCCATAGTTGATGCATGTACTAGTGCTAGGATTTCTAGAAGGATTATCCACTCTTCTGTTGACTGGAACCAGGGAGGCAGGAGCAGATGGAGGTACAGAGAACCCCGCCAACTCCGGGAGAGAAACTAAGGACTGCGAGCTATCAGCAACTACCATTGATTGATTCTGAAGCTGGATCTGAGGGGCGACTGCTAAAGCATCTGCAGCTACGGTGTTAGAGGATGGTAGGGATGAAGCTATTGGACTTACATCTGCAGATCGAGTAGATGCAGGGTTGGATGTGGCACCAGGGGCCATC
The DNA here is from genome assembly GCF_022539505.1 of Lolium rigidum. Classification (NCBI taxonomy): domain Eukaryota; kingdom Viridiplantae; phylum Streptophyta; class Magnoliopsida; order Poales; family Poaceae; genus Lolium; species Lolium rigidum. Next base: position 203,709,803 of record NC_061511.1, on the reverse strand, counting down.
TCAGCCCGATGAGCTCACCGATCTCGCGCTCTCAGCTCTTCTTCTTTGAGATTCCTCTCGGCAAGGGCACGATCACGCACCGTCTTCTCCGAGATGCGGGTTGCCTCCTGATGACGCTCCTCATCAAGGCGCATGCGCTCGTTGATTCTGCAGCGTTCTTTGAGGCGGAGGCGTTCTTGATCTGCCTGGTGATACGTCTCAAACGTATCTATACTTTCTTATGTTCCATGCTAGTTTTATGATAATACTCACATGTTTTATATACACTTTATATCATTTTTATGCATTTTCCGGCACTAACCTATTAACAAGATGCCGAAGCGCCAGTTCTCGTTTTCTGCTGTTTTTGGTTTCGTAAATCCTACACAGGAAATATTCTTGGAATTGGACGAAACAAAAGCCCAGGGTCTTATTTTCCACGGAGCCTTCCAGAAGTCCGAGGAGGAAAGGAAGGGGAGCCGAGGGGGCCCCACACCACCTGGCGGCGTGGCCAAGGAGTGGGGCGCGCCGCCCTATGGGGTGGGCCCCTCGGGCGTCCCCTGACTCTGCCTCTTCGCCTATATATTCTCTCCGTCACGAAAACCCTATTACCGAGAGCCACGATACGAGAAAAGTTCCAGAGATGCCTCCGCCGCCAATCACATCTCGGGGGATTCAGGAGATCGCCTCCGCCATCCTGCCGGAGAGGGGAATCATCACCCGGAGGACTCTGCATCACCATGATCATCTCCGGACTGATGTGTTAGTAGTTCATCCTTGGACTATGGGTCCATAGCAATAGCTAGATGGTTTTCTTCTCCTCTTGTGCTATCATGTTTAGATCTTGTGAGCTTCCTATCATGATCAAGATCATCTATTTGTAATTCTACATGTTGTGTTTGTTGGGATCCGATGAATATGGAATACTATGTCAAGTTGATTATTGATCTATCATATATGTGTTGTTTATGATCTTGCATGCTCTCCGTTGCTAGTAGAGGCTCTGGCCAAGTTGATACTTGTAACTCCAAGAGGGAGAATTTATGCTCGATAGTGGGTTCATGCCTCCATTGAATCTGGGACAGTGACAGAAAGTTCTAAGGTTATGGATGTGCTGTTGCCACTAGGGATAAAACAACAATGCTTTGTCTAAGGATATTTGTATTGTTTAAATTACGCACAGTACTTAATGCAATTGTCACCATACGTTTAATCCTTTGTTTACAGCAAGCCGGTGAGATTGACAACCTCACTGTTAAGTTGGGGCAAAGTATTTTGATTGTGTTGTGCAGGTTCCATGTTGGCGCCGGAATCCCTGGTGTTGCGCCGCACTACACTCCTTCACCAACAACCTTCACGTGGCCTTCATCTCCTACTGGTTCGATAACCTTGGTTTCTTACTAAGGGAAAACTTGCTGCTGTACGCATCACACCTTCCTCTTGGGATTCCCAACGGACGTGTGCTTCACGCGTTATCAAGCTCTTTTTACGCGCTGTTGCCGGGGAGATCAAGACACGCTGCTGCAAGGGGAGTCTCTCACATCCAATCTCTTTACTTTGTTTATTGTCTTGCTTTACTTTATTTTATTTTCTGTTTTGTTTGCTTTCTTTATATCAAAACACAAAAAATAGTTACTTGTTTTACTTTACTTAATTTAGTTTGCTTTACTTATTTTTACTACTGTTAAAATGAGTACTCCTGAGAACACTAAGTTGTGTGGCTTCACTAGCACAAATAATAATGATTTCATATGCACACCTATCGCTCCACCTGCTACTACAGCAGAATTTTATGAAATTAAACCTGCTTTACTAAATCTTGTTATGAGAGAGCAATTTTCTGGTGTTAGTTCTGATAATGCTGCTGCCCATCTTAATAATTTTGTTGAACTTTGTGAAATGCAAAAGTATAAGGATGTAGATGGGGACATTATAAAACTGAAATTGTTTCCTTTCTCCTTAAGAGGAAGAGCTAAAGATTGGTTGCTATCTTTGCCAAAGAATAGTATTGAATCATGGACTAAATGTAAAGATGCTTTCATTGGTAGATATTATCCTCCTGCTAAAATTATATTTTTGAGAAGTAGCATAATGAATTTTAAGCAATTGGATAATGAACATGTTGCCCAAGCATGGGAAAGAATGAAATCTTTGGTAAAAAATTGCCCTACCCACGGACTAACTACTTGGATGATCATCCAAACCTTTTATGCAGGATTGAATTTTTCCTCAAGGAACCTATTGGATTCAGCTGCTGGAGGTACTTTTATGTCCATCACTTTGGGTGCCGCGACAAAGCTTGTTGATAATATGATGATCAACTACTCTGAATGGCACACTGAAAGGACTCCACAAGGTAAGAAGGTAAATTCTGTTGAAGAAACCTCCTCCTTGAGTGATAAGATTGATGTTATTATGTCTATGCTTGTTAATGGTAGATCTAATGTTGATCCTAATAATGTTCCTTTAGCTTCATTGGTTGCTCAAGAAGAGCATGTTGATGTGAACTTCATTAAAAATAATAATTTCAACAATAATGCTTATAGGAATAATTTTGGTAACAACTATAGGCCATATCCTTCTAATAATGGTAATGGTTATGGTAATGGTTATGGTAATTCTTATGGTAATTCTTACAACAATAGTAGGAGTGTACCCTCTGGTCTTGAAGCCATGCTTAAAGAATTTATTAGTACACAAACTGCTTTTAACAAATATGTTGAAGAAAAGCTTGGTAAAATTGATGTTCTTGCTTCTAAGGTTGATAGTCTTGCTGCTGATGTTGATCTTGTAAAATTGAAAGTTATGCCTAATGAAACTAAAGATATTAAGTCATTTGCTACAGCAAACGCTATACAAGTTCGAATTAATGAAAATATTAGATTGATGGCTGAATTGCATGCTAGGTGGGAAAGAGAAGAAAAACTTGCTAAAGAGAATAGGGATTTCTATTTTCGTGCCCTCGGTTCCTTAGTTGTGCTCAGTTTTCCCCAGCTCCTTAGTTTTTCCTCAGTTTTCCCCAAGACCTTGTCTGAAACCATCACAGATGCTGTAACGGCCGGTTTCCCGACGGTTGACCGTTATCTTCTGACTAGTGGGGCCACGTAGAGCCCGCAAAGACACGTCAGACCATCCATATTTGTTTGACCGTAAGCATCGCTGTATCCCTGACCAAAACATGCACGAGTGGGGCTTCGGTATATCGAATGACAAGTGGGCCATGGCGCCGATACAAGGGGCAATACACGGGTAGGAATAGATTTTTAAACGGAGCTCTACGGCGATGGCACGGAGGAGGTGGCTCGCGGGGTGCCGAGATGAGATCGACGTCCACAAAGAACTGCATGAGGCGAGACCGGACGCATTAGATAGATATGAACTAGACGCGTTTAACCATGCAAAGAAGAGAAGAAATGGTCGACGACATCGACGACTACCTCAAAACTTTGACTGACCGTGTCCGACACGAACGCGAGCAATGTAGAGAAAACTAGTGTCTCTCCTTTCTCGGCGTGTATAGATGGGTGCTAGAAGAGTGTGGTGGCGAAGGGAAAGACCTCGCGGTGGTCCGTGGCGTCCGAGCATAGCGGGGCGGCGTGGCCGTGCCCACATCGGCGTGGATGCATGTTCGGCATTGGCATCGGCATGTACATTCGGCATTGGCCTCGGCGGTATCTCCGGTGTGTCAGTGATCGAATGAGGGGACGGGATTGAGGGTGCATCCCGACGGTGACCTAGCAGTGGCGTCGAGCATAGCCGTTCTGACCATGCCGATATCGGCATCGGCAAAGTTTGGAGGCTGTGGTGCTCAAATCAAGGAGGGATTTGTTTCTTGTACGCCAAAAGTGATTTGAAACAAGTTTCGTGTTGAAGGTTAGGTAACGAAAGTTTGTAACTAAGCCCAAAATTATACTAGCACCATGGTGAGGTTCTTTTTGATAGAGCTATACGGTTGGGCAAACTTTTTTGACACTTTTTAGATAGGGTTCCTTGTTGTTGCACGTATGGCATCATGTATGGAAAATTTGGGATCATTTGGAGATGTTCAAAAAAATCACTTTGCTTAAACGCATGCCGTTTCGTCTCACTGAAACCAGCTTTTCTAACAAGGTGATTTATTCTACCTCCTCTAAATGACCTCAAATTTCATACAGCTGATCTTCTATACATAGATAGATAGATTGTTTCGTTTTTATATTTTTCGAACTTTTTATTTCCCTTTATAATATCCAATTGATTTTCAGGTCAAAACCTCGAAAAACAGCATCATGTATGGCATCATTTTCGCCATGAATTTCAAATTTTGTGAAACTTTCCCTTTTAGATATTCCTTGTTTTTATAGATATGGCATAATGTATGCCAAATTTGGTTAGGTCTCACTGAAACCAGCTTTTGTAACAAGTTAGGTTTTTTCGACCTTCTCAAAAGGGATTTTTTTCTACCTTCTCGAAATGACCTCAAAAATCATACAGACGATCTTCTATACAAAGATAGGTAGATTGTTTTGTTTTTACATTTTTTTGAACTTTTATTTCCCTTTATAATACCCATTTGTTTTCAGGTCAAAACCTCGAAAGTTAACATAACTAGATGGTGAACCCTTCCAAACTTCAAATACAGAGGTAGATAGATTGGTTCGTTTATCATTTTTACCGTGAATAGTAATGGCTACAAGAAATCGGTGATGGTCTATCATTTTTTGCGTGAAAAGTAATGGATACAACAAATCGGTGATGGTTTATCATTTTTTGCGTGAAAATTAATGGCTACAACAAATCGGTGATGGTTTATCATTTGGGATTTTCGTGAAAATTAATGGCTACAACAAATCGGTGACGGTTTATCATTTTTTGCGTGAAAATTTATGGCTACAACAAATCGGTGATGGTTTATCATTTTTTGCGTGAAAAGTAATGCCTAAAAGAGTTTATAATTTTTAGCGCGTGAAAATAAATACAGAAAACCGCCCTTTAGCATACTTAGAGAGTGGAAGGTAACCGCCGACAGAGAGAGAGAGGGGTTATCATGCCCGTTAGATCATACGATCAACGGTCGGCGGGCACGATCCGCGTGACATGGGCTAGACCAATCAGGGCAATGTTGCACGTGTGAGAGAATTTGTGGAGGGAGAGGGCAAAACTGAGTAGTATCAAGAAACCAAGGGCACATATGTAATAAACAGACTAAGGGATTCAAATATGAGATTTAAAAAAATGGAAAATGCGTGTTTTGTACAATAAAACCCATCTTGGCCTATCTCAAACTATTTGCAATACAAATATACATGAGTGTGAGAATTGTGGTCTCATTTAGACAAAGTATGTTTGGGGGAAAGCAGTTTTGGGAAGGGCTTATTGTGGAAAACCATGCACCTTCATAGCTACTAGGTGATTTGAGAAGGCCTTTGAGAAGTGGCAATTTGTGGTAAAACTTGATTTATCTATGACTTGTCTATGTTTTGAGAACTGGCAATTTGTGGTAAAGACTCCATGAGTATGTGCCACTATTTTTCAGAATTTTTTGCACATTAAATGACTCATTTAACTAGTTAATCACATTTGTTGACTCGTACGTTGACCAGCTACTTGAGGGTAAAGCTGAGCATATTGCACTAGCCGGTATTAGCACTCAAGGGGAAAACCGAGCACACAAAAAATGCTAGTATAATGCTCGAGGTTATACCTGAGTATATCTAAATTTCCGGGGTTAGACTCGAGGACGCGTGTTGCGGTGCGAAATGAAAGACGTGCAATATTTGACGCGTAGACGCCGGTCGCGGTGCGAAGTCGAAGACGTGCAATCGTGGACGCGTGGCGCATTGCGAAGTCCAAGACGTGCGGACGTGCGGCGGTGGACGCGTAGGACGCGGGTCGCATTAACCACCCCTTGCCTTTATAGACGCCTCCTCCCACTATCTCTCGTCACTCTCACTCGCCTACGCAACGCCGCCTCTCTCACGTCCCATCATCTTCTCCAAAGCAAAAAACCCTCTCCCTCTCCCTCTCCTCTGCCGGCGAGATGGACAAGGAGAATGCCAATCCCATCGTCCACGGCGCCGTCGGCTCCAAGCGCGACGCCTCCCTCTTAGACGCCGTCCCCTCAACGGACGTCACCGCCGTCCCCTCAACGGACGTCGCCGCCACCTCCGCCGGTGCATCGGAGGCTGCTGCCGCCGGTCGCGGTCAGATCCCGCCGGGATGGGACCCCTACGAGCCGGTGCCGTACGTCCCGCCCCCGAACCGCTACGACACCTCCATAGAGGACCCATGGAACGAGGTAACTACGGTTTGCTTCCTTTTTTGTTCCCCATTCCCTTTTGAACCCTATTTGTGCTGGTGTAGATGGATCTGTGGATGTATGAGTATTGGGCTAATATTTGCGCCGATTTTGTTCCATTTTGCTTTGATCCCTCCTTGATTTGGGGTTCGGCCGTTCGGTTAATTTATGCAAGTAATAATGGGATCTCAATCAGTTAATTTATGCAAGTAATCATAGGATCTCAATCAGTTATTTTATGCATGAATCAAAAGATATCAACCGTTTAATTTTGCAAATAATCTGTACTGTGTTCAAGTTCGGATCCGGAATCCGTTTCTTTGCCTATGATGAATCGGTGGGCACAGATTTTTACGGGGAGGGTTCGGCGAACCATTTACGTGTACAAATCTGTTGTGCATGAGCTTTGGTTCGCTTACACCGTCCCCGTAGACATATAATCGTGTCCACTCTAACCGAGGCTGCCTCTGTTTTTCCTAACTTTGTTATCATGCACGTTTGCAACTCATTCACTAATAAATTCCAGTTTGATATGGATCAGGCCGTCCGGCAGCGACGTCGGTAGCGACGACGAGCACCATGACGTCAAGACTCGCCGGGTGCTGCGGAGGCTGCAGGTCGGCCGATACGTCTCCTACCTCGACGTCGCCAAGGGTGTCTATAGGTGCCCCTTCTGCACTAGGAGGCTCGGCGGCACTGACTTCAACTGCGTCCTCACGCATGTCGAGAACATCGGCCACACCAACCCCAAGGTCGGCGCGTCGGTGAACCCCAACTCCTTCCGCGCCAAGCACTTGGCGCTCGGCATGCACCTCCGCAGCATCCAGCGGGTGGAGATCTCCGGCGGGCGCATGCCTCCGCTCAAGCCCAAGGCTCCCAAGGGGAGCAACAAGTGGAGGCGAGAGGCGGATGGGGTAGGCGGAGTCCTGGACGTGTCTGCTGCTGCCTCCTCCATTTTGTTGTTGGGATCCCTTTGGTGTTAGCTAGGGATCCCTCGTTGTTATGTTGTTAGTATGATGGTGTCTGTACTTGCAGTGAAGAACCTCGAACCCTACTATGTTTGGTCTGCTGAATGCGGCTTATTATCTATATTATCTATCCCTATTCTACAATATGACCTTGTGAATTTATCGTACATTCCCTGTAGATTTGCTTCTAGATTTAACTACATACATATGGACCGGATGGAGTACTAGATTGGGCTCCCTACTAGATTTGCTGCCATATTGGGCAAACAACGAGGGCCAAAAGGCACAAATAATAATTGAAGAAAGACGAAATGCAAGCTTCTCTAGATTTGATACTAATTAGGTGAAAAAAGGCAGAGAGAAGGAGGCGAGAAAAGGTACTCTTAAAAGGGAAATGCCAATGGCCGAGAGAGACAAAACCCAGCTCCTGCTCACGTGCAACCAAACGCTATCTCGTCCTGTCCCACGCGGTCCCTTTCTACCAGCCCACACGCGACGCGGGCCCACACGACGCGGCCCCACACGTCAGCACGGAGCGGTCAACTTAACGGGAATCCTGCCGTCTCAGCTGCCTTCTGCGGGTTTCAAACAAGCACTTGGGGAAAACTGAGGAAAAACTAAGGAGCTGGGGAAAACTGAGCACAACTAAGGAACGGAGGGCACGAAAATAGAAATCCCAAGAGAATAATGTAGCTAAAGTTTGGACTATTATCACCACTAGTAATGTTGATGCTTCACATGTTGCTAAACCTCCTACTATCAATGGTAAAATAATTGGTGTTGGCAATGTTTCTACTCCTAATACAAAGCGTGCAAAACTGCTTGAAACTGCTGAAACTGTTTGTGATAAAAGTGCTGAAATTTTTCAGAATATTGGGGACAATGATCCCATTGCTTTAGATCATAATGGTTTAGATTTTGATAATTGTCATATCTCTGAAGTTATTAAGTTCTTGCAAAAACTTGCTAGAAGTCCTAATGCTAGTGCTATAAATTTGGCCTTTACAAAACATATTACAAATGCTCTCATTAAAGCTAGAGAAGAGAACTTCTATTCCTAGGAAGTTGGAAGATGGTTGGGAGCCCATCATTAAGATGAAGGTCAATTATTTTGATTGTAATGCTTTATGTGATCTTGGTGCAAGTATTTCTGTTATGCCTAAGAAACTCTATGATATGCTTGACTTGCCACCATTGAAAAATTGTTATTTGGATGTTAATCTTGCTGATAATTCTATAAAGAAACCTTTGGGGAGGATTGATAATGTTCACATTACGGTTAACAATAACCTTGTCCCCGTTGATTTTGTTGTCTTGGATATTGAATGCAATGCATCTTGTCCTATTATTTTGGGAAGACATTTTCTTCGAACTGTTGGTGCTATTATTGATATGAAGGAACGGAATATTAAGTATGAATTCCCTCTTAAGAAAGGTATGGAACACTTCCCTAGAAAGAAAATGAAGTTGCCGTTTGATTCTATTATTAGAACAAATTATGATGTTGATGCTTCATCTCTTGATAATACTTGATTCACACTTTCTGCGCCTAGCTGAAAGGCGTTAAAGAAAAGCGCTTATGGGAGACAACCCATTATTTTACTTCTGCAATTTTTGTTTTATATTTGTGTCTTGGAAGTTGTTACTACTGTAGCAACCTCTCCTTATCTTTATTTTATTGCATTGTTGTGCCAAGTAAAGTCTTTGATAGTAAGGTTGATACTAGATTTGGATTACTGCGCAGAAACAGATTTCTTGCTGTCACGAATTTGAGTAGATCTCTCTGTAGGAAATTCAGAAAAATCATGAGTAATCCTCAGATATGTACACAACTTTCATTTAATTTGAGCTTCTTCATCTAAGCATGTTAAGTGCCTCGAAAAAATTCGTCTTTACGGACTGTTCTGTTTTGACAGATTCTGCCTTTTATTTCACATTGCCTCTTTTACTGTGTTTGAATGGATTTCTTTGCTCCATTAACTTTCAGTAGCTTTGGGTAATGTCCAGAAGTGTTAGGAATGATTGTGTACTCTCTAAACATGTGAATTTTTGATTATGCACTAACCCTCTAATGAGATTGTTTTGAGTTTGGTGTGGAGAAAGTTTTCAAGGTTCAAGAGAGGAGGATGATATAATATGATCAAGAAGAATGAAACGTCTAAACTTGGGGATGCCCCCGTGGTTCATCCCTGCATATTTCAAGAAGACTCAAGCATCTAAGCTTGGGGATGCCCAAGGCATCCCCTTCTTCATCGACAACTTATCAGGTCACCTCTAGTGAAACTATATTTTTATTCCGTCACATCTTATGTGCTTTACTTGGTGCATCTGTATGTTTTTATTTTTGTTTTTGTTTGAATAAAATCGGATCCTAGCAATCCTTGTGTGGGAGATAGACACGCTCCGCTTGTTCATATGAACACTCGTGTTCTTAGCTTTACTTTTAATGTTCATGGCGAAGGTTGAAAACCGCTTCGTTCATTGCTATTTGGTTGGAAACAGAAAATGCTTCATGTGGTAATTGGTATATTATCTTGAATAATTTGATACTTGGCAATTGTTTTGAGCTCTCAAATAGATCATGTTTAATCTCTTTCATCATGTAGTTTGAACCTATTAGTGGAAAATTACCATAGAGCTTGTTGAAATTTGGTTTGCATGATTGGTCTCTCTAAAAGTCTAGATATTTTCTGGTAAAAGTGTTTGAACAACAAGGAGGACAGTGTAGAGTCTTATAATGCTTGCAATATGTTCTTATGTAAGTTTTGTTGTACCGGTTCATACTTGTGTTTGCTTCAAACAACCTTGCTAGCCAAATCCTTGTACTGAGAGGGAATGCTTCTCGTGCATCCAAAACCTTGAGCCAAAACCTATGCCATTTGTCCACCATAACTACCTACTATGTGGTATTTCTCTGCCATTCCAAAGTAAATTGCTTGCGTGCTACCTTTAAAACTTTATTCCTTGTCTTTGCAATATATAGCTCATGGGAAAATAGCTTAAAAACTATTGTGGTAAAGAATATGTCGGTTATGTATCTTATTTCTTATAAGTTGCTTGTTGAGCGGTAACCATGTTTCTGGGGATGCCATCAACTGTCACACTTTTGTTGAATATCATGTGAGTTGCTATGCATGTTCGTCTTGTCTGAAGTAAGGGTGATTTGTCATGATTAAATGGTTTGAGTATGCATATTGTTAGAGAAGAACATTGGGCCGCTAACTAAAGCCATGTATCATGGTGGAAGTTTCAGTTTGGACATAAATCCTCAATCTCTTATGAGAATATTATCTGTTGTTGAATGTTTAAGCATTAAAGAGGAGTCCATTATCTGTTTTCTATGTTGTCCCGGTATGGATGTCCTCGAGTTGAGATCTATCAAAAATGAGAAATCAAATGCGATCTATCTCCTTGGACCTTTCTACAGGCGGCATAGAGGTACCCCTTTGTGACACTTGGTTGAAACATATGTAATGCAATGATAATCCATGAAAATCCGAGCTAATTAGGACAAGGTGCGAACACTATTGGTATTCGATGCATGAGGCTTGCAACTTATAGGATGTTTTATGCATAACACATATGAATTATTACTACCGTTGAAAAATTATTTCCATGTTTTCAAAATAAAAAGCTCTAGCACATAAGTAATCCCTGCTTCCCTCTGCGAATGGTCTTTCTTTTACTTTATGTTGAGTCAGTTTACCCACTTATTTCCATCTTAGAAGCAAACACTTGTGTCAACTGTGTGCATTGATTCCTACATACTTGCTTATTTGCACTCATCATATTACTTTGTGTTGACAATTATCCATGAGATATACATGTTGAAGTTGAAAGCAACTGCTGAAACTTATATATTCCTTTGTATTGCTTCAAAACCTTCTATTAAGAATTTATTGCTTTATGAGTTAACTCTTATGCAAGACTTAATGATGCTTGTCTTCAAAGTACTATCCATGAAAAGTCTTTGCTATATGATTCAGTTGTTTAGTCATTATCTTTACCATTGCTTTGAATCACTTCATTCATCTCATATGCTTTACAATAGTATTGATCAAGATTATGATAGTAGCATGTCACTTCAGAAATTATTCTTGTTATCGTTTACCTACTCGAGGGCGATTAGGAACTAAGCTTGGGGATGCTTGATACGTCTCAAACGTATCTATAATTTCTTATATTCCATGCTAGTTTTATGACAATACTCACATGTTTTATATACACTTTATATCATTTTGATGCATTTTCCGGCACTAACCTATTAACAAGATGCCGAAGCGCCGGTTCTGTTTTCTCGCTGTTTTTGGTTTCGTAAATCCTACACAGGAAATATTCTCGGAATTGGACGAAACAAAAGCCCACGGTCTTATTTTCCACGGAGCCTTCCAGAAGTCCGAAGAGGAGACGAAGAGGGGCAACGAGGCGGCCACACCCTAGTGGGGCGCGGCCCCACCCCTGGCCGCGCCGCCCTATGGGGTGGGCCCCTCGAGCGTCTTCCGACTCTGCCCCTTCGCCTATATATTCTCTCCGTCGTGAAAACCCTAGTACCGAGAGCCACGATACGAGAAAAGTTCCAGAGACGCCGCCGCCGCCAATCCCATCTCGGGGGATTCAGGAGATCGCCTCCGGCACCCTGCCGGAGAGGGGAATCATTACCGGAGGGCTCTACATCACCATGCCCGCCTCCGGACTGATGCGTGAGTAGTTCATCCTTGGACTATGGGTCCATAGCAGTAGCTAGATGGTTTTCTTCTCCTCTTGTGATATCATGTTTAGATCTTGTGAGCTGCCTATCATGATCAAGATCATCTATTTGTAATGCTACATGTTGTGTTTGTTGGGATCCGATGAATATGGAATACTATGTCAAGTTGATTATTGATCTATCATGTATGTGTTGTTTATGATCTTGCATGCTCTCCGTTGCTAGTAGAGGCTCTGGCCAAGTTGATACTTGTAACTCCAAGAGGGAGTATTTATGCTCGATAGTGGGTTCATGCCTCCATTGAATGCGGGACGATGTGACGAAAGTTCTAAAGTTATGGATGTGTCTGTTGCCACTAGGGATAAAACAACAATGCTTTGTCTAAGGATATTTTTATTGTTTACATTACGCACGGTACTTAATGCAATTGTCTGTTGTTTGCAACTTAATATCGGAAGGGGTGCGGATGCTAACCCGAAGGTGGACTTTTAGGCATAGATGCATGCTGGATAGCGGTCTATGTTCTTTGTCGTAATGCCCTAAGTAAATCTCATATTAGTCATCATGATATGTATGTGCATTGTTATGCCCTCTCTATTTGTCAATTGCCCAACTGTAATTTATTCACCCAACATGCTATTTCTTATTGGAGAGACACCACTAGTGAACTGTGGACCCCGGTCCATTCTTTTACATCTGAATACAATCTACTGCAATCATTGTTCTCTACTATTCTTTGCAAACAAACATCATTCTCCACACCATACGTTTAATCCTTTGTTTACAGCAAGCCGGTGAGATTGACAACCTCACTGTTAAGTTGGGGCAAAGTATTTTGATTGTGTTGTGCAGGTTCCACGTTGGCGCCGGAATCCCTGGTGTTGCGCCGCATTACACTTCTTCACCAACAACCTTCACGTGGCCGTCATCTCCTACTGGTTCGATAACCTTGGTTTCTTACTGAGGGAAAACTTGCTGATGTACGCATCACACCTTCCTCTTGGGGTTCCCATCGGATGTGTGCTTCACGCGTTATCACCTGGCGCCTCTTTTCTTCTCTGCGATGGTCTCTTCATCACACCGCCATTCCTCTTCACTGCGGCGCTCATCCTCCCAGCGGCGCTGTTCGTCCCTTCGTTCTGTTCAGATCCAGCCCTCAGCTGGTATCCGAAGTAGCTACGCGGAGAGTTTCTTCTTGGAGGGGAGCGGCGCGGGCCACCGAACCTCCGATCCATCGAGGGCTGCGCAACGATCTATGCGAACGATCTCTAATCTCCGGCGATCGTCCCCGGCCAGCGACGCGGTGGTGGTGTATGGGAGAGTGTGGATCTGGGTGACGGAGGGGACGAGACAAAGACGACAACGCCCGTCGCAACTGATCTAGGGTTTGCCCGAAACCTCCCCAGTGGAAAGGGTAAAATCATCTCACCTGGTGGAACGGTACTGGGCTGAGGCCCAGCAGAAACCGCCATGGATGACTCCGATCGAGCTCTGGATCCATGCCGTTGCTTAATTACCGCACACTCACGGATGCTGGTCGAACGAAATCGGTGGGCTCGACCCAGAAAAACTCGGTCCGACCCACTTCCAATCTCTGGGCAAACGTAATTTGAATCCCGTTCAGCTCCCGCGCAGCACCAATGCCAATCTCTGAAACCCTGCAATCAGATTCAGAAATAAGAACATGATTCAGATCTAGCAAACGGGTGATCGTAGAATTCCAACCACCAATCCTGGTACACGAACGATGAAACCATCACAGGCAAAACGAAAGACCGCTGCGCGCTCGAATGGCGGCCGCAGATCTCCTGAAGGATTTGAGGGTGGAGGAGGCCGGTGTTGTTGAGATCTTGATGGCGTTCATGGCGGCGGCGGGCATGTCGGCGGGGGATCAGCTGGCGAGACGGGTGGCGGCGGAGCCAGGTTGCTTGGAGGGGGCGCCATCATGGGAGACGGGTTAATGGTGATGACTGCTACTCTGAAGGCAAAGCAAGCTACTCACAAACACACCATTGTGTCCGCATGTCCTCGTGCCACTGCTCCGGTCACCGCATGCCTCATTTTTTTTGACATGTGCATGCCTCATCTTTGGTAGACCAGTCTCGGGTAACCTCTTTGCACCTCATACATTTGTGCTAGAAGGTCACATATAATCATGTTTCTTCTTAAATTTTTGTACCAGTAGGTATCAGGGCAATGCTTGACCACCTTTTTATTTTTATTTTGTAACCTACAATATGAATTTGGCCGATTTTCAAATTCTGTTTCAGAAGTACCCGCGCCCACTCGTGTATTTTCCTTAGTGGACCTTGCAAACCAAATTTAGTGTCTTCTTTATATGTTAGTCTCCTAGAGTTGCTCAAAGTGTTTAGAGAAGCTGGGAAATGTTTAGGAGTATGCAAAGTAGACTTGTGCATATTATTTATACATGTGGCGTGTACGGCGTTATGCAAAAAAACATATAAACCTGCACACCAAGCAAGCTCTTAACCAGAGTTCGAAAACGTGGCGACTTTTCCGTGCGAAAAACACTTAGTTCAACAAGCTGATCACGTCCCAGGAGTAAAATTGGGACAGAGACCCTAATCAGGACAATGTTTGTCCCCTTAATCAACATTCTAGAATACGCACACACTAAACAACTGAACATGATAGGTGCAATTGAATCCCTCGTCTATAGGACCTTTCATGTTAGGAAAAAAAAAAATCTCAAAGTCATAACCTGCAAACCAAGCAAGCCGCAGAGTTGGAAACCGTAGCAACCCTTTCCGTGAGAAAAAAAAACATATGTGGGCGATCAACGAGCGGACGGTGGCAACTCACGCGTCGACATGACTGTGGTGAATGACCAGTCGTGCAATCCATCGGCCATACATAGTCCTACAGTCCTACTCTCGCCATCACAGATGAACGATCTCTGCTCTGTCGCGAGCTACGTACTACATCCGTTTCAATGAATAAGTTGTACACGTATTTTAAGATGAACTTTGATCATAAAAATTGAGCAACAAAATATTGATTATATTATATATAATTAGTATCGTTGGATTCGTATTGGAAAATAGTTTTTAGTGATACTAATTTTATATAAATAAACTTTATCTATTTGAAATATTTTTTGGTTAAACAAAAAAACACGTAAACCGAGGGCATCTTATTTCTTGAAATGGAGGTAGTAGTTCATTACCGCACCTAAGCTATTTTTCGATGGATCTACCCAAGCAATTGTCCAAGCACGTGTGGCCGAGCTGTTTTTTTATCCTCAGTAGTCAAGAAAAATACTCGTGTGTCGCAACCGCTTGGGGAGCAACACCTAAGGCTCCCACCAAATCCTGGCCAGCCATCCCTTGGGTCGATACCCTGGCCGATGCCACCGCTGATGCCGACGTCATTGGTGGCTCCCGTCTCGCCGAAAGGCTGAGGGCCGAGGAGGTACGCAGTGGCGGTACAGAGCGGAGATGCATGGTGTCGGGCGCGTGCGGACGGTGGATGGTGGACGAGAAGGCGTTGTGGCGGTGGTGGTGGGGTGTGCGGATCAGACGAGGTGAATCCTCGGCGACGCCATCCGAGGCGCTGCTGCCATGGCTGGTGGCAGGGGAAGCGGGCCCGTCCTGCATCGGACCTGGGCTGATGGGTCGTGGCGACAACAGCGCGCATGACTAGAGGGGCTACTATCCACGGAGGTGGTGGTGTGGACCCTTTTGGGTCTAACACATGATTCAACAAGGTTGGCGGCAGTCAGGATCATGTTCTCCTCTGCTACCGGCTGGTGGTGTGGGGGCTACTAGGGGCCACTTCTTTTGGGCTTATACTTCTAGAGAAGCCGGCTTATAGGTTTCGGTGGGAAGAAACTCCGGTGAGGGGAAGCTCTCAAAAACTGTCTTGGACACTTCTTTTCAGCTTATGAAATTGAGCTTATCCTTTGTGTTGTGTTGTTGACGGCTGAAGCTCCTGGCAGCGAGCGTTGTTGACGGCTGAAGCTCCTGGCGGCGACCACCGTCTTCGGCCGGAGGCTCAAATCGGATTGGTGGGCGGAGATTGGGGCGGGCTGGTGGCGGTGGCGCCACCACTCGATCCCCAAGCGAGGCCACGCTGCACACGCGTGGGAGGCTTCTCACTCGGGGCCGGCCAGTGGCGGCGGAGATCGGCGAGAGACAAGTCAAGTACACGGGTCAATGCGATGGGAAGTGGGGATGGGATCGTTTCGTTGTGTTCCTTTTTTTTGGAAGATAGATGGCCCAACCGTTTTCTCTAGGGAGTGGCATTCTCTTGTAATTCCAACTTAAAACAGAGGGCAAATTCCTATACCGATTCGGGTGTTCTAACCAGAAGCTCGGGAAACTGCCTCCAACGAGTTTTTGGAATTGCACACGAAAGAGGCTTCTCGGTGGAAATAAGCCACGCACCAGCCGGACACTTCTTTTGGGCTTGAGCTGTCCACAACCTAGAAGCCAGCCCAGAAGCTAAAAAGAAGTGCCCCCTAGCTCGCCTTCCATAAAGGTGGCGGTCATAGGGTTCCCTTCATGCTAAGACGAAGATCTTCTTGATGCTTTCCCTATTTGATATGGTCGAAGTGTCGAGTTCCAGAAGAGCTCCGCCAACAAACTTCATTGGGCATGCCATGCCTGGAGATTGCTGGATTGGATGTGGTTCGGTCGCGTGTACCCTTTTTTCCCTGCCGTTTGGTTTCAGGAGGGAACGAAGCGAAGCTCTACTACCTGTTACCATCATAAGACATGTGTTTTAAGTTCTATGGTGAAGTTAGAGGCGGAGGATGTCATAGAAGGAGAGATCTGATAACTAGTAATGGTGGTTCGAGTCTTTGTGACGATGAGGAATTTACTTGGTGATTCGGTATTCGTAGTAGCGATATGCAAGTGGGGGCAACATGAGAAGTGAAGTTCAAAGTCTTACGTTTCAGGTTGAAAATCCAAGGTCTGATACTAATTGGTTGTGTAAGACAATGACTTCGTTGAAGATATTGTTTGAGAGTATGGATTTTTCAACGGTGAAAATCTATGACCTATAATCGGACGACGACATCGTTTGTGCATTGTTTAATTCTTGAAGACGCCGCACTTGGAGAATTTGAACCTCATGTGTTGTCTTCTGCTATATTAGCGAGACGTTTTTATATTTCATTTTCTTTTGTAGATGTGTGTATTCCTAATGTCATTAGCGAATTTTGTTGTTGTAGAGGCCATGTATTATTAATATCTTCACGGTTTTTAATAAAAAAAATTGTCGAAAAAGGAAATTGTTCAATTCGCAAAAAAAAAAGGCAATTGTTCAATCATCTACTAACATGCTCAGGGGAAAATGATAAACGTCATGTCCGTCAGTGCGCGCTTAAACTATACTAGTATACAAAAATGAACCGTAATCTTTCGATCAGCTTTTTCAGAAAAAAAAAAGATGATACTGCAGTATATATCTGGATAAGGGTGACGAGGTGGCACCAAGAAGTATCCAACTAGAGAAAAGCATACGCTCATTTCGGCTACACACGTCTGATTCCATCATGGTCTATTCTTGTGTAACACCTATATATCTTGTCATCACTGTCATGTCATGAGGTCGGGAGCGATCAAGAAACTGATTATTCGCCCGTCTGATCAAGCAAATCTCTTATCTGCTCCGTCAGCACGAATCCAGTACTCCTGGAACGCCAGTAGTAGTAGAAGAGAAGGAACGTGGCTCTTGGTGGATTGTTTGTTGGGTTTATATGGGCGACCAAGATAAAGTAGGACGATCCGGTCGTTATCCTGAAGCCTGGAGGTGGGTTGGGCGTGTGTCCACTTGTCCAAGCTGATTTGGGAACCAACACGGACGGCATGCCACCGCTGACCATGTCCTTTCTTCCAGCCCGTCCATGGAAACACCCCTGCTCAAGGCTAGTACGGACTAATACTATTCTTCTTCTCTTTCAGTACAAGACACATGTAATGTACAGTACTTCAGCTTCATGCATGGTTCGTCAAATGGCCGTACCAGCTTCGCTACGTCTTCGCTACGTCCTCTGCTTCATGGAATCAGTAGCTTCATTGGTTGGATGACTAGCAAGTTCACAGTTTGAAGACTTTGGGAAACCACGCGGAGAAGAGAGATTGACCAACGCACACAACGAGGAACGCCGCAGGTTGCTGCCTAGTGCCCCTGATCTTTGACGAGAAGCTGCTTTTCTTCTATTCCGATGAGTCAGAGCAAACGCCGAGCTGCATGTGGAGGAGAAGATCCGGATATCCCACATCCTGGAAAAGGTGGCTACGACTCATCTTTGACCAAGGCCATTTCGCTCCTCGATCCAAAGCCCGGTCGGAACCTGCCCTCGCTCGTCCAACTCTTCAGCGCTATCTGCTGGGCTCCTAATCATCAACAAGATCAAGGACGGAGTGATTACTTACGTTTGTGTGGACAAAATTTGGATCTGTCCACAGCCCATCGGTCTGGCGCATGCACCGTTGCCTGGGTGCTCGCCCTCTCCTACGGAGTCGAAGTGGTTGCACGCTAAGGGCATCTCCAACCGGGCGACCCAAACGGACGCGCTGGGCCGTCCGTTTTGGGCCGTTTGCGTGCCCGAGCGGACGCGCGGACGGAGCCCCGCGTCCGCGCGTCCGTTTGGGTCGCGTCCTGCGCTCAACGCAGCGGCCACCCATTTGCTATTTGCCCTATTTTTTTAGAAAATAGGTCCTCTCGGCCATGAATTCACTTTGATATATAATAATATCTCGTAAACATAAAATAATATATAGGAAACATAAAATATTATCAAATACCATACAATATTATCAAATGTACCATGATAAATCAAATAAAATGTGTCATGGTTTGAGAAAAATATAAAAATTACAATTGAGATTGTCTAACTCAATTTGGGCGCTCGAGGATCTCCTTCGTCTCTTCTCGAACCAAGCTCTCTTTGCCTCGCTCATGTTGGTCAAGTCGGCGTTCATGATGAGGTTGTCCTCGGCTTGGCGTTTGAGCTCAACTTCCTTCGCCTTCGGCTCCACCTCTTTGGCCCTTGCCATTGCTATGAGCTCAAGTTCTCTCTCTTTGAGCTCAAGTTCTTTAACTTTGGTCTTCGCCTTGACCTCTTCAATCTCAAGCTTCTTCTGCTGGACATCAAAGAATTTCTTCCTGTCCTCTTCTTTCTCCCGGCGCCTCCTCTCATCCCTCTTGTCCGTGGACACCTCTCTGTCCGCATGCATCTCCTTCAAAGTGCCATACAATAGCATGGACGACGCATCACGCTTCATGTCGGCTTTGGTTGCCTTGTGGCCGCGTGGACGACTTGCACGAGAAGCGGAGCTGCCGCAAGGCTGCCCACCATCAAGGTCAATGACCGTGGCATCTTTGGCGGGATTGTTGCCGGTCAAGGTCGCCATGTAGCCCTCGTACCCCTCCTGGAACTTGGGGTGCCGTGGAGTTCCTTCCAACAATGAGGGAAGGCAAAGGTCTTCTCTCCATTGTTGGCTTTAGTAGAATTCCAAAGCTCGCCACACCTAGAGCAAAGCGAGACAACAACGATAAACATATGTGCAAACATCGGATGAATAAGTTGAGGTTATGAATCATACCAAGTCCTTCACACCCATGCCACTAACGGGGAGCCGCCTCGCGTGCTCATACGCCGCACGGAACTTGTTGCATTCCGTTTGAATTGCTCCCCACCTCTTTTGGAGCGATATTTCGCTGCGGTCGCTCTCAAATGGCTCCTGTCCATATTTGCGATGTTCATGGAAGTATTCATAGATCCGGCGCCGAATCGCGGACCCCTTACGCTCGGCACCCGTCAACGCATCTTGCCCGATGGTCAACCATCCATCGACGAGCACCTTGTCCTCCTTCTCCGTGTAGTTGGCCGTTCGTTTGCTTACCCGGCGACCTCGAGCTTGTGCGGCGTGCGGCTTGTGTGAGGCCCTCACCGAACAACGGCTCCTCCTCAATGTTTATGCTTGCCGGGACGGGCGGTTGTGCCCTCTGTGTGTCAATGGGAGGTGGGCGGGGAGGAGCCTGCTGTGTCGAAGGATATGGCGAGGGTCGTCGGCATTGTGCGCGCGAAAGACGGAGGGGCTCGCACGGTGGACGGTGACTGCGCGCGCGCGGCCGACATATCGTCGAACGAGGTTACGTGCACCGGACGCCGCAGGCTGCTCCCGGGTTCTTCGGGCCTTTGGAGTTCGCCGGCGCACGGTTCAGGTCAATGGACGAAGGTGACGGCCCCGTCATGGACTCGCCCACCTCCGGTGACCCATCCCGTGATCTGGTACGCCTGCCGCCCATGCGCCCCCATTTCGTGCCCAAATAGGGCAGTCGGTGGGGCGGTTGACCTTGGAGGAAGGGGCCGGGTCACGGAGGAGGCCGAGCTCCCCACCGAGGCCGCGCCGGTGCCGGGGATGATCATGTGCTGGCCGGCGCCGGGTGGCCGTAAAGAGCATGGCTCGCTGCTCTTGAAGGAGAGTGCTCTTCGCCTCCGTCCGGAGTTGGAGAAGCTGCTCCGCCGCCCGCCGCCGCCGCTCCGGCTCGGCAGCGGTTTCCCTCTTCCGTTGGTCCGGCGCCACGCGCCGGTCGGCCCTCTTCCTCGCTCTCGAGCTTCCTCTGCTCCGGGGTGAGCTCGGCCTTCGCCTTCTTCGTCGGCGGCCCGGGGGGAGCTCGGCCACCGCCGGTTCGAGAGCCACCTCCACGGCGAGGAGCGGCAGCGGCCGCGGGTGCCTCCTCTTCGATGGTGGCGGTGGTGTCGGTGGCGGTGGCGGTGGCGGCGGCGGTCGCTTCGTCGGCCATCTCTAGGTTTTGGGAGTACAGGTGGAGTGTTTTCGTTTTGGGAGGCGGACAGGGCGGGCCGGGGGCGGACAAGGGAGGACGCGAGCGACCAGCCTTTCGCGTCCGCGGCCACGCAAACTCGTCCAAGATTTGGGCCGGGTTTGGGTCGTCCCGGACGCCGCGGCCATCTGTTTTAGGGATGGGTCCGCGCGCTGGGCCGCGGTTTTGTCCGTTTCGACCCATCCGGACGCGCGGGCGCGGGATGGGTCGCCCGGTTGGAGATGCCCTAAGTACTTCGAGTTCATCTTTCACATCATCGTTCGATAGAAAGAGACTGTCAGACAAGATTGCTGAATTTATTGCCGACCGAGCCGGCCGGCGTGAACCTGCGGGAAGCTAACTACGCCTTTTGCCGGTGGTCCATCGACGACTTGTTCGATGGGCAACGCAAGATATACCTCAACGCTGGATTCAAGAAGTTTACCCGCGCCCATATCATAGAGGTTGGATGCATGATGCACTGCGATGGTGACATGAGCGTCTGGGTGTCCGACGACTAATCCTGCCGCATGCCTACCAAAATGACGACTTTAGCGAAGACATCGCCAACAGCGACAACAAACTGTAGGTTGTTTTTTCTTTGCAGCAGGTGGCAAGTGCCAGTTGAATTCACTAGTGTAGATTTCTGGATGTTCTTCCATCGCAATAAAAAGACGCGGAGGCACATAACCCTAATTTGGGTGACTGAGTGTTATTTATTCGCAATGAAGAAGGCGAGGGCCAACAAAACCCACTAGTTAGGTTTACTCGTTTTGCGGTATTTCAAATTATGTCCCAATATCTATGTAAAATATTTATATCTATCAATGAAAAAACTGTTTGCAAACTTAAAATGCATCGGGCAACTGGGCTACCCTGAAGCAAATGGACAACCGTTGTCGGGCAACCGATTATGTGTCCGTAGCCCACCGTAACCGTTTTTACCGTTCGTTTTGCATCGGGCAGCTGAAGATGCCATAAGAGCGAAGACCACCCCAGTGTGCCAGACCGAATATGGGGGCGTCCCTGCCTACAAACACGTACTTCAAATGGTCTATTCTGTAGATTTTTTTTTACCTTTTTCAACTGTAACTGAATAATTTAGTAAAGTTCAAAACACTTAAATGAATAGTTTAGCACATAAATAAATAGTTCTATAACAAGTAAAAAATAAAATAAATAATTTTTATAATTCAAATAAAATCAACTCTCCTCTCCTTTGAATCTCCACACATGCTTGACAATATCATTTTGCAATTGCACATGAGTGTTGGTATCACAGATTTTCACATGCATGGCATGGAAATCGGATAATTTGGTATGAACCAAATGATTAAGCTGGACATGAGGACCCTGGTTATCATACATGTGATCATCCATGGCTAGATTCTTACGCCCACTCCGGATGATAATTTTATGCAAGATCACGCAAGCATTTATCGCCTCCCACATTGTTTCCGAGACCAAGTAAGAGTAGGATACTTCACAATAAAAAATTGAGCTTCTAGCATACCAAATGTCCGCTCCAATCCTTTCGGCAACTCTCCTACTGCGAAGCAAAGTGAGAGCCCTTCTGATCTAGGGGCTCGCCAATTGTATTCACAAATGTTGACCATCTTGAATCAATGCCATCGGCTAGGTAGTTAGAGTTGCCAGGTGGAGCTAGCCTGGCCTTCAACAAGTCTAGCAAATAGGGGACTGATGTAGCATGTTGATGTTATTTTGACAACCTGCCATGGTGAAAAAGCATGCCAAATTCGGAGGTCATAGCCTGTCACATCTTCAAATACCACACCGAAATTTCCATGTTGCCCTTTGTACATATTTTGACATGCAAATGGACAATTCTTCCACAACTAGTACATGCAATAAATGTTTGGAGCATTTGAAGAAATCCTCTCGCTTCATTCTGTGCCGAGTTGTCCTCTCTTCATTTGACCTTCTCAAATAGTATAGCCCGAACTTCCTAACTACCAACCTGCAAACCGTAGGTACTCTTCTTTTGCATCTCCAGGAACAACATATGAAAGCATCCTCTTTGCCACAGTGCATTTCTGAACTCATGAGAAACTAGGAATTTTGGTTGCGTCTTTCTTCATCTCGAAGTAGTTATCGAACTCTCTCACATCATGTCGTATCGTCATGAAGAACTTCTTATCCATCCTAAATCATTGGCCAAAATCCTTCGGGATATATGTAGAATTATTGATGAAATAGTTGGTGTACAACATGGTATGATCCTCCATTCTCTGCCTTGGCATCGATTTCTTTCTCCCACACTTTGAACCTCCACGATTGGGAGCAATGTTCGCTTTCGATTGTAATTGTTCAAAAGCGACGAGAATCATGATGTGCTCATCTTCATCGGCGCTGGCATTGGCTTCCTCCTGCATGAACATATGCATTATCATCTCAAAGTCGCTATCCCGCATGAAGCGGACAAATGAAGAAGCAGGGGAGAGGCGAAAGGAGAGGCATGATCGGCGTAGCGAGGCGGTTGTTCGACGGCTGGCGTCGGATTCCACGACAGTGGTGGTGGCCATTTTGTAGAGTGGGAGCGTCGAGCGGCGATGTAGCAGTTGGAATGGGGTGGGGGCACTGGCGTGTGAAACTCGGTTGTCACTATCCAGCATGGCATCGCCTAGAAAACACATTAGGCTTGTGAGATAAAAGACTTTTGAGACGTGCGGATGAATTTTTGTCCAACATCCCCAAATTCCTTTAAAGGACGGTTTCAGTGACACGGTTCCGATGCTCTAACTCGAGCAGGTCTGCTTGCTTATTCACTCATCTGCTAAAACAATTTTAGGAGAATTTCATGAATAGCTTCGCTCATCCATCACTGGCGAACTGTAAAGCATACATTTTTTTGGTCAAAACTAACATTGTCTAGTGTGTGCTTGATTTAGAGTTGCTGCCACTGGAAAGTGGCACAAATTCAGAACACTACTGTTCTAACCAAATGCAAATATTTAGAAGTATAGCGGAGTCTGAAGTTAACCTCCTTTTAGTATATGAATTTAGATCACAATATAACAGCTGACACCGGAAAGTGGCACAAATTCAGAACACTACTGTTCTAACCAAATGCAAAAATTCAGAAAAAATGTACCTCCGTCGTTCAGCCTGTCGCCGTTTAATGTAGCTAAAAAGTCAAGCACATGTTTAACCTCCACCATTCAGCCTGCCGGCATGCTACCTACGGTTCAGTCCAACGCCCCGCTGCCTGCATTCAGCTTACTGGCCCGCTGCCTGACGGCTGCCCGCTGGAGCCTGTAGAACCGGAGAAGTTCCCGAGACGGCGACCAGAGGGTGGCCGAGCCAGCAAGACCTCCGTTGTTCATCTTCCTTCGATCTGGAGCCTGGAGGTCACGCCCCGGCCGCCACTGAAGTTCTGTCGCTACCGCTACCCGCTAGGTCTCCTTCAACTCGCTCAGTCGAACATGCGAAGTGTAGCAATTCGTGCTGGGACGACTTGCCTACTTGGCGCTCGTTGTGTCAATTTTGCGACCGGACGCGTATCCGAGTACGTGGTGTGCATAAGTAGCCCGGCCCAATTAACATGCTATGCCTTCGTTCGATTTTTTTATTGCTCATGCACATGCACGTGGAGGTGGCTCCACCTCGCTCCAGCTCGTTTCCAAAATAAATCAGAGCTGCTCGTCTTTTGCTGCGTGTTCTTTTTAGCAAAAAACTTATGATTTTTCTGTTTACTTCAAAAATTCGTGAAATCAGAATAAGTTCATGGATTTAAATTTATTAACAAATATAAAATTATTTGATAATTTAAAAACTATTCATGGATTTGAAAAGCTTTCGTGGATTTGAAAAGCGTTGGCTGATTTGAAAAAATTCAGATTCAAAAAATGTTTGGGAATTTGGAAAACCATTAGCGGATCTAAAAATTGTATGCAAATTTTAAAAATGTTGGGGGATTTGAAAAACTTTAGCTTAAAAAATTGTTCATGGATTTGGAAATTGGTAAGATTTGAAAAAGTCCAAAATTTATAAAACATTTAGATTTCAAAAAGAGAAAGATTAAAAAATGTTTTTTTAAAGTATTCAGATTGGATAAAATGTTCACATTTTGAAAGGAAAATAAAAATAAACAATAGAAAAATGAAATAAGGAAAAAAAAGCACAAAAATTAAAAAAGGAGAAAAGTAAAAAAAAAACCTAAGAAAACCGACCGGAACGTTCCAAAATGGGAAAAAATATATCAAAAGACACCATATCACTTGGGTCAGCCCACTTAACGATTGAGGGGTACGCGTCACGCCCTCTAACGGGCGATGTAAGCGTCAAATAGGAATTGTTGAATGCCTACACATCATTTTGTTTGGAAAATGATCCCATCTTCCCAAGGGGATCACATGCCCGTACCAACATTCTTGTGTGTGGCCACTTGATTTGCTCCATCGGGTGGATGCGGAAAGTCGCAAGCATCATATCCTGAAAGGACGAGATATCGTCCACATGGGGTGATTATGCGTTTTAAATACAATTACAGATTTAGCTAGTAAAAGTGCGAAATATAACAACCGATTTATTTTGCAAGCATAAAACCTAAATAAGCTAGACTCAACTATGTGGGCCAACAAAAACTAGAGCTTAGCAAGATAGGCACAAGATATAAGTAACACAAGTGATAAGCAAGATATATACTTCAAGCACGATGGATATCGCAAGAAATGTAAACTCGGGTATAGTGATAATCGAGACACGCGAAGACGAAAATGTATTCTCATGTCCCCTCATGCGAAGTGAGATACGTCACGTTGGAGAGATGCGGGATACCACGAAGGTTTCCCGAATGCCACGACGGCTTACCTTCTTCTCCAAGGCAATACCACGAAAAACAAAGACCTTTCCCTTATGGTTGAGTTCTCCTCCACTCCGGAGATGGCAAACTCCACAACAACTTGACAAGCTCCACGAAGGAGAAGCTCGGGCCTCTTCACAATTTTGCACGATGAGGTCACCGAGCACCAACCGTCAATCCAACTAGGAGGTCACCCTCCAAAGTAACAAACTTAGGGTCTCTCACTCGAACAAATCCTAATGGAGAGCTCATGCAAGGATGCAAAAGCAAGAACACTAAGGGTGTTTAAATTCTTCACACTCAAATCACACCAAAGCAACAAATGCTACGGAGAAACTAAAGATGAAGAACAATGGAGGAAATCCACAAATGACTTCAAAATCTATATCTCAAGAATTTTCCTCACTTAAAAGAGGAATTGATTGGTCGAGATTGTAGATCTAGATCCACTCTTCCAAATCCCTCAAGAAGATGTAAGAATCATTGGAGTGGATGGAGAGAAAACATGTTTTTGATGTTCAACAACGGAGTATGACCTTACCTCCTCAAGGAGGAAGAAGTGATATATATTTCTGTTGCGGTCAGAAACCCACCGGCGGGCAGCGACTGGCAACACAGTAGAGCCGGGAACAACTAGGGCTGCGGCTGGCCCCAGTCCCTCAGAGCGACGGCCCGCAAAGCCTCCTCGGTCACACGTCCGATGCTATCGCAAGGACGTGCCACCCGACCTATACCTCGGTCGGGAAGGTGTTGGATGATGCCTCGCTTAGTTTCTCGCATGGCATACACGTAAACGTTAAATACGAGCCTCGATCGGCTCTCGAGTTATCCCGTGAATCGGCTCAAAGAGCCGATCCACCCATGATTCGTACAAGGTGTCCGAATATATGGTGGTCCCGCTTGATCAAGATAAAGCTAATGCGATCTACGACGATTTAGGGTTTTCACCGCATAATCGGATCATCCTACTCACGATTGGGCCTCGCGCTCGCATACGGTGATCGTAAGCCGATCCTAGACAGGGCCTAAAAACCAACACGAGGTTGATCCCCGGAACATCCTCGTCTAGGGCTAGCAAACTACACCCTACACGCCGCTGGATCCTCCAACCCTTTGTAAGGCCTAACTATTGCGGATGTTAAACTAATCCTTAAAGAACAAGGAGCAACCGTAACGGATCGGATCTACTAAACTATGATCAAGCGGGGTGCCGCCCCTACACCTAAGATAGGTGTAAGGGCGGCTAGATGTATAAGGGTTGCACTACGACAGCATATGATACGAAGAACAATGCTAATCCTAACACATCTAAGATAACTACGTTGCCCGACATCAAAAAGGCTTCAGCACGAGCAACGCATGAACAACGTAGATAGGCTTATGCTGCCTAGATCGTAAGATGCGATCTAGGCAGCATGGTGCTTACCGGAGAAACCCTCGAGACGAAGGAGTTGGCGATGCGCCGAGATTTGTTTTTGTTGAACGTTGGTTGTTGTTTATTCCATAAACCCTAGATACATATTTATAGTCCAGGGGACTTTCTAACTCAAGCGTGCATCCTAACCGTGCACGAGACAAACTCTAACTTTTAATCTACGATGCAATCTACTATAATTAAAGATACACGGGCAATCTAGCCCAAATCCTTCGTGCAAGGCCGCTTCGCAGATCTTCCACGTGTAATCTTCCAAGCCCATCTCCCTTACGGCCCACCTCCTGATTTGGCCAAAATCTGGTGATAACACATGCCCCCCTGGTTTTGGCAATGATAATTCCAAAACCACTCTGTTTTTCCTTCGAAGGGTCATGTCTTGGCAGAGCAGACCCGTTGCAGCATCCTTCATCATGATGCCCTGTCTTTTCGACTTCTCTGCAAAATTTGATAGCTTTAGCATCACCTCCTTGGAAACTGCAATAGCATTAAATTTCCACCAGACTTCTCATTATTTATCCGTGCCGATCGATTAGCCCTCTTCATCCCCTTCCTCTCGTTCTAGCTATCGGCACCAAAAAACCCTCTTCTTCCATAGCCATGTCGTCTTCTTCCTCCTCTTCCGTTTCTCTCCAATCCTCTTCCTCAAGCGAGTTGGTCCCGCATCACGACCGGATGGAGGCGTACAACCGTCGCGCTCCCAAGCATTGGGACAAGCGGGAGTGGGACTTCGACTTCGTGCCGGAGGGTGAGGACCTCGTCTCGGTCGGATGGGGCCATGCCCCTAACCGACGGGGAAGATGACCTCCGGTACCCGGTTGACGGAGCACCGGAGGCGGAGAGCGACGACGACGACCCTCCCTTCCGGGGCAAATTCACCTCGTCACCAAAGAAGAAGAAGATAACGAAGACGAAGACGTCTCCTCCGACCCGAAGAAGGAACAGGAGGACAACACCTCCTCCGACGAACCACCACCAAAGCGCATCCAGGGCTGGGCTTGGTCAGACGAGGACGATGATGATGACGAGGAAGAAGCCTCTGCTGAAGGTCACAGTAGCAGCAACGAGGACCTCGTCGGCAGCGGCAATGACGGCAGCCTACCTCGGCCGACGGCGAAGACAGCAACAACCCTTAGAGTAGGGATTCACTAGCATAGGGTTGGCAGTAATAATCTGTTCCCTTTTGTTGAACAATCGGCTTCTCTTTGTAAGAAATTTTATTACCAATGAAAACTTCTTTTGATTTTGCCGATGTCTTGCATGCTGATTCAGCCGATTTTCCCTCATCTGACTTTATCGACCGTTAGCCCAATCAATGCCCAATGACCGATGGCAATGCATCGGTCTCTCACGATAATCTGCGAGACAGGCCAACTCAGTTATCCTCCAAATTAGCCAGTCTTACCAATGACGATAGCACAGCCCAATCGCAAGAGGCCGGAGGTTTGGTCTTGAGCAGGTGTCCTTACAAGAACCCTGGAACTGTCGCTGAATCGGCTTGGATGCTAAAGCTGATACCTCTGTAACAAAAGCACCACTCTTCAGAACAGTTGCGATGTAGAGTCAGCCGATTCTAACCAAATTGGCTCTCCAGAGCCACGAAACTTTCAGGCGAGTTGCCCCCCGAGCCTCAATCAAGGCGAGAATACCGGCGAGGATGCACAGGTCATTGATCAGCTCTAGCTAGTAGGTCTTGGTTTTGTATAACTGTACTAGAGTCGATGGTTGCGCATCGGCTTCGTTTCTTAGTTCTAGCAGTCGATGCCTTGCACGACGTAAAATTTTTTTTATCGGCCGATTTTTCCTATCGGCCCCCAATGTTTCACTGTATACATGTTTATCTGCACATGTTCATCTGATTAGGTGCCCCCCGAGCCGAATCTGTTAGGTAACTGCAGATATCGGCTTTGTAGTTTAGCCAAGGCATTGTATTCACACATCGGCTTTGGTAGGACCAATGTTGATTTTCCCTGGCTCATCAACCGACGTGAACCGCTGCCCAGTAGATCGACGTTGCATGTAGCGGAATGTGTGGTGCAGATAATTTTGGCCGATTGCTGGAATCGGCCTCCATATTGAACTGCTCAATGAAGGCTTTGTAATGTTCCTTCATAGATCTTTGGGAGCCGATCCCAAGGACCAGCCTCGCCATACTTGCTCATTGGTTTGTTCTTGCTACTCGGTCAGGCCGGTGGATAAAACCAGCCCAACCTCTGACTTTATCATGTTGGTGCGCCTGCTGTCGTCCACCTCGAGTGCATCGTGTAATTGTGGAGCACTAAGCTTCGTCGGAAGGACGAGCACCATGTTTGTGCCAGCCGATGTTTCATCATCGGCTTTCCTTTGCTTGGGGCGCCACTCCATTTTCCATGGACGACCCTCTTCATCCAGGGTTCGCTGAACTTTCGCAGCCAGATCAGGTCGTGCCTTCCTTAGCGTATGCAAGTATAACCTTTCGGGTTCCTCCGAGCCGCGCAATCGCTGAACCCTCGCGCTTTTGGGAACGGCCGAGTCCATCGTGGCACCACCTTGGCCGGTGGTACCTGTCTTCTTCTTCTCCCTCGTCTTCTGAATCCTCGAGATCTTCCAACCGAGGGGACTCAGCGCGTTTGCTTTGTGGCGGGAGAGGCCCTAGACGCTTGAACACGGACACGTTAGCTGCATCCTTCTTCTTCTGTTTGCATTCTGGGCAGTTGCCGATTGTTGGCAATCGGCTCATTCCTGAATCCCAAGCAGATGTCCGAAGAAGGGGCAGTCCCAGGTGCCTATCCACGCGTCTTGCTCCCTTGACTTTTCCTTGGCGTGGCGCTCGTGCTCGCTCCTCATCGCGATCGTGCCGACGACGTCTCCTGTCGTCCCTAGCCAGACGATCTTCTTCATCATCGTCGTTGTATCGTCGGCGTTGGTCATACAGACTCACATACTTGTCGAGGAGGTGATCAGAGAGAGGTCGCTGATATCTTATGTTCTTCACTTCTCCCTCTGTGACGTAGCGCTTGCCGTCTTGGCGGAGCCGATCGCGTGGAGCGGCTTCCTCTCGTGTCTTTGCTATGAGAGCAGCTCGCCCTCATCCCCGTCCTTACCGCAGTGGTGCCCAAGCCCTACCATGTTGATATTGCACGAGAGATCCGGCTGGCACCCTCCATGGTAAGTATACTCCACCATGTTCACGGCGGGGAAGGGGTGTGTGTCGACCTTCATGGCGTACCGGTTGAAAATTAACCGTCCATTTTCTATCGCCATTTGGATCTGCTGCCGCCACACCCCTGCAGTCGTTAGTGGTGTGGGTGAACGTGTTATGCCACTTGCGGCATGGCTTTCCGTTCAGCTCCCGCACCGTGAGGATCTTGTGGCCTTCGGGTACCTTTATATGCTTCTCCGTGAGTAAGAGATCAAAAATCCGCTCAGCTTTGGTCACGTCGAAGTCGAACCCTTTTGGAGGGCCTTGTGGCTTCACCCATTTGCAGGACACGGGGCCTCGCCGCTCGAGTCCATTCAGCCACTCGCTACCTCTCGATCTCCCGCAAGCACCTTCATCCTCGTCCGCCTCAACCAGGGCTACCGCACGCTTGAATTTGTCCCGGTAAACATCTCGGGTGGCGCCTGTTCATATGCCGACAGCCTTCGCACCATGTGCGCCAATGAAGGGTAGTCTCGCTTGGGAGGCCACGTCCTTGATCGATGATGAGAGACCCACCACCGCCAACTCGATCGCTTCTTTTTCACTTACGTGAACCGAAAAGCATCGGTTCCTAATGGTCCCGAAGCGCTGGATGTATCTCGACACCTGTCTCCCCGCGCTTCGTCGTACTTGTGCTAGATCGGCAATGCCAGCCTCGGAAGCCTCCGAGTGATACTCTCATGGAACTCGCTCTTCCAACCGCTCCAAGTCCGGATGGAGTTCGGTGGCAGCGATGTGTACCACCCGAAAGCCGATCCCGTGAGGGACCGTGCGAAGAACCTCACACGCAACTCGTCCGATGCCGAGATCGTGCCCAGCTGTGCCAAATATCGGCTCACATGCTCGATGGAGCCGGAACCATCTCGATCCACTAAACTTTGTGAAGTCCGGGAGCCGATATTTGGGTGGTAGCGGGATCAATTCGTAAT
Source organism: Lolium rigidum (assembly GCF_022539505.1). NCBI lineage: Eukaryota > Viridiplantae > Streptophyta > Magnoliopsida > Poales > Poaceae > Lolium > Lolium rigidum. The sequence continues at coordinate 203,678,708 of NC_061511.1, read as the reverse complement.
CGTTGGGGTACGGCTTGGTGTAGCCGAACGTCTTCCTTTTCGGCATCATGCCGAACCGATCTTTCGAATTGTACAAATCTGATCCGCGGTGATGGCTGAAGGTGTCGAACCCCGAAGATTCGCCGGGTGGCATACTTAGCCAGCCATGCTTGCTTTTCCGGTTCGAGCCAACCGCAGGAGCTGGGCTCGGAGGTTTGTCGGAGTGGCGTACTTAGCTAACCACGTTTGCTTCTCAAGATCGGCTCCCGACGTTCCCCTCGCCGTTCCGCAGGCCCCCGCCGTTGCAACCTGGTTCGAGAGTGCCCATGTATTGCGACTCAGTACGTATGCGCACGCGTATCCGTGCGGGATCTCCTTGGGTGCCTCGGTAGGAATTGGTAGTCACCGGGATCACCACCAATCTTGTAGACGACGTATGCCGATGAGTTCGGCACTTCGGTGCTGCCCATGCAAACGGCAGCGGAGGATGGGACCGGAGTGGCATCTCTCCTTTGTAAGTCCCCGCAGCTGGTCCCGACGGAGAATACCGATGGCTCATGATTTCCCGGACCACGCGCGAGCGACACGCTCCAAAGTGTTTACCAGTGCTCTCGTAGTGGCGGTGCAGCCGAATGAGCCACCATGTAGTTGATCTCCCGACGCAGCGACCCGGTGCGTTCTTCCGACGGGGCGGACAGGTCCACTCCATCGAGTGCGCCTTCGGTGAGAACCCCTTCCACCCGACGCCATGGGAGCGGGTTCCGTGGAAAGAGCCGATGAGTTCGGCTTCGAGGACCGCCTTGATTTCGTCATGCTTCTTCTTGAGCTCGTCGTCGCGATCCTCGTACTTGACCGGAGTGCTTTCCGCCATCTCGGATGTAGATGGCGATGCGGTGGATGTCGGAGATCGTCCCACCGGCGTGCCGCGAATGTGTTGCGGTCGAAACCCACCGGCGGGTAGCGACCGGCAACACAAGAGAGCCGGGAACAACTAGGGCTGCGGCTGGCCCCGGTCCCTCGGAGCGACGGCCCGCAAAGCCTCCTCGGTCACACGTCCGATGCTATCGCAAGGGCGTGCCACCCGACCTATACCGGTCGGAAGGTGTTGGATGATGCCTCGCTTAGTTTCCTGCATGGCATACACGTAAACGTTAAATACGAGCCTCGATCGGCTCTCGAGTTATCCCGTGAATCGGCTCAAAGAGCCGATCCACCCATGATTCGTACAAGGTGTCCGAATATATGGTGGTCCTGCTTGATCAAGATAAAGCTAATGCGATCTACAACGATTTAGGGTTTTCACCGCATAATCGGATCATCCTACTCACGATTGGGCCTCGCGCTCGCATACGGTGATCGTAAGCCGATCCTAGACAGGGTCTAAAAACCAACACGAGGTTGATCCCCGGAACATCCTGTCTAGGGCTAGCAAACTACACCCTACACGCCGCTGGATCCTCCAACCCTTTGTAAGGCCTAACTATTGCGGATGTTAAACTAATCCTTAAAGAACAAGGAGCAACCGTAACGGATCGGATCTACTAAACTATGATCAAGCGTGGTGCCGCCCCTACACCTAAGATAGGTGTAAGGGCGGCTAGATGTATAAGGGTTGCACTACGACAGCATATGATACGAAGAACAATGCTAACCCTAACACATCTAAGATAACTACGTTGCCCGCCATCAAAAAGGCTTCAGCACGAGCAACGCATGAACAACGTAGATAGGCTTATGCTGCCTAGATCGCAAGATGCGATCTAGGCAGCATGGTGCTTACCGGAGAAACCCTCGAGACGAAGGAGTTGACGATGCGCCGAGATTTGTTTGTGTTGAACGTTGGTTGTTGTTTATTTCATAAACCCTAGATACATATTTATAGTCCAGGGGACTTTCTAACTCAAGCGTGCACCTAACCGTGCACGAGACAAACTCTAACTTTTAATCTACGATGCAATCTACTATAATTAAAGATACACGGGCAATCTAGCCCAAATCCTTCGTGCAAGGCCGCTTCAGAGATCTTCCCCGTGTAATCTTCCAAGCCCATCTCCCTTACGGCCCACCTCCTGATTTGGCCAAAATCTGGTGATAACAATTTCTAGTCAAAGGAAGAAAACTAGCAGTTTGGGGGAATATGTGACCCAAACCGACGGTTAAACTGGCGGTGTTGGTTTACACACCGAACTGGCCCGGCACACAGACATGCGTGCCGAAATGGCAGCCGTATTTGCAAACATCACACAAGGTTGGGGCGAAGGTAAAAATTGGCGTGCCCGTTTCCATTCCGGTTTGAATCCGGCGAATCGGAACCAGTTCAACGGTCTCCATTATAGCGCTCAGTATAGCCTTGCGGCATATACCGGAAAATTCCGACATTAGCCGGTTGGTTCTGGCGATGCCGGTTTGCACGCCGGTTTCACAGAGTTCTTTCAAAATGCAGTTTTCTCAAAAGAACTTAAATTTTCACAATGTTTCCGAACTTCGATTGAGATGAAACCAATTTTTTTTAAAAGATAACGATGGATAAAACCCTATCAATTTTATATGCGAAACCTCTCGAAACTAAGAACCGGTAAAAAATTCTAAACTAAAAAATGTAATAGAGAATATGCATATAAATTACATTTTTGATGAACTTGGGCTTGTTGAAAACCTAGCAACAAGATGAAGAACCTCACACAGAGAAACACCAAGAAGTAACAAGAATAAGAGGATGCAAAGTATGCAAATGATTGAGCTCCCTAATACGCGATGCAATCAAGTTACCTAACCAAAATTTCCTGTCATAGCGCGGCTATCTATCCTATAACCCGATCTCCAAACAACCACCTTGAGACCGATAAAAGGAAAACCTAGCAAGGTTATACCTTTGCCTTGCGCATCCCGCTTGATCTTGATGATAATGCTTCAAGTTCCATTCAAGCGGGAATGGTTCACTTGATCATTGTTTCTTCGTGAAGACTCACAATTGCTCTTCATACATCACTATGGGATAGCTTCATTGATGCACATCTTTACATGTCCATTATCACCATATGGACAACAAGCTTCAAGTATAAGATATTCTCGAGATTCTCATCTTGAACTTGCCCTTGTCAACCTTGATGGCGATCAATCTTGATGTCATCCTCTCATGGGATATATGCGATCATACTCTTGATTATACCTGGGCATGGGAAGCCCGGCCCGAACGGCCCGACCCGACCCGGCCCGAAAATCCCGGGCCGGGCCGGGCTTTTTCTCTCTATCGGGCCGGGCTCGGGCCATCATTCTTCAGCCCGTAATTATATCGGGCCGGGCTCGGGCCACAGAAAAAAAGAAATTACCATTAGATCGGGCCGGGCCGTCGGGCCAGCCCGGGAAAAATCGGGCTTTTTCGGGCCGCGGGCCGGGCTCGGGCCTAAATTTGCTGAAAATTGGTCGGGCCGGGCCGGGCTCGGGCCAAGGATTTCCCGTCGGGCTTTTTTCGGGCCAGCCCGAAGCCCGGCCCGGCCCGAGAAATGCCCAGGAAGACTCTTGATATATGCCCATGGCAAGATATCCAACCACATAGACAACACAAATGTATATATATAATGGGTTAGCCTATGAAGCATAGTTGATAAGGCTTACCATACCACAAGATTACATGATCTCATGTGGTACACTCTTCATTCTTCATGTTTTGACCAACTTGAATTCAACCTTGTACCTTCTCATGCCCTACCATAACACCTTGATCGTTCATTGCACATAAGCTAGAGCATGGCTAAATTGAGTTCCGCACAAGAACTCTATCTTCATTTCTTACTTTGATCATATCATATTCTTCTCTTCAAATCGATGATTTTAATGCCAACACTCAAGGTATATCTGTATCATATCATATTCTTCTCCTTTATTTACAAAACTCAACAAGTTCATGTTTTAAAAAAGTGTTCACAGCCCCAAAAGTCGCTCAACTATATCAAAATAAATATTTATGTAATTTCAAAAAAAAATTGGCGGGCGATATGTAGGAAACAATTTTGTGGACACGTACACATTTAATATTTATGTAATTTCAAAAAATTATTTATTCTTTATGTAGGAAACAATTTTGTAGATGCATACACATTTAATATTTGGTGTTCGATGAATATTATTTTACAACCTATATTTTTAGCATTATTGAACTATAGAATAAGTCGACACTTCATAAAGTATTTGAGGTGTATTACTCCCTCATTCCTGAAAAAGATATCACAAACTTATTTAAACTAGCAGAGTGCCCGTGCGTTGCTACGGGTACACTAATTGTTTAGCTCATGTATTTAGCAAACTAATTAAATATTGTTGTTATTGATGGAAACGATCAATGAAGACATGCCTTTCTTATGCTTCCAACTTGAAACAATGTCCATATCGAACTATTTAGTCCAGATCTAGCATTTGAAGTGTTGTTTGATTTCTATCTTCGAAAATGTTTCAAAATAATTGTCTCTTTCCTCTACCATTATACCATTACTAACGTTGCTAACTGCCAATACTTTGAGGAATATTTTTTGCAAAGAGACATAATCAGGCCACTAAGGAATACCATGTCTGCTTTGAAGGCATCCCCGCGCCGGTCGTCTTTAATTAGTTTCCATGTGAATCATTTTTTCATCTAGAAAGCTGCAGTATTGTCTTTTACTAAACTGGAATAGTATTGCAAGACCTTTAAGCGAAATAAATTATAAATTTCCTTAGTCTTGATTTTTGATACATTTATTTAGGCTCACGGAATTCTTGAGAATTGGCTAGACGGCAGGAGTTCTGGCGACTGCCTAGGTGAGGAGATCGACGAGACGGCAACGACGGAGTTCTGAATAACGAGCGAAACATTTGTCATACGCACGGGCATATTTTTATATGAGTCCCCATGGGTGTCAGCTTGATCAAAGTAATGTGATTTTCAGAGTGTTCGTGCGCTGCTATGGAATCATAAATCTATACAATGAAAGGTACATAATTTATACCATAATATGTCATTTTATTTCATTTAAAACTAAATATTATAGGCTAAAACATCATCTATACAAAGCAAATGAAACCATCATCTGTTAACCAAAAATTATTCTTTTATAGGAATACAAAAATAAATAAATAAATAAAGGCCTTCAGCTACAACATCATTGAGATAAACCAAATGAATACGAAACTCCCAATGTATGCGGATGTGTAAACTTATTCCAACGAAACTGAAGCATTGCTTTCAGAAACGTATTAGTCCACCGATTCGTCTATGAGATAACCAATTACGAGTCTCTAGATTTGAGAACAGTCAACCAAAGAAACCATTACAATTAGGTTCATGTAATATTGGAGGATTCGTTCCCATTCAGTCTAATAATATCAAGAGCTCAATAGATGTAGGTGCTATTTGAGACATAAATTATATTTTATAACTCAACTATTACTTTTGACTTGTCAGTCAGCAAATAAACTGGAACTGCAATAATGTCTGACTACTCGAATCAGGTATCCATATGAAACAAACAAATTAAAAACAGATCAATAGATTATTAGATGCTTTCTACCAGTTAGCTTCAGCCGCAGCTTACTGACATATGCAGCTCAAGAAAGCTACGGCAAAACAATAGGTACGTATTAATCAAATCTGGGCTGAGCTCTCGCTAAATATGAATACCTGAAGAAAAGGACGAATACACTGGATCAATGCCTGAAGCGAAGATCGACAGGCACGCATCACAAACTGGCGAGCAAGACATCTCATCCAACCTCTCGGTATTGTAGTCCTCGATGCTCCGTCGTCTACGGGCTCTGGCCGCAGCCGTGAAGGAGCGGCACAGGAGAGGCCGAACGTTCCTCCCGAACGCTCCTCCCTCGAACCCCGCTGCATCCAGGAGCGCACCCAACGGCGGACATTACCAGCCTCGATCTGCTCTGGACGTCGGCTCTGCTGGCCGTGGGGCCGCTCGGAGTCCTGGGCACGCGCGGGGAAGGACGGGGACCTAGCGGGGCGGAACCCTGGGCGGCGCGTGCGTGCAGCGACCTTGCGAGCTAGGTGGCCTCGCGGAACCATGGATAGCGAGCGAAGGCTGCAGAAAACGGTTTTTCTGAATATTGGCCTTGGCCCATGAGAACGAAAGATTTGGCCCATCGGAACGACCTGGCCGCCACGGAACGAACGAGCGTGAGACTTACCACGGTCCTATTTGAATTTAATAGTAAAGAAGATTTAGATGTATTCTATACACTTTGTGTCTAAATACGTTTACATTTAGACAAAAGTATCACATCCTTTTTTGAAACGGAGGAGTACAAAATGAAACAAAAAAAAGATTATCTGTTTATTGGGCCGTACCAAATACGGCCTATCACAAAGAGGCAAATCAAGCTCACTGTAACACCGTACCCCAAAGATCTCAGTTTGGGCTCAGAATTAGAAATCATACATAACATGTGTTATGGAATATATAGGTCGATAAGAAAGTGGGTACCACTACACGAAGGCCGACCTTTGAGAAGGGAAAAACCCATCCCGCGCGCGCGCTCTCGCGACGACACGTGTCGCGCGCGGAACGTGTCCCCGGGAAAAGACGCGAATCGTTTTCCGGGTTTGGTTTTTTCCCTTACGCGCCGGTAAACCCGTTAACAATATGCGGACCCGTTAATCTTCTTTTTCCCTTTACGCGCGCAGTACGTTTTCAAAAAATTGGGCGGGACTTTTTTTTTGCTTTTTCCCTTTGTCTTTCCGGGCTGTGAGTTTTCTGGGGAATTAATGGGAGGGAGGTAGCACTTTCAAATTACAATTTTTTTTAATTCCAACAGAGTGCTACGAGATGACATATGTTGAAGCGATTGCTACGGCTCGGCTTCGCCTCGTATCAAGGCGCCTTCGGCGCATCAAACATTAATAAACATAATGAATGGCAGACATATGTCGTTGTCCCCGTTTGTCGTTACCCCCATATGTCGAAGCGATTGCTACGGCTCGGCTTCGCCTCGTATCAAGGCGCCTTCGGCGCATCAAACATTAATAAACATAATGAATGGCAGACATATGTCGTTGTCCCCGTTTGTCGTTACCCCCATATGTCGAAGCGATTGCTACGGCTCGGCTTCGCCTCGTATCAAGGCGCCTTCGGCGCATCAAACTGTTGTTTTTTTTTCTATTTTTTTCTTTTGGAAAGGTTTCGTTTGATTTTCTCTTTTATTGTCCGTAAAGTTTTCCGTTTTCTCTTTTATTCTCCGGAAAGATTTCCGTTTTCTCTTTTATTGTATCGTAAAGATTTCCGTTTTCTCTTTTATTCTCTGGAAAGATTTCAGTTTCCTCTAGCGCAGGTACACGTCCGAAGGGGTGTGAAGTACATCCTCGGCGTAAAGACGAGTACAGGTTTTGTAGGAAGAGGAGCACGGTACTGTGTTTCTCTTTTGATTTATCTGGAAAGATTTTCCGTTTTCTCTAGCGCAGGTACAGGTTCGAAGGTGTGTGAAGTACATCCACGGCGTGGAGACGAGTACAGCCTAGGTAGGAAGAGGAGCACGGTGCTTGTATTTCTCTTTTGGTTTATCTGGAAAGGTTTCCGTTTCCTCTAGCGCAGTACACGTCCGAAGGGGTGCGAAGTACATCCTCGGCGTAGAGACGAGTACGGGTTTTGTAGGAAGAGGAGCACGGTGCTCGTGTTTCTCTTTTGATTTATCCGGAAAGATTTTCCGTTTTCTCTAGCGCAGTACGAGGTTCGAAGGTGTGTGAAGTACATCCCCGGCGTGGAGACGAGTACAGCCTAGGTAGGAAGAGGAGCACGGTACTGTGTTTCTCTTTTGGTTTATCTGGAAAGATTTTCCGTTTTCTCTAGCGCAGGTACGGGTTCGAAGGTGTGTGAAGTACATCCCCGGCGTGGAGACGAGTACAGCCTAGGTAGGAAGAGGAGCACTGTGCTTGTGTTTCTCTTTTGGTTTATCTGGAAAGATTTTCCGTTTTCTCTAGCGCAGGTACAGGTTCGAAGGTGTGTGAAGTACATTCCCGGCGTAGAGACGAGTACAGGTTTTGTAGGAAGAGGAGCACGGTACTGTGTTTCTCTTTTGGTTTATCTGGAAAGATTTTCCGTTTTCTCTAGCGCAGGTACGAGGTTCGAAGGTGTGTGAAGTACATCCCCGGCGTGGAGACGAGTACAGAGTTTTGTAGGAAGAGGAGCACGGTATCGTGTTTCTCTTTTGGTTTATCCGGAAAGATTTTCCGTTTTCTCTAGCGCAGTACAGGTTCGAAGGTGTGTGAAGTACATTCCCGGCGTAGAGACGAGTACGGGTTTTGTAGGAAGAGGAGCACGGTCTTGTGTTTCTCTTTTGGTTTATCTGGAAAGATTTTCCGTTTTCTCTAGCGCAGGTACAGGTTCGAAGGTGTGTGAAGTACATCCCGGCGTGGAGACGAGTACGGCCTAGGTAGGAAGAGGAGCACGGTACTTGTGTTTCTCTTTTGGTTTATCTGGAAAGATTTTCCGTTTTCTCTAGCGCAGGTACAGGTTCGAAGGTGTGTGAAGTACATCCCCGGCGTGGAGACGAGTACAGCCTAGGTAGGAAGAGGAGCACATGTCATCGTGTTTCTCTTTGGGTTTATCCGGAAAGATTTTCCGTTTTCTCTAGCGCAGGTACGAGGTTCGAAGGGGTGCGAAGTACATCCTCGGCGTAGAGACGAGTACGGGTTTTGTAGGAAGAGGAGCACGGTGTCGTGTTTCTCTTTTGGTTTATCTGGAAAGATTTTCCGTTTTCTCTAGCGCAGGTACAGGTTCGAAGGTGTGTGAAGTACATCCCCGGCGTGGAGACGAGTACAGCCTAGGTAGGAAGAGGAGCACGGTACTGTGTTTCTCTTTTGGTTTATCTGGAAAGATTTTCCGTTTTCTCTAGCGCGAGTACGAGGTTCGAAGGTGTGTGAAGTACATTCCCGGCGTAGAGACGAGTACGAGTTTTGTAGGAAGAGGAGCACGGTCTTGTGTTTCTCTTTTGGTTTATCTGGAAAGATTTTCCGTTTTCTCTAGCGCGGTACGGGTTCGAAGGTGTGTGAAGTACATCCCGGCGTGGAGACGAGTACAGCCTAGGTAGGAAGAGGAGCACGGTGCTTGTGTTTCTCTTTTGGTTTATCCGGAAAGATTTTCCGTTTTCTCTAGCGCAGGTACGGGTTCGAAGGTGTGTGAAGTACATTCCCGGCGTAGAGACGAGTACGAGTTTTGTAGGAAGAGGAGCACGGTACTTGTGTTTCTCTTTTGGTTTATCTCGGAAAGATTTTCCGTTTTCTCTAGCGCAGTACGGGTTCGAAGGTGTGTGAAGTACATCCCCGGCGTGGAGACGAGTACAGCCTAGGTAGGAAGAGGAGCACTGTACTGTGTTTCTCTTTGGGTTTATCTGGAAAGATTTTCCGTTTTCTCTAGCGCAGGTACAGGTTCGAAGGTGTGTGAAGTACATTCCCGGCGTAGAGACGAGTACAGGTTTTGTAGGAAGAGGAGCACGGTATCGTGTTTCTCTTTTGGTTTATCTGGAAAGATTTTCCGTTTTCTCTAGCGCAGGTACAGGTTCGAAGGTGTGTGAAGTACATCCCCGGCGTGGAGACGAGTACAGCCTAGGTAGGAAGAGGAGCACTGTACTGTGTTTCTCTTTTGGTTTATCTGGAAAGATTTTCCGTTTTCTCTAGCGCAGGTACAGGTTCGAAGGTGTGCGAAGTACATCCTCGGCGTAGAGACGAGTACAGGTTTTGTAGGAAGAGGAGCACGGTACTGTGTTTCTCTTTTGGTTTATCTGGAAAGATTTTCCGTTTTCTCTAGCGCAGGTACAGGTTCGAAGGTGTGTGAAGTACATCCCCGGCGTGGAGACGAGTACAGCCTAGGTAGGAAGAGGAGCACGCATCTTGTGTTTCTCTTTGGGTTTATCCGGAAAGATTTTCCGTTTTCTCTAGCGCAGGTACGAGGTTCGAAGGTGTGTGAAGTACATTCCCGGCGTAGAGACGAGTACGAGTTTTGTAGGAAGAGGAGCACGGTGCTCGTGTTTCTCTTTTGGTTTATCCGGAAAGATTTTCCGTTTTCTCTAGCGCGGTACGGGTTCGAAGGTGTGTGAAGTACATCCCCGGCGTGGAGACGAGTACAGCCTAGGTAGGAAGAGGAGCACCATGCTTGTGTTTCTCTTTTGGTTTATCCGGAAAGATTTTCCGTTTTCTCTAGCGCAGTACAGGTTCGAAGGTGTGTGAAGTACATTCCCGGCGTAGAGACGAGTACGAGGTTTTGTAGGAAGAGGAGCACGGTCTTGTGTTTCTCTTTTGGTTTATCTGGAAAGATTTTACGTTTTCTCTAGCGCAGGTACGGGTTCGAAGGTGTGTGAAGTACATCCCCGGCGTGGAGACGAGTACGGCCTAGGTAGGAAGAGGAGCACGGTACTTGTGTTTCTCTTTTGGTTTATCCGGAAAGATTTTCCGTTTTCTCTAGCGCAGGTACGGGTTCGAAGGTGTGTGAAGTACATCCCCGGCGTGGAGACGAGTACAGCCTAGGTAGGAAGAGGAGCACGGTACTGTATTTCTCTTTTGATTTATCTGTAAAGATTTTCCGTTTTTTTCTAGCGCAGGTACAGGTTCGAAGGTGTGTGAAGTACATCCCCGGCGTGGAAACGAGTACAGCCTAGGTAGGAAGAGGAGCACGGTACTGTGTTTCTCTTTTGATTTATCTGGAAAGATTTCCGTTTTCTCTAGCGCAGGTACAGGTTCGAAGGTGTGTGAAGTACATCCTCGGCGTAAAGACGAGTACAGGTTTTGTAGGAAGAGTAGCACGGTACTGTATTTCTCTTTTGATTTATCTGTAAAGATTTTCCGTTTTTTCTAGCGCAGGTACATGTTCAAATGGTGGTGAAGTACATCCCCGGCGTAGATACGAGTACGAGTTAGGTAGGAAGAGGAGCACGGTACTTGTGTTTTTCTTTTTGATTTATCCGGAAAGATTTCCGCTTTCTCTAGCGTAGGTACATGTTCTATTGGGTGTCTAGTACATCCTCGGCGTAGAGACGAGTACGAGGTTATGTAGGAAGAGGAGCACGGTACTGTATTTCTCTTTTGGTTTCTCCGGAAAGATTTCCGTTTCCTCTAGCGCGGTACACGTCCGAAGGGGTGTGAAGTACATCCTCGGCGTAGAGACGAGTACGGGTTTTGTAGGAAGAGGAGCACGGTACTTGTGTTCTCTTTTGATTTATGTGGAAAGATTTCCGTTTCCTCTAGCGTAGGTACACGTCCGAAGGGGTGTGAAGTACATCCTCGTCGTAGAGGCGAGTACGGGTTATGTAGGAAGATGAGCACGGTACTGTGTTCTCTTTTGATTTATGTGGAAAGATTTCCGTTTCCTCTAGCGCAGGTACACGTCCGAAGGGGTGTGAAGTACATCCTCGTCGTAGAGACGAGTACAAGTTATGTAGGAAGAGTAGCACGATGCTTGTGTTTCTCTTTTGATTTATCCGGAAAGATTTCCGTTTCCTCTAGCGCAGGTACACGTCCGAAGGGGTGTGAAGTACATCCTCGTCGTAGAGTAGAGTACGGGTTATGTAGGAAGAGGAGCACGGTCTTGTGTTTCTCTTTTGATTTATCCGGAAAGATTTCCGTTTCCTCTAGCGCAGGTACACGTCCGAAGTGCTTGTGAAGTACATTCCGGCGTAGAGACGAGTACAGGTTATGTAGGAAGAGGAGCACGGTACTGTATTTCTCTTTTGATTTATCTGTAAAGATTTTCCATTTTTTCTAGCGCAGGTACATGTTCGAATGGTGGTGAAGTACATCCCCGGCGTAGATACGAGTACAGGTTAGGTAGGAAGAGGACCACGGTACTGTGTTTTTCTTTTTGATTTATCTGGAAAGATTTCCGCTTTCTCTAGCGTAGGTACATGTTCTGTTGGGTGTCGAGTACGGCGATGACGGCTAGTCGTGTACAGGTTTCGCATCAAAATGAGTACAAGTCCGTGCTTCTCCATCGCGAGTACTGGTTCAAATGCGTGTCAAGTACAACGGTGATGGCGAACCGAGTACATGTTTCGCACAAAAAGGAGTACATGATTTTGTCTCTTTCCGTTTTCTCTAGCCCGAGTACAGGTGTAAAAGCGTGTCGAGTGCGGGGGTGACCGGGAGTCGAGTACAACTTATGTAGGAGTACAGGACTGTGTCTCTTTCCTTTTTCACTAGTGTAGTTACGGGTGCAAAGGCTTGTCGAGTACGGCGGTGAGGACGAGTCGAGTACGATTCGCGAGCAAATGAATTTCGGACATATGACACTACCATTAACATTACGGTGTCAATAAATTCGAGTAGTTTCTCAAATATTACATATAAAATATTGAAAAGTACACGTGACACTAGCATTAACTAATAACCAAATACAAATACTTGAACGTAATTCGTTGCGTGGTTCACATTGTTTACGTACGACACATTGTACTTATTTTAAATTACGCCTCACATTTTAGCTTTGTTATGACAAGCTTGAGCCGAGCACTTGCCATGTAAGAATGGAGATCCTCTTTCATCTTTGAAGCTAAATGAGCAAATGTCTCCTTCTTTCGGGTAAAATTCTTGAACTATATCTCGGAATCCTTTCTTTATCATAGCTTTCCCATTCTTATCCATCTTCATGGTAGCATACATTGTAATGTCTCCCGATGTGCAGGCGACGGCAACTTTAACCGGTTCTTGTATGAATCCCCGAATGTGTTCATTAGTGAATTCTTCTGAAAATTCCTAAGATATTAACGAACCATTATTAGTTTTGTTGTACAGTATGTCAGAAGTTTTCTTGTCATGAAGACAGTAAGTATTTTATATAATTGACGAGATAGACTTACGAAAACTCCGATAAACTTACCATCTTAGATATGCCTCTTGTAACAAATGATTTAGTCATGGTGCAAATATAATGTTTAATAGGCTGGTGTACGGTTCGTGATGACTTCATTTGTCGAGCTGGAGTACTTGAGTGTAATTCATCTCCACGTGGTTTCCAAAGACGCATGCTTCGTCAAAATTTTCGTTTCCATACGATCCGGGTCCTACAATCAAGAGGTATTATAAATTTTTCATTGAAAACTATATATTCATTGTAATGTTTGCTTTTTTGGTTGCTACTATTTGTACCTCTAACGATTATCTTGTTCAACACCTTTGAGATAAACTGTGCATAACTTTCATCAATATCTCTCGTCAACACCTTTTTCCGTCTTGTTGTCACTTTCATCATTGCTTTGCCTCTTTTCGATGGCGGTGTTGGTTGTACCACGATTACTGTTGCGTGACTTTCCTACGGTTTAGATGCATTAAGATCATATAGTTTAGATGCATTAAGATTTAAATAAAATTAAATTAACTTTCATTGCATGACATGAAGTAATATGGTTTATACGCAACTAAGCATTAACTTATGATTATTTGAAAACCTGGTCTTGAGGGTCGACGCCGTATGTTGGATAGTTGTTGCACAAGTTTCCGTATTCCTCTCGCCCTTGATTGCGCAGTCTCTGAATTCTTGCAAGCGAGTGTTTCCTAGATATGACATTTCAATTATTAATTCATTCATTGTAAATCATATTTAAATTGAATTTAGGTCAACTTTCATTGTATTTGATGAGTAATATATTTTTTGAAACCTGGTAGTGAGGGTCGGCCTCGCATATTGGACAGCTTCTGCACAAGTATCCGTACTTCTTTGCCCTGTTGTGTGCATCCTTTTGCAGTCTTGAGAGCATTTTCTATGTAGAACAAAAAGGTAACCATCAAATTGCATATGCTTGCAATATATTTTGGAGACCAAGGAACTACGGATTATTCACTAATGCAAACAAATACATTTTGGATATAAATAATTTATTTGTTTCAACTTAGTTCGAAGTGATAATGAAATTCATTTGATTTATAGTTATATCTTTTCTTATTTGTCATTTAAATATCATAGTGTGGAATATTAGTATATTTTAGCAACGAATATATTGTTCATGACCTATATTAATCATTTAACCTTGTTTTCTTGGTTGACTTGGAATTAAAATTTTATATACTTATTGATATCTCCGTGTCCGCCGACATTTGATCTTTTTCCCTTGATTGACCTCGAATACGATGTATGTGTGTGATGTTTGTTCCTATTAGATCCATGAGCGGAACTTCAAGTTCGTGCTTGATTCACGAGGTGGCAAAAGAAAGCGTAGTGAGACTGTTTTCCAGTAGACCCTAGATCTGTTTTCTGCATTATTGTTGTATGCGACTGATCTATTTATAACATAGAGTTTCCACCGAATCTATAAGCTTTGGAGATATACATACCAATGATCCGAAACCTGGGATAGTTTTCCGAATTGAAGCTGGTGTGCTGTGATGGAGATGCCGGCGATGCTCCCTTGCTGTTGTTGCTTTCTTTTCCTGTTTTGGATAAGGAGGTGGATTCTTGCAAAGCGGTTGGTGTGGAACTGTTGATTTTAGAAGCCAAGTAGAGTAGTTTTGGTGTGGTTTTTACCCAAAGACATTTCGACCTACTTAGGGGTGTTATTGTCCATTCACTTTTATATTTATTCTATTATGACTCTATACATTCGGGACCTACTTGGGGGCATTATCGTCCACTCTGTTTTATGTTTATTCTATTCTCGCCACTATTACATCCAGGAGCTACTTGTGAGGTCTTGTCGTCCACTCTCTTTTACACTTATTGTATTCTGCCTTTATGACATACGGGACCTAGTGCGGTGTTTTGTCGTCCAGTGCCTTTTACATATATTATATTGTTCCGACATCGTTGTGGATGTTGTGGTTCATTAGTTTCCGATGTGTGGATGGGATTGTTCTCAAAAAGACAATAATAGGAAAGACAATAGCGCAGGTACAAGTGCAAGGCTTGTACGATACGGCGGTGGCGGAAATACGAGTACAGCGTCTTTACTAAGAGGAGCACTTGACCTTGTTTCTCTGGATTATTCCCGTTTTTGTCTATTGTAGTTGAAGGTGCAAGGCTTGGTTGGTATGGAGGTGAGGGATTAACGAGTACAGCGTCTGCATCAAGAGGAGCACGTTCGTGTTCCTCCGGATGATTTTCGTTTTGTCTAGCGCGGTACAGGTGCAAGACTTGTGGAGTACAGATGTGAAGTGGAGACGAGTACACCATCCTCACGGTGAGGAGCACGGTACTGTGTTTCCCTTTGTTATTTTCCGTTTTGTCTAGCGCAGGTACAGGTGCAAGACTTGTGGAGTACAGATGTGAGGTTGGGACGAGTACACCATCCTCACGGTAGGAATACGGTACTGTGTTTCCCTTTGTTATTTTCCGTTTTGTCTAGCGCAGGTACAGGTGCAAGGTTTGTGGAGTACAGATATGAGGGAGAAACGAGTACAGCATCCGCACGGTGAGGAGCACGGTACCGTGTTTCCCTTTGTGATTTTCCGTTTTGTCTAGCGCGAGTACGGGTGCAAGGCTTGTGGAGTACGGATGTGAGGTAGAGACGAGTACAATATCCGCACGGTGAGGAGTACTCGTCTTGTGTTTCCCTTTGTGATTTTCCGTTTTGTCTAGCGCAGGTACGGGTGCAAGGTTTGTGGAGTACGGATGTGAGGTAGAGACGAGTACAATATCCGCACGGTGAGGAGCACCGTGCTTGTGTTTCCCTTTGTGATTTTCCGTTTTGTCTAGCGCGAGTACGGGTGCAAGGCTTGTGGAGTACGGATGTGAGGTAGAGACGAGTACAATATCCGCACGGTGAGGAGCAGCACTGTGTCCTTTGTCCGTGCTTGTGCAGTACGGATGTGAGGTAGAGCGAGTACAATATCACGGTGAGAGCATCGTGTTTCCCTTTGTGATTTTCCGTTTTGTCTAGCGCAGTACGGGTGCAAGGTTTGTGGAGTACGGATGTGAGGTAGAGACGAGTACAATATCCGCACGGTGAGGAGCACGGTCTTGTGTTTCCCTTTGTTATTTTCCGTTTTGTCTAGCGCGAGTACGGGTGCAAGGCTTGTGGAGTACGGATGTGAGGTAGAGACGAGTACAATATCCGCACGGTGAGGAACACCGATTCCGTGTTTCCCTTTGTGATTTTCCGTTTTGTCTAGCGCAGGTACAGTGTGCAAGGTTTGTGGAGTACGAGATGTGAGGTAGAGACGAGTACAATATCCGCACGGTGAGGAGCACGAGTACTCTGTGTTTCCCTTTGTTATTTTCCGTTTTGTCTAGCGCATGTACAGGTGCAAGGCTTGTGTCAGCGATGTACAGGTGCAAGGCTTGTGTAGTACAGATGTGTGGGAGAAACGAGTACAGCATCCTCACGGTGAGGAGCACTATACCGTGTTTCCCTTTGTTTCCCTTTGTGATTTTCCGTTTTGTCTAACGCAGGTACATGTGCAAATGATTGTGGATTACGGAGGTGACAGAGAGACAAATATAGTGTCCGCACCAATGGGAGCAGGGGTCCGTGTTTCTGTTTGTTTCTCTGCAACAATGTCTGTTTTGTCTAGCGGAGGTACATGTGGAAGGATTGTGGAGTACGGAGGTGACATAGAGACGAGTACAGCGTCCGTACCAACCGTGTTTTTTTTTGTTTCTCTGCAACAATTTCTGTTTTGTCTGGCGGAGTTACATGTGCAAGGATTGTGGAGTACAAAAGGTGATGGAGATACGGGTACAGTGTCCGCACCAAGAGGAGCAAAAATTTGTTCTGCAAGATTTTGTTTTTGATTTTTTTTTTCCTGCGATGTACAATGCAACCAACATGGTTATAAAATAGTACACTTGTTTCACATTGATAATCACTGGTTCGAATAAGGAAGTTATGCAATGATATGTTTGCGGATTTTCAACTTTGCAGACGTTTACAAAAAGTACAGATACTAAAAAGGTTGTAGGTAGTTCAAACCAACGTCTTAGTACAGACATTCGTCACACTTCAGTTGTAGAAGTAAAAGTTTTCTGATGCTTCCATTGGGCCATCATCTTGCACCTGTAAATCAAAGATATAACATAAAAAGTTTATTATAAAAAAATTATTTATTTTGTAAATTCACCACGGCAACTTAATAGTATTACTTTATTTTGTATTCAATGAACAAGTTAATATTATCTTCATTGTTTGATTGTACCTGAATCCTTTCTTTTGCGAAGCGAGGTTACTTCGCAACTTTGTTACGATATGTTAACAAGTTATAAAAATAATTTAAACGGTTCGTTGTATTTGTAATTGAAGTTAACTCATATGTAGTCGAGGTTAACTCACATTTTTTCCACTTCTTGTTTTTTCTGCGAGTGCCTTCTTGAGTTGGAGATGCGGCTTCTTTGTCAACCTGGTTTTTTGTATTTAAACTTTATTAGTCTTATATTGTTGTACTTGGAAATTTAAAATTATGATTTGTAAGTAGTTAGATTAGTTAAATTTGAACGGACACAACAAAAAATTGCCGGTGTGATTATGTCTTTTGTCGTACCTCATTATTTGCTATCCTTTCATCTTGCTGAATTTGCTTGCAACGTTCATCCTGTGCTTTCTTGAACAATGCGAAAGTTTGTCCGAGATGAAATGTTGTCTTACGTAAACTTTCTATAACTTTAGCTTCGTTGTCGAAATTTCTTTGACGAGTAGATGCTTGGTTTTCAACGAGTTGTTCCATTTTTGAGGCGGTCAAATGTAGTTGGTACTTTGTGTGATAGGTCGTATGCGCTAGTCGGCGGGTTGTCAATCTGTTCCAATGTATCTTCGATACACTTGGTGTTTTCTTCTTCAATGGAACCACCGAGTTGGAATGCTTGATTTTCCGAAAGTACGCTTTGCTGAGCATCATTTGGTCTTCATGGTGCGGATACATTCTTTTTAGTGGATTCCTTTTCCGGTAGTAAACTATGTCATTTGGTGCTTTCCACTTGTTGGGATGAGAAAATGAAAACATTGTATTAACTTATGCAATATGAGATACAATTAACAAAAAAGATAAAGGGTCATTGAAATTTTCTTACAGGTAAGTTTCCAAATATCCAGGTATTGGGGTCTTCCCCGCCTTTTTTAGCACAGTCTGCTGCAGCGATGCTCTTTAGTTTTTCATAATCCATGAAGTGTGTACGAGGTGTTCTTGTGTCCAGGTCTGAAAGGCCTTGTTTCATACAACGATCAAGATATAACGAAGCTGGTGCTATGATGCGGCCGAGCGAGGCGAGTCCATTTTGATTTAGATTTTACATGCTTGAATGATTGCTCTCTTGAGCTCATCTACAAGCAAGCGACACAAATCCATGTCCTTCAACTTTGATATGTCCAGATTTTTTACCATTGCTGCCTCCCTTGACACACGGACAGTCTGTTCCGGGGCATATGAATTTCATGTACATTATCAACACAAATACTTTCGAGCCAAATCGTCGTTTGCTTCGTCTTTAACCAACAGCCTTAGGAGCTTGCGAAGGTCATCGATATTCATATCCTCATTTTTCCTAAATCCAAGCTCAATCTTCGGATCATGCAATGTTTTGTCGTTGCCACTTTACGATGGTCTAGGAGTTGTGTTTGAACCGTCTGGCAGTCCAAAAGCGAGATGGATAGCATAAGATGTAATCTCAATTACTTTGTTTGCTACTCCTAGATTCGAGTCATGGTTGTTGGATCTATTCTATTCATAAGGAAGCGAGGCAAGTCGGATATTAATGTTTTGCACGATCTTCTTGTCAAGCAAGGGACCCAAACCTGCATCCCGAAGTCTTTTTATATGCCGTTCCTCCAATATTTCAACACGGGTGAATAGTCTGTCTAAGTGAGCACCTTCTTGTCTTGTTGATCGTTACGGCCATAAAATTTATTTTTGCTTTTTTTGCAATCCTTCTTGCCTTTTCCTGTTTATTGCCTTTATTTTTTTTATCTTCTGAATTTTCAGATATGTTCTGCATGATTAAAATCAATTGTGTTAGACAAAAATGTTTAACAATATAATAAATGCATTTATTTTGGATCCAAGGTACTAAGAAAAATAATCATATTTACCTCGTTGTATTCATCGTTTTCTTTTTCGCTTGTGTTGTTCTCTTCGTTGTCGTCATGCTCGGCGTGATGTTTGGTGCTTGCGATACGATTTTCTTATTGCGGCGGCGTTTTTTGATTTCTTTCCTTCTTTGGCA
Source organism: Lolium rigidum (assembly GCF_022539505.1). Taxonomy (NCBI): domain Eukaryota; kingdom Viridiplantae; phylum Streptophyta; class Magnoliopsida; order Poales; family Poaceae; genus Lolium; species Lolium rigidum. The sequence continues at coordinate 203,659,623 of NC_061511.1, read as the reverse complement.
GATTTTGTAGGCTGTGTTTTTTCTTCTTCATTGATATTTGGAGCACTTTGGCTAGAGCTGGTGACTACTTGTCTCTTTTGTAGATGACAATCGTTTGCTTCTCCTTGGACTTTTAGAACCAATATCGGCAGTTTTCTTTAACATGTTTTCGGACTCTTTTTCCATTCTTGCTGCCTCTTTCTACGATGATATATTCTTGTGCTTTCTTCTGCATTGCTATTCAAAATGTTTCGCGAGGAGGCGGTCCGATTGCTTGTCGCAATATTTTTAGAGGAATCTGCGCTCGTTCTTGCTTCACAATTTTTCCTTTTAGATTGTATATTTGCATTGAATGCATTTATGTTGTCTTGTTCTTACGGGAACACAACCGCCGGTGGCTTCAAGTTTAGTGGGGCAATTGGAGCTTCCTCATGATTTATAGTGGCTGCAATAATATCGCGAAATCATCTATCCAAAGGTTAATACATGGAATTCGTATTTAAAATTTAATATAATTGTTTGAATCTATTATACTTTTATACAGACGCATTTTAGTTGTAGAGACGTTTTAGTTAATCTTAAACTCATTGTCATGGATGGTAAGTACCAGAAAAATTTTATATTAGAAATTTTCAATTTTTTTTTAATATGCTTTATAGATAAACCGGTTTGACTTCAAAGGAATCATAAGAGTAACACATTTTTGCATCGAGGGATAAGTTTGTACATTACCTTCATTCAAGGACGGTGATAGCTGCTGACTTGTCATACCGGAGATTTGCTATTCTTCCTGAAATTGAAATGCAAAAATCTGCATGTGAGGAAAGCAAGCTGTTTAAATTTATCATGGAAACTATTCTTAAATTAATTTTGTTAAGATGAGTGTCTTAGCGCACTTTCACACATAAGGTCTGTAATTATGTCTTAAATTGATAAGGCAATATGTGCGGGGCGGTAAAGTTATTATTTAAATTTTCCTTGGTTTCTACTCATGGTTACACACATAAGGTTGTAGTTTTGCCTTAGATTAATAAGGTTTGTACCTGCGGTTACAGAGTGTATTAGAGAGCTAATACTGTTTACAATAGTCAGAGTAATAAGCAAAAAAATATTTAATAACGAAAGGTCTGCTTTAGACGCAGATGCCATTTACTTCCTTAATTTCTATATACCATTGGAGAAGAAACTAAAGGATGAGCCATCGGTGGAATTGATCCATACTGTGCCCGAACTCACGGATCTCTAAAGGCACGCGCCGTCGCGGATTGAAGGGTGGCCGGCGGAGTCGGCGGAGTGAGTAGAGTAGCCACTGTGATCTCCGCGGCAATAACTCAGATCTCCACAGCTTCCTTCACCGCTGGTTGATGAGGAGTAGTGGAGTGTAGAGAGGATAGGTGTTTGGCGGCTCGCTAGGGTTTGCCCTTACTTTTTGCTGGACCGGTGGTGGGGGAAGAAATGGGAGCTGTCGCACAGTCTATGTGTTTTAATTCGTATAAAAGGAATACAGGTGTGGAGACAACGAATTCAGGCATCGTAGTGCAGTCTGTTGCTTGATGGGAAACTAACCTCGGATGGAGAAGCAGTGGAGACTATCTTGATTCTCCGAGGTGAACGGGGTCGGCCTGTACCGCGTCCTTGCGGTGAGTTCTTCCGTGGGTGTTTGAGTAGATTAGAGTTGAGTATGTAGGTTTTTGCCCTAATACAGCTATAATATAGATGTAGAAGACGAATTGGTTGATATTGTGGGACCCACCACGTCGGGGTTTTGTTGGATTTTGTGATATTCGAACAATACCACTTGTACTCTAACGATAATATTCATTATTTTAATAATGAATATTATTACCAGGTTGTTTCTTTTTGGTTTTGGTTGCGAGTGGGGAAATTACGGATGCGGCACGAAGATCAAAAGCTGTATCTTTTGGTTTTAGATGATAGTTTACGTTTTACGTAATATCTAATGTTGTTGATATTATGTAGTACGGTTGTCTTGTATGCGGGAGTACGGGCGTGGCACCAACTCGGGTACGGACTGTTGGTAAGGGTTAAACCAAGGTTGCACATGTACCTCCGGTGGCATGTGGCGGGACGCGTGACACGTTGCTAGTATCTTCGCCGCGAATGCGGAACGGCGGTTGCTATGGTGCCGTTGGATGCTGCCTCGAGAGAGGAATCGTCGAGTCTCATCCGTTGCTCCGAAAGCTGTTCGGGGCTGAAGGTATGGCGTCCAATTCCCCGGTCGGCAACTCTGAAGCGGGGACGCGGTCGCCCTATTGGAAGCAAGGACAAGGTGCCCGGGCGTCGAGGAAGTTGAAGGCTGCCGCCGCCCGCACGGGGTACGAGTGCTGCATGGAGAGGAGTACGAGATTGTTTCTGTCGGTATAGTTGGTTTCTTCGGTCTATGGGATAGGTACAGTTAGTAATAGCGTAGAGTACAGTGTTGCAACTAAATCGAGGACAGTTGTGTCATGTAGATGAGAACCAGATTTTTTTCCTTTTGTTTCTTCTGTTTTATGTGATAGGTACAGTTTGTAATAGGGTAGAGTACAGCTGATCCCGGATGAGTGCTTGTGCAATCAGAATCACGAGTACTATTACATAGTATGTATAAGTACCGAACGATGTGCTTGCATAGGTACATTTATGTTGTTGATGGAGTGCTAAACCAGCGGGTGCACTATCTTTGCTGTACAACATGATGCATAAATATGGTTGCATAGCATGCAATGGATGCGTAAGTACGGTTGCATATCATGAAATGGATGATTTTAATGCTCTGTATTAAACTTATTTTTGGAGCCGATGGACGACCCCCTCACTCCCGTAGCTTGCTTTCACCCCCACTACTTTTGACGGTTTCATAGGTGTTGGCGCATAAGTGTTTTTCATGGTCTATAATTAGCAACCGCTACTACTAACTGCCAACTCCGGTTCTTATATTCTGAACATTTCCTTGTATCTCTATCACATCATCCGCTGAGAAACAACAACATGCTGCATGTACGGGAATATCCACTCTTCTTCATCAATGGAGAAGGGTTCTTCCTCTGTCGTTTACGAGATCGCTTCGGTCCATTGACGCATATCGGCGCTCACTCGGACGTCATCACCGTTGCTAGAATGTCCCGAGGTATGCCGGGTATGCGCAACGCTATCCGTGAGGATGCAAGGTTTCCTTTTGGATCGCCGTGTCTGTTGCATTCCGATCCTAGTTCATGGCCCGCTGATCGCATCGAACAGGTATTCATTGTTTTTCATGGATTGCAACAAAATGTTTGTGTACTGTATTTCATACTAGAAAATTCGAAAATTCGCGGGGTATTGACGCATCGCCGATGCCACTAGACGCTCCTTTCGCAAAAGCATTTGTACCTTGTACACGGGTCGGGCCGGGCGACAAGCACTTGGGTTGGTTCCAATGGCGAATGGGTTGCGGTTGTTCAAGAGCAAGCACGGTGGTCTGCAGCTAACGTCTACACGGACGAGGAGATCCTTCGCCATCCGTTCGTAACGTTGGCATCGCTCCCGATGGGCCTTTCTTGTATCGGTATGATTTGGCACACATGCGGTTGTTGAAGATTCGGATAACTGCTGAACCATACGGGGTTGGAAACAAATGGAACTACTATGTCATAGCGAGTGTTTGATAAGATGATTGCAATCATGCGTGGTGGTAGTAGGGACGTGCGGTGGAGGATCCTTCGCAACGATTACCTTGCACCGTCAAGGTATGTTGATGCCATTCTTACCGAGTGGTAGGATCTACGCTCATTACTGCACCCAGAGGGGATGTCCTTGTTTGGGATCCAACTATTTGGGGTGAGTTTTTGATTTTTGTGCTTATAGTTTTTTTTTCTTTATTTCTTCACTTAATTTATACTGTTTTTTGCATCACGTTTTTCTTATAGTTATATAGTATCCGATCTATCTTGACCACGTTTAAGCAAAAAAAAAACAGGTGCCGGTGCTTGCTCCTCGGGTGATAGCTGCTCCGAGAGATTGTTGAGCAGCCAAATCTACATGGTGGTGTTCATGATGGCAACAACATTGCTCCCGGCACGTGGTTCCTTTCTCCGGGCTATGAAGGCACTATTCTTTGGATTAATGTTAGAGGTCATGGTGAACCCAGTGAAGGTAATCCGATCGATCATATGGGGAGGGAGCTACTGATTTACCCATCGATGCGTTGTCATGTTTATGCTAAAGATTCTTATGGTGATGACCCTGCCACGCCAAATTGGGTCAGGCTTGAAGGTCTGCAAGGCACATCTTTGTTTCTTGGTATAAACTACCCGTTTACGCTTGGTCCTCCCGAGGCAGCTGGTCTCAACGATGTCAATGCAGCTTCAGTTTTCACATCAGACTGTGTGTTTGCTACTCACAAGCGTTTCCACCAAGTACCACGACTGTTCCAGATTGGTGTAGGATGTCACTCAATGGTGGAGTTGGCATTGGCTCCTCTTTCGAATATGCTTGCGGCTGGCTGGGGTGATATTGTGGAGTCTCCTATGTGGTTTGTTCCTACCGTTACAAATGGATTTGAATTTGGCTTTTAGATATGAAGAAGTGTCCGAAAACTTTAGAAGTATTGCTAGTGAAATATTTTAAGTCGGTTATAATGCGGTTGTTTTGTTCAAACCATGTGTTGAAATTTTATTGAAGTTTGTGTCAAGGATGTTTTATTTTTATTTGTACCTATGTCTCGGTTGTATTGAAGAATCTTATAATAAGGCGGTATTGTAAGCATTAACGAGTCTATTGGTTATTCAAGGTGTTGTTGTTTTTAACTGGTTATTTATTTGTTTATACGCAATCTTTCGGTTTCGTTGGGTAGGTACGAGGTCCCATTATGGTGAAGTACATCTCTTACCTTAAGACAAGTACAGCTGCAGCACCAAACAAAACCGTATAATAATAGGAAGCATAGTAACATCTTTTATTACAGCCACTTCTAAACGAGATCCTGTTAAATTACTCGCTCTGTGAGAGCGGGTTCCCAGCCGGCATGACGACCCTAATTCAAGACCAGAAAAAGCAAAATTGACACGAGGTTGACTAGCGGTGAGAGGACTTATAGTAGATCAGCAGTCCTGAAGATTGATTTTGTCGGTGCTCCTGTCGGTTGTTGATGTTGCTATGCTGCGCGCGTGCTGCTGCTGATTAGCGCAGCTGCACGACGCCCTGGTTCGGAGGACTGGATAAACCTAACCCTGTTTGGCAGTCAGCAGAATTTAATAATGGGGGAAGAGTATGTAGTACAAGTACTAGTATTTGATACATTAGATAAGGATTGCAACACACAGAATGGTTTGTCCTAGTGGTTCGAAGGTATTATGCATAGGTTGTGAGTTCAACTCCCCTCACGTGTCATTTATGTTGAGGTAAAACTGTGTATGGATATAAGGTGATGTTGCACAGTTTAGTAACAACGATTGTAATTGTTAGTAAATTGTGTCACATCATCTTCTATCCGACACCCGTTGTATCTTTTTTTAATTATAACAAGTGATATAAACATTTCATTTACCGACCGATGTGTTAGCACTTTGGTATGGGTCAAGTTGGCGATGGGTGCTGGGATCTGCGGGAAACCTCCACCATCGCCGCACCGATCCCCGACCATCCCCATCCCCGAAAGAGTAAAATGCACCAATGGTCACTGTAATTGTCGGAGCTGCTCGGTACGGTCACCGTACTGCCGAAATACGCCGCGGAGGTCACCGAACTTGTCATACATGATTTATACGGTCACTGGTGGTGTACGCGAGCGTGTATTTAGCAGCTAGGACGTGCGGGTCACTCAACTTTGACATGAATTGAATCAAAGTAAGCTGCGTTGGCTGACCGTCGTGCGAGAAAACAGAAAGTGTAGGGGCGTAATTGCAAAACAGCACATGGGGAGAGAAATGCAAAGTCCATTCCCCATGGCGTTGACCCGCCCCCATTCTCCACCCGCCGCGTCCAACCCGCACTCCCCGGTTCTTCGTTTTTGTGTTTGTTTGTTCGTCGCCCACAGGAGCCGCCGCCGATTCGTACGCACCGTCGGCCGATTCGGCCACGGCGGCCGCCGATTCGTCGCCCACTGGAGCCGCCGGCGAGAATCGACCCCACAGCGAGGCCGGGCTCGATTCGTCGCCCACGGCAGCCGCCGGCCGAATCGGCCGTACGGCAGCCCGCCGCCGATTCGTCGCCCACGGCAGCCCGCCGCCGATTCGTCGCCGACGAAGCCGCCGGCCGAATCGAGCCCACGGCAGCCCGCCGCCGATTCGTCGCCCACGGCGGCCGCCGGCCGAATCGGCCGTACGGCGGCCGGCCGGCCGATTCGTCCCCCACAGCAGCTCGCCGGCACAACCTCTCCGATTCGTCGCCACAGAAGACCGGCGGCACATCCTCCCCTTCGTCGCCACAGAAGACCGCCGGCACGTCCTCTCCTTCATCGCCACAGCAGTCCGTCGGCTCAGTGATGGAGCCTCTTTGTCGCCTGTACCTGCAGCCGTCGTCCTGTACCAAAGAAGGGCAAGAAGAGGAGAAAGCGGCGGCGGCTCTGATGGATATGGCGGGGCTGCCGCAGGAGGAGGTCTTTGCTCCTCGGTCCATGGTCGATATGAAGCGTGCGGGGGTGGCGTGCAGGCGCAGAGGTATGGAGCTTCTCATCCGCTGGGATTCCGAGTTCAAGGTGCGCCATTTGGTGGAGATGCCGCTGCATATCATTGCTGCATACAGAGCCGGTGCTGCCAAGGCCGGCGGCGAACCGGAGCACACGTCCGAGGTCATTGAGGTTTGCAAGTATGCGAGATGATCCAAGGGTTGGTTTGAGGTACATTTCGAAGATCGAAATGGCTCGATTGTTGATGAAATCCATGGAGCACGGGGCTGCTCCGCTTGGGGTGCCGATTGCATGGAACCCCCCTGCTAGTGGAAGCTAATTGTAGATGCAGTACAAGAAGAAGTCCATGGTTAAGAGCCAGTAGATGATGGAGATGTATGCTTTTGGAGAAGATGAGCAGTACATGTGTACTGCTAGCTTTTGAAGTAGTTTGTGGTGTACATGTGTAGTGGTAGATGGAGATGCAGTAGCTATGTAATGCAGTAGCTTTGAGTTAACCAAAGTTAGAGTTTGCAAGCAATGCTATGTAGTGCAGTAACATTTTGGAGATGCAGTAGCCTTTTGGAGATGTTATGTAATGCAATGCTATGTAATGCTATGATCAAATATAAAGCAACTAGTTTGAATTTATACATGTCATCAGTTTGTGCTCACATATATAATTTTGCTGTGCTTATTTATAACTTTTATGTTGTTGTGGTATTTAATGTTGAATACAGGATACAGCGGCTTGTAGGCGGCGCCGCCCAAATATGGTCGCTGCCGGCAAAATTTCGACGGTGGCGCCGCCCAATAACGACTGTCATTTTCCTGTGTTTATTTATCAGTAGTTGCCCATATTCTGTAATAATCATCTCATATGCAGCAAGTATTCATGGAATAACTCCAGCAATTTGTAGGCTACATGCATGGCATTGTTTCATCCGTCGGATGTAACATTTGTAGAAAATCCAAAATATAGATTATTTACTTGGTGATTCTAAAAGTGAAAAATAACTAGTTTGATATATGTATCTAATGTGGCTAAAAATGTTCTATGGAAGTGTGGTCAGGTACACTGAAACGGTTGTTTCTCTAGACATGGCACTGGCCGAGTCAAGTGAAGCACGTCTTACAATTGCGGTCCTACGAACACAACGAGCGCGAGAAAAATAAAAAGGCACCACTTGTGTCGGTCAACGGTGATAACTTAGTAGGAGAGTAGGCATAATTGATGATAACCCCCTCCTTGTTCGTAATTCCTTGCTCTCATGCCCCTTTTGCGTACGTACGTCTAACACACGGTTATTATTGATTAATCCGCTATTAATTATCGGTCGATCACATTCCAACGAGGGAATACAAATCGGCACTGATGTGTTCTCACTCATCGTCACCACCTTGATCTTGTATAAAAGGAACCCCATACCAAGTGGATAGGTATCAAAACCATCGGTTGAACCATTTTCTTCTCCCATCCTTATGGCGCCCCAAACAAGTGACACCGTATATTCGTTCGAGCATCTCTCAATGGAATTCAAGGTCACCGTAACCACAAGGGCTGCAACAATGGAGAAGTGGATCTACCGCGTATCCGAAGATTTCTGTGCGACGCCGGCGCAAAGATCGTTGGTCTTGATTGCGAGTTCAACGACAAAGTGAAAGGAACAAAGCAGAAACTTCTTCCGGAGGATAAACGGCAACGTGCAGCGGTTTTGCGGCTATGTGTTGCCAATGACATCATTCTTTTTCAGGTATCACAAATGACACCATACAAGTTTTTTACCAACTGTTCCGAATTATATACATCGTTTACCTTTAGTTTGAATTTTCGCAGATATTTCAGGCAACAAAGATTCCATGTTTGTTAAAGAAATTCTTGAGCTCGGGGAAGATTTGGTTTTTTGGTGCAGCAATTGATATGGATCGCAAGATGCTGATGCCTTATGGATTAAATATCAGGTGTGCGTTCGACTTGCAGAAGATGATCAATATTCATAAACTAGATCCAGTTGTTAAGAATATAAGAATACCATCACTCTATGATCTGTCAAATGCTGTGTTGGGGACAAATTTGGAAAAGAAAGGTGAATCATGCAAGAAAATAAGAGAGGAAGGATGGGCAAGACCCGAATTAAGCTTCGATCAGGTCAAATATGCAGCCTTGGATGCACGGCTAAGCTTTGAAATTCCTAGAAAAAAATGGGCAATCAAGGGATACGATATTACTGGATATATGTACAATGTATGACTGCTACTGTTATCATTCATATGATTGACTGCAATGTGTTTATATATAATTGTTAATCAATGTAATGTGTGATAATGTGTAGTTTGGAAATTGAAATTTTCTTGAGTATAGCAGTACTAGGTTCAACGGTGGTATTGACAGGAGTATAGCTGTTGATAGAGTACGAGTACCAGTTGTAGTAGGTACATTCGTTAAGGGCCTTAAGTTCACCGGCCTTTGTTTGTTCACGTTTAATTTTTTGATTTTCGTGTACAGAATTTAATGGTCGTAAGTACAGACGTTTTTATTTGTTTTTGTTTAAATTGTTGTTTTTATTTACGTGAGTATAGGTGATCACAAAATTTTAGTAGACGATACGGCGGTGGTATGGACATGATTACGGTGGAAGGATGAATAGGGATTTCTCTTCATTTTTTTTCGGAAATTTTCGTTTCTACAGGTAGGTACTAAGATCAGTACGTTTCTAGTTTTACTTTGCTTTTAGTCTGGGATACAGTGCTCGTGCTGGTATTATTACGGTCTGAAAGTTTTGTCTTTCACTTGGACGGTACAGCTGCAAGCTGCATCGAGTATAACTTTGAAGGGCGCGGGAGTACGGATTGGGCGGTAATAGGAGTACATGAGTGTATCTGTTTGTTTTCTTAGCACTAGTGCGGGATGTTTTTTGTAAAGATTACGGTGGAGAAGTGTGCGTGAGTACAGCTACGGCACCAAAAGGATTACAGGAGTGCTTCTCCACGTGTTCGCAGGATTTGCGTTCTGCGGGAAGGTACGAGTGTAAAAAATCGTCAATTACGGTTGTGAAGGCTACACGAGTTCATCTTTGGCACCGAATGGAATACATGAGTGTTTTTCTAGGTTTTCAGCAATGTTTAGGTTCTCTTGGAAGGTATAGGAGCCAAAGCGGCTTGAGTACAGTTATGGAGGTTGCACGAGTTCAGTTTGGCATGGAGTGAGGTACATAATGTGTCTTCACATTTTATGCATGTTTTAGTTTCTCTGGAAAGTTACAGGTGCCACAATTGGTATAGTAGAGTGTTAAAAGGTTGCACGAGTTCAGCTTTGACAGAAAATGGAGTGCGGGAGTGTTTCTCCATGATTTACGCATGTTTTTGGAACTTTGGGAAATGTACGGGTGCCACAATGTGTCGAGTACGATTCTGAAGGTTGCACGAGTTCAGCTTTGGCACCAAGTTGAGTACAAGAGTGTTTCTCCATGTTTTACGTTAAATTTGGGTTATCTTCGAATTTACGGGTGCCACAATGGGTCGAGTACATATGTGAAGGTTGCACGAGTTCAACTTTGACAGCAAGTGGATTACAAGTGTGTTGCTCCATGTTTTGAGCAAGTATTTGGTTATGTGTGGGAACATACGGGTGCCACAATGGATCGATTACGGTTGTCAATACTGAACGAGGTTAGTTTTGACACCAAGTCGAGTGCAGGAGTGTTTCTTAATGCTTTCTGCAATATTTTGGTTCTTTGTGGAGATACAGGTGCCACAAGTTGACGAGTACAGTTGTGAAGGTTGCACGAGTTCAGATTTTACAGCAACTTGAGTACATGATTGTTTTTCTTCATGTTTTCTGCAAGATTTGCTTTCTCTGTGAAATACTGGTGTCACAATGACTCGAGAACAGTTGTGACGGTTTTAAGATTTCATCTTTGGCATCAAAGAGGATAACGGGACTGTTTCTCTATGTTTTTCATCATTGTTTTTTTGTTCATCGGGAAGTGATAGGTGTGATCTGTATCAAGTACATTGGTGAATGTTTCGTGAGTACACCCTCGGAACTAATAGGATTACGTAAGTTTTTTTCATGTTTTCTGCATGTTTTGGGTTCTCTAAGAAGATACAGGTTCATGGGACGAATACAGTCGTCAAGTTTGCATGAATCCAGGTTTAGCACCAAAAGGAGTACATGAATGTTCCTATATGATTTCTGCAAGGAGTACATGTTTTGTTTTCTCTGTTAAGGGACAGGTGCTAAAAGGGTCGAGTACAGTTGTCAACGATGCACGAGTACATATTATGCACCAACAGGAGTACATAGTGTTTATTCATGTTTTACGGAAGTTTTCGGTTCCTTGGGATACATAAGTACTGATATAAAAGTACATACTGCAGCATATTCACTAGTATGCGACTCATCAGTAAACACCAGATAAAAGGGCAAGTTCAACACAAGTACTTACTTGTAAAATGCATTAAAAAAAACTGGATTATAGTGTATACAAAGTTCTACACAATATAGGTTTACAGTACACGATGAAGGTCCAACACAAGTACTAAGATCTAAGACCATCGCAATGTATTCAAGTTTTTGCCACCAAAACAGCATCAAAAGGTATTCGAGGAAATGAATCGACACATACGATTCATGTGTAGTGTTCCACCATTCACCATAGGGGATGTGCTTCAAAAATATAGTAGGCAACGAGTGAATAACAAGTTAATAAATATATGAGATATTTAATTGTTTTATGAAATATCGGTTGTGAACATGTGAACATTCTTACTATGATTTCTTCATTCATAAAATGAGCATGGAGGTTTTAATGCTAGGATTTCCTCTGGCAAATTGGCCTTGTTGTGCACGGTGAATATTAAGATGTACATATACTCAGCTTTAATGTCGTTTATAAAGGGCTGCAATGGATGAAAACAATAGTAGTTACTGCATATCTTATAAACACTGTATCTTACTAACAATGTGTAGTTCACTAACACTTACATGATCATTTAGAATTGGCTGATATCCTTCACTTTTACCCAACAGAACATTTCCATCGTATAAATACGCGCCCATCGGACGATAAAATGCGCACTGATTTACTCCTTGGTGTGGGCACCTGATATATATTGGCTTGTTTGCAAGGGAAACCCATCTTTTTGGTTGATTACTTGCATTGTATGCGTCTAAACCATATACTGTTTTGAGCAGAAGTTCCATCCTTGCCATCTGTAGGAATCAGGAAATAAATGATTCCAAGCTAATGATCCACAACAACAAATATTGTTATTTTTGAAGCTTAGAAAATTATTCTATACTTACTATGATATCGCATTCCGTATGGTATGTGCTCCTTGTATACAGTGGAGTACATCCCTTTGTGTCAGCATAGTTTCTAGAGTCCAATATTTCGAACTCTTTTTTGTATTTGTTCATCACATACAAAGTATAGTGATAATTTTTGAAGTACGGCATCAATATCTGTTTGGTGATTGGACATATAGGAGCAAGATGAAAAATGTAGTTACGTATGCTTGTAATTGTATTGCACGTTTAGAAGTAGGGAGCTTACAAGTTTTGCGTCAAGAAGGCTCTTTTCTTTGTCAACATATCTAGGGAAAGTGTCCGGTGCGGTTTGCGGATCGAAATCTTTTGTGTAGTCAAATGTTTGATCCCTTTTTTGAGAGGCTTCTTCTATTTGTTCTTGTGTCTGATTCCAAATACCCACCTGGAGAACGTGCTGCGTCATACGTTGCAAACATAGATTATATCAGTAGTTAGTGTACAATATGATCACTGTTATATTGCAACATATATTGTTGACTGCAATGCATACCATGATAAATCCTGGGCTTAACAACACTCGTTCTCCAGTAGCGTACAAATCGGAGGTACTCCTCATCTCGTCAATGATGTAGTCCAATGTAGTACCATCCAGTAACTGACCTCTACTAAATTGTCTACCAATGTCAGCCCCATCGTTTGGTAAATTGAAGTCAGGAATAGCCTTGTGCATAAGCGATGCATTGAATACCTCGGTTACGCAAGGAAATCCAAAAGGTTGAAATTAACAAGTTGAATATATGAACATTATTCAGTGCATGATAAAGTACTTACGATGCAAATTTGTTTGATGTCATTAAGAGGTTGTACAGTCTTTTTGCTTTGCATTGGTGTTTGAACTTCTTTGGTCTATATTGTGCCACAGACTCGCGATGATCTCTTGCAGTATGTTTTGGTCTCTTTGTTGACGTGGCTTCAGATGGAGAAACAAGTTTCCTCTTCTTTTTGTCTAAATTATCAGTATGCTCAACATGTACATAATTGTACTTTGCATCCTTCGGTGGAGTCTGAAAACTTTGTGACCCGGTGGTGCTAGAGTACATATCATCAGCTGAACCTTTTGTAATCACTGGAACCTGGCTTTTTTGAATCGACAGACAATCCTCATACATTACAGATATAGGAATAGCATGTACTAAGTGGTATTTTGTAGTCAGCACACCCTGCATGTCTACTGCATAAACAACGGGCACTCCTATTTCAGATATAGGAATTTGTTCTTCACATTGTTTCCTGTTTATATCTGCAGGCAGACATGATTCACCCTTGGTTACAGAAATGGAAACACATCCGGCATCCTTATACAGTTCCAGCATTTCTTCAACATCAATCATGCTGTTTATGAGTGCCATCCCTTCTATGCCTGCCCCCTCTTCTTTTACAAAGTACATGCTGTAACCCCGGCCATACCCCCTTATCTCTAACATTGCTAGCATGTTGGTATAGGTAATGTAAGATTTGCCTAGTTTCCTCTCCAAATTATCTTTTCCATCTAGGTGAAACCTAACATCCCACACTTCATCCTCCAAGCTACGAAAAAACCACATGAAAATCAAATCAAAATACTGGATATTGCCAAACCCTAGATTTTCCTCGGTTGCGGTGCCGCAAAAATTACAGAGGAGGGAAGCAAGCTTACTCGCCGCCGCCGAGTGATGAGGTCCACCGATGGCTCTCAGCCGGGCGCTCCTTCCAGACTTTCGCTGATGGCGACGCAGCCGCCGGGAACAGCGACACGTCGCCCTCGACTTTGTTTGAGGTGTCGCAGGACTCCGATACGTTATCGCCATATTCGTCGCAATGCCCGCCGCGTCTTCCACCATCTAACCCATCGCCGTAGTCGCATGGAGTCGCCATTGAGGTGGAACGGTGCGTCGTGGACTGGTCGGTTCTAGGGCAAATGCGGGGTTTTTAGACTTCACGGCTTCATGCGTAGATTGTTGTTTCTCCGGGGTAAGTACTTGTTGCTGAAAGTATGTAGTACAGTGGCGGCACGAACACGAGTACAGCATGTTGATGGGAGTTCAACCAAGTTGCGTGTCTACCCGGTGGCACGTGGCAGGAAGGGATGTCACGATACTGCGGTTGCTATGGTGCCGTTGTCAGGGTACGCGTTGGCACTTGGCAGTACCCGGTGGCAAGTCGGAGACACGTTGCTAGGATATGCTAATGTGCCGTTGGATGTGCCTCGAGATTTGAATCGTAAAGTCTCGAATCTCTGAACTTAAATCATTAATGTGTGTGGCAAAGTGTTCTCATTTATGTCACAGGTGGCGTTGCGCGGGAGCACGTGTCTCACCACCTACTCCCTCTCTGTTCTATATAAGACCCGGGACCCTCTTCCCCCTGTTCAAACTGTAGTGTGGGAGACATTTTGCAAGGTAAACGAGTTCGCCTGGTGGGGGGTGGAGGGTGAAGATATTTGCTTCGGTGGTTCGTCGCAGGGAGGATTCTTCGTGGCCAGAGACATCGGAGACCTTCATTCCTCGCTGCCAGGGTTCTCGGAGACCCTCATTCCTCTACCGGTGGCATTTTTTCTCCTGGTAAAAAATTCATTAACATTCAACTGCTTAAATAGACAGATCCGACAATTGATTTTGATTTTTTCCTCCACCTAATATTGATGTTTTGTTCATATTTTTTCGCTGTCATATTTCATTGGTAGTTTGTTGACATATGGATGTTGAGAGAACTGGTACGACAGCTTATTGCAGTTGAGAGATCTGGTACGACAACCTCATATGAAACACAGAAATAGTACATGATGCTTTTTGTGCAACTATACATGGTTGTATTTTTTAGTATGATGCATGCTCCTGATGTGTAGACATATATGTTTTGGAAACATGTTCAGTATAGATCTGTGCATTATTGGTATAATACATGCTAGCTTCGTGTACCATTTTTGTCCTTGTGTTGTTTTTTGTACTCGTGTTTTGTTGCATTTATGGTATTTGGGTGGCTGTATGCAATTAGTTTGTTTTTTCTTTTCTGAATATGTTTTGCAAGTAAAATGCACTATGTATGCACTGATAAAATTAAAGTCTATTGTTTGGTTTTTATGGTATAAATGGAAAATGAATGTGAAGGAATATACTCTAATAAGTCTGTCATTGAATTCATGTAACACATGTGTATGTTTGTATAGACAGGAAGCACATTATGGCAGGTGAGGAGACTAGGAGGCCCGTTGTTTCACGTTTTGTTTTGGAGTACACGGGGCTGGAACCTGGTGCGGTGAACGATGTGATGCTTGTGTGTGTTCGTTTCTCTTTTCGAGCGAGAGTTTGTTCAACGCAATACACACGGTGCGGTCACTTTTCATTGCTCCAATAAGATACATGATCAACACATCCAACAATTCTCAACTGCTTGTTAGATGCAGTAATCCGGTTGATACGTACTTGTTGGGTTCCGATCGAATCATGTTCAAGCATGATGATAAGTTGATCATTTGTATTAAGGTTCAAACGCTTAGTTTGATGCCACCAAGTGAAGATAGCTTTTTCTACGGCAATGTGCAACGGTTCCTTGCTTGTACACGAAGGGATGGATATACTGAATTATCCAAGGGGATTTGGTACGCCACCCGAAGATGTGGAGCTGCATCAGAACCCAACACTGTCTGCGACAACAATGTGGATCCTTGGTGTGGAGGAAGGGCCTGCTGATTGTTTGCTCAGGGTGGAGTTGAAGTATTTTGCTGGCCCTAAGGATTTTGTGTATGCATTGCGTGTTGCAAACTTGCCAGATGTGAAGTGGGCTGTTGATGAGGAAGGCTCGTTGTACTTGAAGTTCTCCAGTCGTTACGCATTTGATTACACTTCCATAAATCACTTCTTCATATGTGCTCGGTTGATGTTGAAGTTTTACAAAGTTGCTACTGTAAGGAAAAGACACCCTGCTTTTGATGGATCGTTCAAGTCAATTTATAGCAGGCAGAACATCAATGACACCTGGGCTGTTGTTGAGTCAGCATAAATCTATATACATAAGTACTTGCAATGTCAGATGAACGAGGAATCAGGTGTTTGCTGAAGGACAAGTTGAAGATATCTATTGGTTATCAATCCAAGATCAGGCACACCTAAGTTGTCCAGTACTAGTTATGGCTTGTATGAACTATTAGTTTGTTTGCTTAAGCTTTTGCTGGGAGTGTGTTCTCACCTCTTTTTTCAATGAAGTGCTACCCTGTCAGGAAAAGTTGTAATGCTGTTTCTTCTGAACACAGATTTGCTTGTTTATTTGAACTACTCCTTGTTTGTTATGAATGTGTCTGTTGTCTGCATTGTTTTTTCTGGTTTGTTGGTATCCCCGAAATGTTTGAAATAGACATTTTTTTTATATGAATGTATCTTGTGTCCGGACGCCTTTGACAGGGTGTACGCTCGGTACGATCCGGGCTATGTCCTATTGCGAGAGGTACGATCAGGACGCCTTTACCGTGTTTCAGTGTGTTTCAGTGTAAATATCTCCGTTTTCTTTAGCGCAGGTACAGGTGCAATTCTTGAAGAGTACATATATGACGAAGAAATGGGTACAGCGTCCTCACAAATAGTAGTACGGGACCGTGTTTCTATTTAATTCCCCATGCAGATATCCGTTTTCTCTATTGCAGATACAGATGCAATTTTTGAATAGTACAGATATAACGAACAGACGAGTACATCGTCCGCACCAAGAGTAGTACGGGACCGTGTTCCTGTTTGTTTCTCCCATAAAGATATCTGTTTTCTCTAGTGCAGGTATAGGTGCAATTCTTGAATAGTACAACTATGAATAAGAGACGAGTACAGCGTCCGCACCAATAGGAGTACGGGACCGTCTTTCTGTTTGTTCCTCTGGAAAGATCTCCGTTTTCTCTAGGTACAGGTGCAACGCATGTGGAGTACGAGAGGTGACGGAAAGACGAGTACGAGCGTCCGTACCAAGGGGAACACGCACCCGTGTTTCTGTTTGTCTCGAATAGTACGGCTATGAGTAAGAGACTAGTAGATGTCCGCACCAGGAGGAGTTCGGGACCGTGTTTCTGTTTGTTTCTTTGGAAAGAACTTTGTTTTTTATAGCGCAGGTACAGATGCATGGCTTGAAGAGTACATCTATGAATAACAGATGAGTACAGCGTCCGCACCAATAGGAGTACGGGACTGTGTTTTCGTTGGTTTCTCCATAAAGATATCCGTTTTCTCTAGTGCAAATGCAGGTGCAAGGCTTGAGGGATACAGCGGAGAAGAAGAGACGAGTACAGAGTCCGCACCAAGAGGAGTATGGGACCGTGTTTCTGTTTGATTATCTGGAAAATTCTCCGTTTTCTCTAGGTACTGGTGCAAGGCAGGTGAAGTACAGCGGTGAAGGAGAAATTAGTACAGCGTCCGTACCAAGAGGAGTTCGGGACCGTGTTTCTGTTTGTTTCTCTGGAAAGAACTCCGTTTTCTCTAGCGCAGGTACAGGTGCATGGCTTGAAGATCACAGCTATGAACAACAGACGAGTACAGCGTCCGCACCAGTAGGAGTACGGGACTGTGTTTTTTTTGTTTCTCCATAAACATAACAGTTTTCTATAGTGCAGGTACAAGTGCATGGCTTGAGGAGTACAGTGGTGAACGAGATATGGGTACAGCGTCCGCACCAGAAGTGGTACGAGACCGTGGTTCTTCTTTTATCTACATGTCGTTTGAAATGATCCGACTTTGGTTCACTGCATGCAGTGTGAACAAATACAGCTGTTTCTTTCGTCAATGCATGCAAGAAATGTTAGCATGCATGAAACAGCGCAAATTAGGAAGCAATCACGGATTACCTACGTCCCGCTGCGTCAGGTTATGGAGGGAGCATCTTAGTCAAAATGCTTTTATTACTGCCCGAGATAAATGCTTATATTAGTCCGTTTTTTTTAATGCTACAGCGTTGGGGAGGTGAGACGACTCGGCTTCAATATATAGACAACCTTATCACTTTGCAGCTATTCTCACTTTTCTTCCCTCTTCCACCTTCCCTCGTCTAGGTCTACACCCACGCCGAGAGATTTTGGCAGTGCAGCGGGTCCATCAGTCCAGAGCGAAGCAATCGTCCTCTTTCTCTATCTCGGTGGGTCTTCTCCATATCTGTATCGCGTATAGGTTTCTTTTATCTTATCTCAGTTCTTTCCCGTACCCTCATGTGTTTGCATTAGGAACTCGTTGGATTCTTTTGTCTTCCTCTTCCTTTGCCTTTTTTGTCTCTTCGTTTTCTTTGCTATGTTTATCCTAAAACAGGTAAGTACCATGGACAACAACTTTTAAAAACAAATCATATTTGAAGATTTAACCCTAATAGATCAGATCTGCAAATGGTACTTTCTAGATCTGTTACATGTAATCTCTGTGAGCTCATCGTCTTTGCCTGTTTATACTTTACCAATCAATTTTATTCCTTTTTTGTTACTAAAAAACTTTACTTAGGGATGTCCTTTTCCATGTGCGCAGGATTTTATTCAATATGGTCCGCAATGTTTGTGGTAATCCGGATGGACCATGCGGGGCCAAAACAAGGGATTGTTCCTTTTTCATAACAGAGCTGTTGGTTAAGTCTGAAGATTTGCTGGTACATTTTGTTACTATATTTATTTATGCACCAACGTATTATTTATATTTTTATCCTCTTTTTTTAAACAAATATTAACTTATTGTCGTTTTATTGTTGATTTTGCATGTTTCCCTTTCTTGTAGAATGTCCCATGCTATGTTAGGAACAAGATAAACATGATATGTGCAGGCAGTAGTGAAGTCCGTGTCTCTGATATTGTAGGCAACAATTACACTTTCAATGTAGTGGAGGCTGAGTACGTAACTAGTTTTTATGGTTGGGGGTGGAAGGAATTTCTATGCAATTCCGGTTCTCGTCCTGGTGATTTCATTATGTTTCAAATGACCAACAACTCCGATAGACCAATTAGAGTAGGACCTTGCAATTCAGCAACAACGTCCCAGATCATTAATGTCCAGGCTGGTACTTCGAGTGTTTCTTACAGTGAATCAAGTGATGAAGAACCAGATGAAGGTTATATGATTTTTATTTTTTCATATTTTTTACTTATGATACAATATGTCTCCATCTTAAACAAACATTAGCTTATTCAGACTTTCTTCGTTTTGCTTTTTTTGTTATCAGTGTATGATAGACACAGTGTTGTTGTTATGACAAGGCCACTTGATTGGTCTACCAACATCTTGGCTAGTTGGAAGGCAATTATCAATAGGAGAGGCACTGGGTTGGGACCATTGTTTATCCACAAACTCACTGCCACAAACATTAACAGATCCCTGATGGTATGTATGTAATCCGTGACTCCTTATTTATGCTTGTCTTTTTTTAATTTTGTTGTAGACCAAATCATCACATGTACATGCTTGCTTATATATTTACTTTGTTTATTTTTTGTTGTGCTGTGCAGAAAATTCCAAGCACTGTTGTCCAAGGTCTTCAACTAGAACCTTCAGGTTCTGTGGTTTTATCAGTAGATAACACATCAGATGTTGTTGGACAGTTCTATCCCTCCACTGATGGTAGGATGATAATAAGTCCTGATGCATGGGAAGATTTTGCTAAGAAGAAGGCACTAGTAGCTGGTCAAGTGGTGATGTTTCTCTTCCATCCTTATGGTGGTATCATGGAACAGAGGCAGGGTGTTGTTATTTCTGTTGATGTCATTTGAAGATGTAGTGCATTTTGTTGTTTGTATTACTTTATCTAAGCTGGGACATGGTTTTAGCCTTTGTTGCGTGTGAACATTGTTACTATTCTGTTTTTTGTATTATGTTTGTAGCTGAACTTCGACATCGATGACTCTGTGATGTGAACCATTTCTTGTGTTAAGCAATCTGTATGTGTGTCATCTTTATTTTTCAGCAATCATGCCTTGTGTTAAGCAATCTGTATGTTATTTTTTGTTTATCATAGGAGTTGCCTATGCAATACCTGAATAAGCTCCGGGTCTTTTCTCTCTTTTAAAAAGTGCTTATACGGCATATGGTTGCTGCAAATTGTACAGACAAAGAGTTGCTAGTTTATCATAGGAGATTTGTGCATAAGGGGGAAGAAGCTGCTGCCAGATGCATAGAAATAGAAGAAGCAGTTGCTGATGGGTTTATCCAGATATATGTGTACACGCAGGTACTTCTACTTCCAGAATAGTACAGACGTGGCAGGAAGATCAGGAAGATCAGACACGCAGATCCTTAGCTATATCTAGCATTTTCCGTTCAATTTTTATTTGGGGCAGTTACAGTTGTTAATATTGTAGAGTACAGTTGTCAAACTGAGACTAGTACAAGTGCGGCTTGAAGACGAGTACCATATTGGTTAGGTTTATTTTTCTTCGTAAATCCGATTACATGGGGTATGTATAGTTGTTAGGAAATGTCTAGTATGACCGTTCTACTAAGAGGAGTACATTTGCGGCACGAAAAGAGGTACATTTCGCGTTCGTAGTTTTGCTTTTCTTGGTACTTTTTGCGGCATGAAAGTCACAGTTACTAATAAAGTTGGGTACGGCGGTTCTACTGAGATGTGTACAAATGTGGCACGAAGAATAGTACCAGGTTTTCTTTGTTGGTTTTCTTAACATCAACGAAATCTATACATCAGCGATGCTAAATGGAATGATAAATTTACACATTTAAATACAATACATAGATTCAAGGTTCCACAAATTGAGATAGAAAGCATAGCACACAACGACTTTAAATCACAGGCTAGACCTAACTTTCACATATCTGGCCATGGCAGAGTTGGCACAAACCACATCGGTACCTCGTGAAACTCACCCCAGTTGAGCTCAGGCCAAACAAAAGTCGAGCCTACAGAAGCACCACCATCAACTGGTATGCGGCACCAATCTGGGAAACGTAGGATATGGTTGACGTAGTTTGGTG
>NC_061511.1:203527721-203638717 GCF_022539505.1 Lolium rigidum | reverse complement strand
ATCATGTCTGCAATTAGATACCTTATGACAAAGAAAGATGCTAAGCCAAGGCTTATTAGATGGGTACTTCTTTTGCAAGAATTTGATTTACATATTGTAGATAGGAAAGGTGCTGATAATCCTGTTGTCGATAATTTGTCTAGATTGGAAAATATTGCTTATGATCCTGTTCCTGTTAATGATAGTTTTCCAAATGAACAATTGGCTGTAATAAAGGTGAGCTCGCGAGACGGTCCTTGGTATGCTGATTATGCTAACTTTATTGTTTCCAAGTACTTGCCTCCAACCTTTTCAGCTCAAGCAAAGGAGGAAATTCTTTTATGACTTGAGGCATTATTTTTGGGATGACCCACACTTATATAAAGAAGGAGTGGATGGTATTCTGCGAAGATGTGTTCCCGAATATGAACAACAAGAGATATTGAGTAAATGTCATGGTAGTGCTTATGGAGGACATCACGCCGGAGATAGAACCGCGCAAAAGGTTCTACAATCAGGTTTTTATTGGCCAACTCTCTTCAAAGATGCAAGGAAGTTTATTTTATCTTGTGATGAATGTCAAAGGGTTGGTAATATCTCCGAGACGCAATGAAATGCCTATGAATTATACTCTTGTTATTGAACCGTTTGATTGTTGGGGATTTGACTTCATGGGACCTTTTCCCTCTTCGGAAGGTAACACTCATATACTTGTTGCTGTTGATTATGTTACTAAATGGGTGGAAGCCATACCTACAAAAAGTGCTGATGGTGAGACCTCTTTAAGAATGCTTTTAGACATTATTTTTCCTAGATTTGGAGTTCCTAGATATATTATGACAGATGGAGGTTCGCATTTTATTCATGGTGGTTTTAGAAAACTCTTGCTAAATATGGCATTAATCATAGAATTGCTTCCGCTTATCATCCTCAAACTAGTGGGCAAGTAGAACTATCAAATAGAGAAATTAAATCTATCTTGCAAAAGACCGTTAATAAAACTAGAAAGAATTGGGCTAGTAAATTGAAGGAAGCACTATGGGCTTATAGAACTGCTTATAAAAACCCCATGGGAATGTCACCTTATAAAATGGTTTATGGAAAAGCTTGTCATTTACCTTTAGAACTAGAGCACAAAGCTTATTGGGTCGTTAGAGAATTAAACAAAGATCCTAAACTAGCCGGTAATAAGAGGTTGCTGCAATTAAGTTCTCTAGATGAATGGAGAAGTGAAGCTTATGAAAATGCTAAACTCTTTAAAGAGAAAGTTAAGAAATGGCATGATAGAAGGATTATCAAAAGAGAGTTTAATATTGGGGATAAAGTCCTATTGTATCGGTCTCGTCTCGGATTCTTTGCGGGAAATTACTCTCGAAATGGGAAGGACCATATGTTGTTGAGGAGGTGTATCGTTCAGGAGCAATTAAAATTAGTTCTCTCCAAGGCAATGCTACGCAAGTGGTGAATGGACAAAGACTCAAGCATTATATCTCAGGTGATTCTTATAATGTTGATGTTGATATTATTCGAGTGGAAACACCGGAGGCTTTCATCAAAGGTCAAATTGACAGTCCGCCAGAACTCGACTTTGAATAGGTAACAGTACATGTAATAAAAAGTTCGCGATTTACTTTCCGAACAATGTTTTTGCTGTTTTTGGAAAATATGAAAAATTACGAGATCGAAACGGAGTGGAGGAGACGCACGAGGGCGTGCCCCATAGGCCGGCGCAGGCCCCAGCCTGGCCGCGCCGCCTATGAGCTGACACCGCCTCGTTGCCCCTCTCCGACTCTGGTTCGACCTGGTACTTTCCGTTTGTTGTGAAAATTTTTGCTATATAATCCCCCGGACCCCTGGAGGTCCGTATATCGTTTTCTCGACGTGTTTTGTTTTGAGCTGTTTCTGTCAGGATCTATTTTCAATCTAGGAGCACCATGGTCTCCAACAACAAGGACAAGGAGCCTTCGGAGGAAGGTATCCAAGACCCCGAGTTGAAGGAAGAAGTCAAGGAGGATGAAGAGGAAGTCGAAGAAGTCCCGCGAGTACGCCCGCGCACCACCATTGCGAGCATCGGAGTGGTGTCAAACCCGTTCAACGCCAAGAAGAGTGCACGGATTAGCACCGGAGGAGGAGTTCCACGTCATTACCTAGCTCCAAAGACATCTTCTTCGAGCACTTACCATCCCTTCCGCAATCTAATCTTCAATAATCAAATTGAAAGGACTCCCAAGGCAGCATTGCCTAGCAATTGGGATATAGATCGTTCTAACACCTGCAGGAAGGACGAAGCCTGAAGTCGAAGGATGGGGAAATAACTCCAAGAATTGGGACTCGCCGTTTGATATACTTCTTAATCGCGTCGAGCACAATTCGGAGATGATCCGCAACCTCATGTACAAGATTGATGAGCTTCAGGAGCTTGTGGAGAAGCTTGTCGGGAATTCATCACCACCATCGCCAAAGGATTAATTCATCATCGGTATTGGCATCCCCTTGGTTTGTTCCAAGCTTGGGGGAGTGCCGCGGTATCACATCATCACTACCTTTTTACTTTTTACTATCAAGTAGTGTCATATCATGAGTAGGGAAGTTATCATATAAGATGGGTTGCAGTGTGGAAGTATCTCTCCTTTAGTTTGTCTATGTATCCCTTGGTGTGAGTTATCGTTATGAAATATTAATGAGAAGTCTTATCATTTACATATTGCACACCTTATTTTAGTTTGCAATTTCTATTATATGATTGATCTTGATTTTAGTATTGGTACCACTTTGGGAGCATTGAGTAAATCTATTTGGTTTTGGCAAACTTAGCATTGGTCAATAGCAACAACACCTTGAGGTTTAAGTAGAAAAGAGAAATACATATAGTTGTTTCATTGTCTTCCTTTCTTGTTAGCTCATAGCTTATTATTCAAGTTAAAATTGTTTGTGCTTGCAAGAAAGATGCATGATTATGTCTATCACATGTATATTTGTTTGTTTCCCTCAACTCTTATGCTTGCTAATTAACCTTGCTAGCCAAAGACCCGTACTGAGAGGGAATGCTTCTCGTGCATCCAAACCTGAACCCAAACCTATGCCATTTGTGTCCACCATATCTACCCACTGCATGGTATTTCCTGCCATTCCAAGTAAATACTTCATGTGCTACCTTTAAACAATTCAAAACTTATTACTTCTTATTTGTGTCAATGTTTTATAGCTCATGAGGAAGTATGTGGTGTTTTATCTTTCAGTCTTGTTAGGCAGCCTCCACTAATGGACTAGTGGCTTCATCCACTTATCCTATAATTTTGCAATAAGAGCCGGCAACGGGGTTCCCAACCCCAATTAATCAACTTTCATTAATAATTCTCTTCACATGTTTTGCTCCGATTCATCAGTAAGCAACTTAATTTTGCAATAGACACTCCTCCATGGTATGAGATTGTTGGAAGGCACCCGAGGATTCGGTTAGCCATGGCTTGTGTAAGCAAAGGTTGGGGGGAGTGTCATCCTTAAATAAACTAAAGTACATGTGTAAACAAAAGAGAAGAGGGATGATCTACCTTGCTCGGTAGAGATAACGTCCTTCATGGGAGCCGCTCTTTGGAGGTCTGTTTGGCAAGGGGGTTAGAGTACCCGCTACCATTCGTTGACAACAACAAACACCTCTCAAAACTATTACTTTTATTCTCTTTATATGATTTCAAAACCGAAAAAGCTCTAGCACATGATTTAATCCCTGCTTCCTCTCGCGAAGGGCCTGTCTTTTACTTTATGTTGAGTCGGTAAACCTATTTCCCTCCATCTCAAGCAAGCATTTTAGTTGTTGTGATCAAACTATTATATTGTGATTTGCTTCATCATGTCTTTTATTGTTTAGTACAAGTTTTACCTGAATGAATATAGCTTTGAAAGTCATCAATGATTACTATGATTGAGTATGCAAGATAAGCCATATAAAGTTTAACATGAGAGCGCTGCTCAATAGATAAGTATAATCTGTTAACTGTTCTCTGACCAAGAACAAAGTTTGCCATCACCAATTATGATTTCTTATGCACCTTTATTTGTGATTACCTTATACTTGTTTCAAGTTGAGTTATATGAGGAAGTTGTTTTACTAGAATGCCTTGTGTGAATGAATATGATGCTTCTTGTCCGTATTTGATTAATCGACTCTTCACTCCATAAACATGTGGTCCTGTTTACCGAGTTCAGTTTCGCTTGGGGACAAGCGAGGTCTAAGCTTGGGGGAGTTGATACGTCCAATTTGCATCACTATTTTATATCATAATTTGCTGTTATTCATTGATATATTTCATATTTGGAGATAATACTTATGTTATTTCATCTATTTTGCATGATTCATGATTATTGGAGGATCGCACACCGGAGCCAGGATTCTGCTGGAAAAAGCATCGTCAGAACGCAATATTTCGGAAGATCAACAATTGACGGGAATTACACGAAAACTCCTATTTTTCCAGATGACGAAGGGAGCTAGAAGGGGAGAAGAGGGGACCCGAGGTGGGCCCACCCCATAGGCCGGCGCGGCCCAAGGCCTGGCCGCGCCGCCCTATGAGGAGGGGGGCCCACAGCCCCTCTCGCCTCCTTTTCTTCGCGTACTCCTTCGTCCCGAAAACCTAAGCCAGGAGGGGTACGTCGCGAAGAGTCACAGCCGCCTCTGCGGGGCGGAGAACACCAGAGAGAAAAGAGCTCTCCGGCGGGCAGGAATCCGCCGGGGAAATTCCCTCCCGGAGGGGGAAATCGACGCCATCGTCACCGTCATCGAGCTGGACATCATCTCCATCACCATCACCATCATCTTCATCATCATCACCGCCGTCTCCACCGCTGCACCTCGCCACCGCTGTAGCAATTTGGGTTTGATCTTGATTGTTTGATAGGGGAAACTCTCCCGGTGTTGATTTCTACTTGTTATTGATGCTATTGAGTGAAACCGTTGAACCAAGGTTTATGTTCAGATTGTTATTCATTATCATATCACCTCTGATCATGTTCCATATGATGTCTCGTGAGTAGTTCGTTTAGTTCTTGAGGACATGGGTGAAGTCTAAATGTTAGTAGTGAAGTATGGTTGAGTAGTATTCAATGTTATGATATTTAAGTTGTGGTGTTATTCTTCTAGTGGTGTCGTGTGAACGTCGACTACACGACACTTCACCTTTATGGGCCTAGTGGAATGCATCTTGTACTCGTTTGCCAATTGCGGGGTTGTCGGAGTGACGAAACCCGAGCCCCCGTTGGTATATCGATGCGGGAGGGATCGCAGGATCTCGTAGTTTAAGGCTGTGGTTAGATTTATCTTAATTACTTTCTTGTAGTTGCGGATGCTTGCAAGGGGTATAATCACAAGTATGTATTAGTCCTAGGAAGGGCGGTACATTAGCATAGGTTCACCCACACAACACTTATCAAAACAATGAAGATTAATTAGCCGTATGTAGCGAAAGCACTAGACTAAAATCCCGTGTGTCCTCGAGAACGCTTGGTCATTATAAGTAAACAAACCGGCTTGTCCTTTGTGCTAAAAAGGATTGGGCCACTCGCTGCAATTGTTACTCTTGCACTTTATTTACTCGTACTTTATTCATCCGTTACATCAAAACCCCCGAATACTTGTCGCCATGAGCATTTACAAGTGAATCCTTCATCGAAACTGCTTGTCAACACCTTCTGCTCCTCGTTGGGATCGACATTCTTACTTATCGAAGATACTGCGATACACCCCCTATACTTGTGGGTCATCACTCATCAACCAGACTTTCAAGAGCGGCTCCCATGAAGGACGTTATCTCTACCAGCAAGGTAGATCATCCCTCTTCTCTTTTGTTTACACATGTACTTTAGTTTTATTATTTATGGATGACACTCCTCCCAAACTTTTGCTTACACAAGCCATGGCTAACCGAATCCTCGGGTGCCTTCCAACATTCACATACCATGAGGGAGTGTCTATTTGCAAAATTAAGTTGCTTACTGATGAATCAGAGCAAAACATGTGAAGAGAATTATTAATGAAGGTTAATTAATTGGGGCTGGGAACCCCATTGTCAGCTCTTTTTGCAAAATTATTGGATAAGCGGATGAAGCCACTAGTCCATTGGTGAGAGTCTGGTCAAGAGTAAATGACAAGGTTGAAAGATAAAACACCACATACTTCCTCATGAGCTATAAAACATCAACACAAATTGAGAAGCATTTTGAAGGTTTGAAGGTAGCACATGAAGTATTTACTTGGAATGGCAGGAAATACCACATAGTAGGTAGATATGGTGGACAGAAACGGCATAGTGGTTGGCTCAAGGTTTTGGATGCACGAGAAGCATTCCCTCTCAGTACAAGGCTTTGGGCTAGCAAGGTTATTTGAAGCAAACACAAGTATGAACCGGTACAGCAAAACTTACATAAGAACATATTGCAAGCATTATAATACTCTACACTATTTTCCTTGTTGCTTAAACACTTTTACCAGAAAATATCTAGACCTTAAGAGAGACCAATCATGCAAACCAATTTCAACAAGCTCTACAGTAGTTCTCCACTAATAGGTTTAAACTACATGAAAAAACTTAATCATGATCTACTTGAGAGCTCAAAACAATTGCCAAGTGTCAAATTATCCAAGACATGATGAGGCATTTTCTGTTTTCAACCAAATAGCAATAAATGCAATAGCTTCCAACTTTTATCATTGAATATTAAAAGTAAAACGAAGAACAAGTGTTCATATGAAAAAGCGGAGCGTGTCTCTCTCCCACACAAGGATTGCTAGGATCATAATTTATTCAAACATAAACAAAAATAAAAGCACACAGACGCTCCAAGTAAAGCACATATGATGTGACCGAATAAAAATATAGTTTCAAGAGAAGAAACCTGATAATTTGTCGATGAAGAAGGGGATGCCTTGGGCATCCCCAAGCTTAGATGCTTGAGTCTTCTTGAAATATGCAGGGATGAACCACGGGGGCATCCCCAAGCTTAGACTCTTCACCCTTCTTGATCATAGTATATCATCCTCCTCTCTTGACCCTTGAAAACTTCCTCCACACCAAACTCGAAACAAACTCATTAGAAGGTTAGTGCATAATCAAAAACTCACATGTTCGGAGGTGACACAATCATTCTTAACACTTCTGGACATTGCTCAAAGCTACTTGGAAGGTAATGGAACAAAGAAATCCACCCAACACAGCTGAAAGAAGCAATGCGAAATAAAAGGCGGAATCTGTCAAAACAGAACGATCCGTAAAGACGAATTTTAAAGAGGAACCAGACTTGCTCAAATGAAAATTCTCAAATTGAATGAAAGTTGCGTACATATCCGAGGATCACTCACGTAAATTGGCATAATTTTCTGAGTTACCTACGAAGAATTAGGCCCGGATTCGTGACGAGCAAGAAATCCGTTTCTGCGCAGTAATCCAAATCTAGTATGAACCTTACTATCAAAGACTTTACTTGGCACAACAATGCGATAAAAATAAGATAAGGAGAGGTTGCTACAGTAGTAACAACTTACAAGACACAAATATAAAATAGAGGTACTGTAGCAAAATAAACACATGGGTTATCTCCCAAGAAGTTCTTTCTTTATAGCCATTAAGATGGGCTCAGCAGTTTTAATGATGCACTCGCAAGTAATAAGAGTTGAAGAAAAAGAGAGTATCAAAAAGCAAATTAAAAACACATTTAAGTCTAACCCACTTCCTATGCATAGGAATCTTGTACACAAATAAATTCATGAAGAACAAAGTGACAAGCATAAGAAGATAAAACAAGAGTAACTTCAAAATTTTCAGCACATAGAGAGGTGTTTTAATGCCATGCAAATTTCTACAACCATATTTTCCTCTCTCATAATAATTTTCAGTAGCTTCATAAACAAACTCAACAATATAACTATCACATAAAGCATGCTTTTCATGATTCACAAACACATAATTTTTATCAAGCTCAAAAATAGTGCGATTAAAACTTTCAAACACACTTTTATCAATAATATAACAAGATGGTTGATCAATCTCAAGAGATATGGGACTTGTCGAGGGTGCTCCTCGGCAATGCCCTCCGATAGGGGCTTAGGGTTGATGGAATCCTGCAAGCTGACACGAGACATCGGTTCACAGACAAGCGGGGAGAGCGATTTACCCAGGTTCGGGGCCCTCGATGAGGTAAAACCCTTACGTCATGCCTGTCTGTTCTTTGATTATGATGAAAACAGGTTACAATGGGGTGCCGAATAGTTCGGCTGTGATCTCGTCGAGATGTTGGTTGCTAGGGTAACCTAGTTCTAAGCTTCTGCTGGCTAGTATTGCTAAGATTGATTGTGTCCCTCGATAGCCCCTCTCCTGGCCTTTATATAGGTGGCCAGGTCCCGAGAGATCTAATCGAGTACGAGTAGGTTTACAGTAGATCTATCTCCAATCTTTCCTTGTTCGGCTTCCTCCGCGTCTTGTACTCCAAGTAATCTTCCGTTGCACCGCCCTAGTGGCCCATCTTGCCGTCGGGTTCCTTCATGGGCCTCCTGTTGGACCACGTAGGGTAGAGCAACATTGGTTACCCGAAGGGTAATGCCCACGTCAGGACTCATAGATAATGTCAAGACCTCTCCAATCCCATTTTCATTAGTAGTACAATTAATATTATCAAGTAACATAGGACCATCATCAAGAGCTTTATCATAAACATTTGCTACGCAAAATTCTTTAGTACCATGCATTTCGACATCAGGCACAAACAAAGCATTATCATAAGATTTATCAAAGTAACATGGATTATTATAAATAACAGTAGCATAATTATTCTCACAAGTTTTACTCATAGGGAATATTTCAAGAGAATCCACAGGAACATAACATTCATCCGCCTTTGGTAAGCATGGAGGACAATCAAATAGTGTAAGAGATAAAGAGTTACTCTCATTAGAAGGTTGGCATGGGTAGCTAATCCATTCTTCCTCCTTTTGTTCATCACTCTCCTCTTCTTTTTCATCCAATGAGCTTTCAGGTTCATCAATTTCCTCCTCTTTTTCATCCAATGAGCTTTCGGGTTCATCAATTTCTTCTTCCATAGGTCCCTGCAAATTGTGAGTGCATTCTTGTGCATTAATGAGTCTCTCTTTATAATCAATGATATAAGGATTATCAGTGTAACTTTCATTGCAAAAATTAAGGATAGAAGAGACATAATCTTTAAGGTCCTTACAAACAACACAAGTTTCATAATTTTTAACCATGAAGGATTCTATCTCGAGGCTCCCATAAATATGACAAATTGTTCTACCTCTTCAAACCCAAAATGAATATAGATATTCCGATTATAGTTCTTAATTAAAAATTCCTCACTAAAGCCACATTTAAATTTAAGATGTTTAGTGTCCTGTTGAGAGCAACAGTTTATATCATGGCGTTTAAGCAAGATTTTAGCAATTGTATTCAATTTTTCTATCACAACACTCATCACTTTTCCCGCTCTTGATTCTCTATAATTATTATAATATTCTATAAGCTCCAAGTAGGTTATGGGTTCTCCCATAACAGCAGTTTTTAATTTTTAGGTTTTTCAAATTTTTATGGATTTTGGGTATATGAGAAAAGTAAAACAAGACAAAAAGAAACTAGACAAAAGTAAACTAAGAAAAATAAAACAAGACAGAAATAAACTAAGCACAAATAAACTAAACAAAAGTAAACTAAGCAAAACAAAATAAAATAAAATAGAGAGAGAGGTAGAGTGTACTCCCCGAGTGAACTTATGAGTAGAGCTATGCCTCCCAAGCAACGGCGCTGAAAACAGTCTTGATAACCCACAAGTATAGGGGATTGCGAGCAGTCTTCGAGGGAAGTAAAACCCAAATTTATTGATTCGACACAAGGGAGGTAAAGAATACTTATAAGCCTTAACAAGCTGAGTTGTCAATTCAACTGCACCGGAAAAGCACTAGTAACGGGGGTGATGTGAAAGTAGCAGTGATATGAGAGCAGTAATGTAACGATAACACGGCAGCTAGTAATATGAGAGCAATGGCACCAGAAAATAGTTGATACTACTTCCAATGACATGTAGAACGAGTATATAATGATGAAAGATGGACCGGGGTTCCCAGCTATCTACACTAGTGGCAACTCTCCAATAACAAGTGTTGGGTGAACAAATTACGATCGGGCAATTGATAGGATTGAAATAGCATTAAGACAGAATATCAAGATCATTAATCATGTAGGCATGTTTTCCATATATAGTCATACGTGCTCGCAATGAGAAACTTGTACAACATGTTTTGTCCTACCAGCCGGTGGCAGCCGGGCCTCTAGGGAATCTACTGGAAATTAAGGTACTCCTTCTAATAGAGCACCGGAGCAAAGCATTAACACTCCGTGAAAACATGTGATCCTCATGTCTAAGCCTTCCCCTCCAGTTGTCCCAATTTACTGTCACTTTGGGGCCTTTGGTTCCGGACATAGACATGTGCATACAACTTGTAGATACAATCTAAGCAATAAGTATAGAGCTCAAATCTAAGATCATGCCACTCGGGCCCTAGTGACAAGCATTAAACACAACAAGATTGCAGCAACAATAACTTCATAAACTTTGTAGATAGACAATCATAACGTAACAATCCATCGGATCCCGACAAACACAACACCGATTACATCAGATGAATCTCAATCATGTAAGGCAGCTCATGAGATCATTGTATTGAAGTACATGGGGAGAGAATACCAACTAGCTACGGCTAGAACCCGTAGTCCATGGGGGAACTACTCACGGAGCATGATGGAGGCGATGGCGTTGATGGAGATGGCTTCGAGAGGCACTTCCCCGTCCGGCAGGGGTGCCGGAACGAGAGACTTCTGTCCCCGAATTGGAGTTTCGCGACGGCGGCGGCGCCCTCGGAGTCTTTCCGGAGTTTCGTCAAAAGGTGCTGCGTTTTTAGGTCGAAAGGGCTTAAATAGGCGAAGAGGCGGCGCGGAGGGAGCGACGGAGGTGGCCCCACACCAGGCCGGCGCGGCTAGGGTGTAGGCCGCACGGCCCACCTGTGTGGTGGCCCCCTGGCTCTCCTCCGACTCTCCTTCGGTGTTCTGGATGCTTCCGGGAAAAATAGGATGTTTGGCATTGATTTTGTCCTATTCCGAGAATATTGCCCGAACAGCCTTTCTGGAACCAAAAACAACAGAAAACAGGAACTGGCACTGTGGCATCTTGTTAATAGGTTAGTTCCGGAAAACGCATAAAAACATTATAAAGTGCAAGCAAAACATGTAAGTATTGTCATAAAACAAGCATGGAACATCAGAAATTATGGATACGTTGGAGACGTATCAAGTAGTAACATTGCCAACACCAATTATTTTACCATTGATAGTAGGAGGTGTAGCAACATGTGAATCATTAACATTACTAGTGGTGGTAATAGTCCAAACTTTAGCTACATTATTCTCTTTAGCAAGTTTTTCATTTTCTTCTCTTTCCCACCTAGCATGCAATTCAGCCATCAATCTAATATTCTCATTAATTCGAACTTGGATGGCATTTGCTGTAGTAACAATCTTATTTTCGATATCCTCAGGTTTAGCAGCCATTTTATTAATTAAAGAGGATTGTGACGCAGATAGTGTATGAGATTCGGTTTTCAGCATTTGAAATCTTAGTTTGCAAACCCGAAATCCCCATATTCAAATTTTCAAGTTGATTTCCTATACTTTTCAACAAGGTAGATTGTTCATTCATAGTTTTAGTAAACAATTGATTTTGCTCATATTGTGATTGCATAAAGCTCTTAGTAGATCTTTCAATTTCTAGCATCTTTTCCTCATATCTACCGTAAGAATGATCATTACCACTAGCAGGATATGTCCTATAGTTGTTACCCAAATTATTCCTATAAGCATTATTATTTTTAATGAAATTCACATCAACATGTTCTTCTTGGGCAACCAATGAAGCTAAAGGAACATTATTAGGATCAACATTAGATCTACCATTCATAAGCATAGACATAATAGCATCAATCTTATCACTCAAGGAGGAGGTTTCTTCAACAGAATTTACCTTCTTACCATGTGGAGCTCTTTCCGTGTGCCATTCAGAGTAATTTATCATCATATCATCAAGAAGCTTTGTTGCCGCCCCCAAAGTGATGGACATAAAGGTACCTCCAGCAACTGAATCCAATAGGTTCCGCGAAGAAAAATTCAATCCTGCATAAAAGGTTTGGATGATCATCCAAGTAGTCGATCCATGGGTTGGGCAATTCTTTACCAAAGATTTCATTCTCTCCCATGCTTGAGTAACATGTTCATTATCTAATTGCTTGAAATTCATTATGCTACTTCTCAAAGATATAATTTTAGCGGGAGGATAATATCTACCAATAAAAGCATCCTTACATTTAGTCCAAGAATCAATACTATTTCTAGGCAGAGATAGCAACCAATCTTTAGCTCTTCCTCTTAAAGAGAAAGGAAACAATTTTAATTTTATAATGTCACCATCTACATCCTTATACTTTTGCATTTCACATAGTTCAACAAAATTATTAAGATGGGCAGCAGCATCATCGAACTAACACCAGAAAATTGCTCTCTCATAACAAGATTCAGTAAAGCAGGTTTAATTTCAAAGAATTCTGCTGTAGTAGCAGGTGGAGCAATAGGTGTGCATAGGAAATCATTATTATTTGTGCTAGTGAAGTCACACAACTTAGTATTCTCAATAATACCCATATTAGCAGTAGTAAATAAAGCAAACTAAATAAAGTAAATGCAAGTAACTAATTTTTTTGTGTTTTTAATATGGAGAACAAGACAGTAAATAAAGTAAAACTAGCAACTAATTTTTTTGTGTTTTGATATAATGCAGCAAACAAAGTAGTAAATAAAGTAAAGTAAAGCAAGAAAAAAACAAAGTAAAGAGATTGGAAGTGGAGACTCCCCTTGCAGCGTGTCTTGATCTCCCCGGCAAGGGCGCCAGAAAAAGAGCTTGATTGCGCGTAATTAACACGTCCGTTGGGAAGCCCGAGAGGAAGGTATGATGCGCACAGCAGCAAGTTTTCCCTCAGAAAGAAACCAAGGATTATCGAACCAGGAGGAGCCAAGAAGCACGTTGAAGGTTGATGGTAGAGGAGTGTAGTGCGGCGCAACACCAGGGATTCCGGCGCCAACGTGGAACCTGCACAACACAATCACAGAACTTTGCCCCAACGTAACAGCGAGGTTGTCAATCTCACCGGCTTGATGTAACAAAGGATTAGATGTATAGTGTGGATGATGATGGTTGTTTGCTAAGAACAGTAAAGAACAATTGCAGCAGTTTGTATTTCAGATGTAAAGAATAG
The DNA here is from genome assembly GCF_022539505.1 of Lolium rigidum. Lineage (NCBI taxonomy): Eukaryota > Viridiplantae > Streptophyta > Magnoliopsida > Poales > Poaceae > Lolium > Lolium rigidum. Next base: position 203,625,384 of record NC_061511.1, on the reverse strand, counting down.
GACCGGGGTCCACGGATCACTAGCGGTGTCTCTCCCATAAGATAGCAGTATGTTGGGTGAACAAATTACAGTTGGGCAATTGACAAATAAAGAAGGCATAACAATGCACATACATATATCATGATGAGTACTATGAGATTTAATCAGGGCATTACGACAAAGTACATAGACCGCTATCCAAGCATGCATCTATGCCTAAAAAGTCCACCTTCGAGGTTATCATCCGAACCCCTTCCAGTATTAAGTTGTAAACAACGGACAATTGCATTAAGTATGGTGCGTAATGTAATCAACACAAATATCCTTAGACAAAGCATCGATGTTTTATCCCTAGTGGCAACAAGCACATCCACAACCTTAGAACTTTCTCGTCATCGTCCCGCATTTAATGGAGGCATGAACCCACTATCGAGCATAAATACCCCCTCTTGGAGTCACAAGTATCAACTTGGCCGGAGCCTCTACTAGCAACGGAGAGCATGCAAGAACATAAATAACATATATGATAGATTGATAATCAACTTGACATAGTATTCAATATTCATCGGATCCCAACAAACACAACATGAAGGATTACAAATAGATGATCTTGATCATGATAGGCAGCTCACAAGATCTAACATGATAGCACAATGGGGAGAAGACGACCATCTAGCTACTGCTATGGACCCATAGTCCAGGGGTGAACTACTCACACATCGATCCGGAGGCGATCATGGCGATGAAGAGACCTCCGGGAGATGATTCCCCTCTCCGGCAGGGTGCCGGAGGCGATCTCCTGAATCCCCCGAGATGGGATTGGCGGCGGCGGCGTCTCTGGAAGGTTTTCCGTATCGTGGCTCTCGATACTGGGGGTTTCGCGACGGAGGCTTTAAGTAGGCGGAAGGGCAGGTCAGGGGGCCACACGAGGGCCCCACACGCCAGGCCGGTGCGGCCAAGGCTTGGGCCGCGCCGCCCTAGTGTGGCGCCACCTCGTGGCCCCACTTCGTAAGTCCTCCGGTCTTCTGGAAGCTTCATGGAAAAATAGGACCCTGGGCGTTGATTTCGTCCAATTCCGAGAATATTTCCTTACTAGGATTTCTGAAACCAAAAACAGTAGAAAACATCAACTGGCTCTTCGGCATCTCGTTAATAGGTTAGTGCCGGAAAATGCATAAATATGACATATAATGTGTATAAAACATGTGAGTATCATCATAAAAGTAGCATGGAACATAAGAAATTATAGATACGTTTGGGACGTATCCGCCATCTCAAATGATTTTAAAATTTCTATCATTATCTTTTATTTTATTTTTAAAATGAAAAGGCGATCCACGGGGGACAAAAATCTCTAGCCCCGCTAGACATACCAGTGGTGCACCATATCTAGGTGTGCCACTGATGTGTTATATAGCAGTGGCACACTTAGGCAAGGTGTACCCGGGCCCAAAAATAGCACTGCCGCACGCCCTAACCTAGTATGTCACCTGTAAGTTTCTAGCAGCGGCACATGTGCTAGTGGTGCGCCACAACTATATAGCAGTGGTGCTCCACTAACAGTATGTGCCACTAGCAAACCGATGGCTAGCTATTTTTTCTAGTAGTGTATCGTCGTGTGTTTTTAGTACATCATGTTGTTTTATGTATAAATCCTTAGCCCATGTGAATATCGATTATGCTCAAGAAGGTGTACTTTGGTTGTTATCAGATGTTGCCAGTAACAGAGCGATCACGGTAAATGACGGTGTGTTGTTACGGTCCCTCAATTTCGTTTTATAAACGTAAAAAAAAATCACAATAATGTGGAGGATATGACAAGGTCAACACCATCCAAACCAAGGGAAAGAGATGTAGATTCGGTTGTTAAAAATTATAAGAATTTTATCCGAACTTAGTTAATTCAGAAAATTAAAGTAACAACAAGTTCAATTTATTTTTAGTTTTACATGAATGTCTAAAATTCTCATTGCTCACTTTCTTCTAGGTGTTTTCGGTAAATGGGTCAATTTATTTTGGGGAACTTTACTATCTACTTTTTCATTGGTGGGTTTCTCTTTTTTTGTGGACAAAGAAGGGGTCTAGAAGACCCCGGAAGAACCTCTGTTGAAAGACGTGGCAGGTACAAGTTTACAGACAGACCCTTTACAACACTCGCACTAAAGAACCAAAAATTTGAGGATAAGGCCTGCCAATATACAAAAAACACCCTAGAACTTAAGATAGAAACGCAATCGAGTCCCTGGGTGCCTCCGTCACCAGACACTGGCGTCCTCAAGGCGTCACCGCCGAGGAACAGGGCGCAAACGCTCGAACACCCCTTTCCGGCGTAGATCCGTCGCCATTGGACGCCTTGAGGCCACCGAGGACGCATCACTTGGTAGCAGCAAAGCGTTAAGCTCCAGCAACTAGGACGAAGCAGGGCCTCCGATCTGGAGGTTGTTGATGATGGACCGCCATGCCGGCCATGGATAGCAGAGGCAGAGATACCTCTAGCTTGGATGCACACATCGAAGCAGAACCACCGCCATCGTGTACGTAGGTGCCGCCTGAAGAAGAGCAAAACTCATCTCTCCCGTCTCCCTGATGGCGTGTAACTCACACGTTCGTTGGGAACCCCAAGAGGAAGGTATGATGCGCACAGCAGCAAGTTTTCCCTCAGAAAGAAACCAAGGTTTATCGAACCAGGAGGAGCCAAGAAGCACGTTGAAGGTTGATGGCGGCGAGATGTAGTGCGGCGCAACACCAGGGATTCCGGCGCCAACGTGGAACCTGCACAACACAACCAAAGTACTTTGCCCCAACGAAAAAGTGAGGTTGTCAATCTCACCGGCTTGCTGTAACAAAGGATTAGATGTGTAGTGTGGATGATGATTGTTTGCAAAGAACAGTAAAACAAGTATTGCAGTAGATTGTATTTAATGTAAAAGAATGGACCGGGGTCCACAGTTCACTAGAGGTGTCTCTCCCATAAGATAAATAACATGTTGGGTGAACAAATTACGATCGGGCAATTGACAAATAAAGAGAGCATGACAATGCACATACATGATATGATGAATATTGTGAGATTTAATTGGGCATTACGACAAAGTACATAGACCGCTATCCAGCATGCATATATGCCTAAAAAGTCCACCTTCAGGTTATCATCCGAACCCCTTCCAGTATTAAGTTGTAAAACAACAGACAATTGCATTAAGTATGGTGCGTAATGTAATCAATAACTACATCCTCGGACATAGCATCAATGTTTTATCCCTAGTGGCAACAGCACATCCACAACCTTAGAACTTTCTGTCACCTGTCCCAGCATTTAATGGAGGCATGAACCCACTATCGAGCATAAATACTCCCTCTTGGAGTTAAGAGCAAAAACTTGGCCAGAGCCTCTACTAATAACGGACAGCATGCAAGATCATAAACAACACATAGGTAATAGATTGATAATCAACATAACATAGTATTCTCTATCCATCGGATCCCGACAAACACAACATATAGAATTACAGATAGATGATCTTGATCATGTTAGGCAGCTCACAAGATCCGACAATGAAGCACATGAGGAGAAGACAACCATCTAGCTACTGCTATGGACCCATACTCCAGGGGTGAACTACTCACTCATCACTCCGGAGGCGACCATGGCGGTGAAGAGTCCTCCGGGAGATGATTCCCCTCTCCGGCAGGGTGCCGGAGGTGATCTCCAGAATCCCCCGAGATGGGATTGGCGGCGGCGTCTCTGGAAGGTTTTCCGTATCGTGGCTCTCGGTACTGGGGGTTTCGCGACGAAGGCTTTAAGTAGGCGGAAGGGCAACACGGGGGGCCACACGAGGGCCCCACACGCCAGGGCCGCGTGGCCAGGGCGCAGGCCGCGCCGCCCTGCTGTGTCGGCGCCTCGTGGCCCCACTTCCTTTCCCCCTCGGTCTTCTGGAAGCTTCGTGCAAAAATAGGACCCTGGGCGTTGATTTCGTCCAATTCCGAGAATATTTCCTTACTAGGATTTCTGAAACCAAAAACAGCAGAAAACAAACAACTGGCTCTTCGGCATCTCGTTAATAGGTTAGTGCCGGAAAATGCATAAATGCGACATATAATGTGTATAAAACATGTAGATATCATCAATAATGTGGCATGGAACATAAGAAATTATCGATACGTCGGAGACGTATCAGCATCCCCAAGCTTAGTTCCTCGCTTGTCCCGAGCAGTAAACGATAACAAAGATAATTTCTGGAGTGACATGCCATCATAACCTTGATCATACTATTGTAAACATATGTAATGAATGCAGCGATCAAAACAATGGTAATGACATGAGTAAACAAATGAATCATAAAGCAAAGACTTTTCATGAATAGTACTTAAAGACAAGCATCAATAAGTCTTGCATAAGAGTTAACTCATAAAGCAATAAATTAAAGTAAAGGTATTGAAGCAACACAAAGGAAGATTAAGTTTCAGCGGTTGCTTTCAACTTATAACATGTATATCTCATGGATAATTGTCAACATAGAGTAATATAACAAGTGCAATATGCAAGTATGTAGGAATCAATGCACAGTTCACACAAGTGTTTGCTTCTTGAGGTGGAGAGAGATAGGTGAACCGACTCAACATAAAAGTAAAAGAATGGTCCTTCAAAGAGGAAAGCATCGATTGCTATATTTGTGCTAGAGCTTTTATTTTGAAAACATGAAACAATTTTGTCAACGGTAGTAATAAAGCATATGTATCATGTAAATTATATCTTACAAGTTGCAAGCCTCATGCATAGTATACTAATAGTGCCCGCACCTTGTCCTAATTAGCTTGGACTACCGGGATCATCGCAATACACATGTTTTAACCAAGTGTCACAAAGGGGTACTTCCATGCCGCCCGTACAAAGGTCTAAGGAGAAAGCTCGCATTTTGGATTTCTCGCTTTTGATTATTCTCAACTTAGACATCCATACCGGGACAACATGGACAACAGATAATGGACTCCTCTTTAATGCATAAGCATGTAGCAACAATTAATGTTCTCATATGAGATTGAGGATATATGTCCAAAACTGAAACTTCCACCATGATTCATGGCTTTAGTTAGCGGCCCAATGTTCTTCTCTAACAATATGCATGCTCTAACCATTAAAGTGGTAGATCTCCCTTACTTCGGACAAGACGGACATGCATAGCAACTCACATGATATTCAACAAAGAGTAGTTGATGGCGTCCCCAGAAACATGGTTATCGCACAACAAGCAACTTAATAAGAGATAAAGTGCATAAGTACATATTCAATACCACAATAGTTTTTAAGCTATTTGTCCCATGAGCTATATATTGTAAATGCGGAGAATGGAAATTTTAAAGGTAGCACTCGAGCAATTTACTTTGGAATGGCGGAGAAATACCATGTAGTAGGTAGGTATGGTGGACACAAATGGCATAGTGGTTGGCTCAAGGATTTTGGATGCATGAGAAGTATTCCCTCTCGATACAAGGTTTAGGCTAGTAAGGTTATTTGAAACAAACACAAGGATGAACCGGTGCAGCAAAACTCACATAAAAGACATATTGTAAACATTATAAGACTCTACACCGTCTTCCTTGTTGTTCAAAACTCAATACTAGAAATTATCTAGACTTTAGAGAGAACAAATATGCAAACCAAATTTAGCAAGCTCTAGGTGTTTCTGCATTAATAGGTGCAAAGTATATGATGCAAGAGCTTAAACATGAGCACAACAATTTCCAAGTATCAAATTATTCAAGACATTTTAAAATTATTACATGTAGCATTTCCCGATTCTAACCATATAACAATTTAACGAAGAAGATTCAACCTTCGCCATGAATACTATGAGTAAAGCCTAAGGACATACTTGTCCATATGCAACAGCGGAGCGTGTCTCTCTCCCACACAATGAATTCTAGGATCCATTTTATTCAAACAAAACAAAAATAAAAACAAACCGACGCTCCAAGCAAAGTACATGAGATGTGATGGAATAAAAATATAGTTTCAGGGGAGGAACCTGATAATGTTGTCGATGAAGAAGGGGATGCCTTGGGCATCCCCAAGCTTAGACGCTTGAGTCTTCTTAGAATATGCAGGGGTGAACCACCGGGGCATCCCCAAGCTTAGAGCTTTCACTCTCCTTGATCATATTGCATCATTTCCCTCTCTTGATCCTTGAAAACTTCCTCCACACCAAACTCGAAACAACTCATTAGAGGGTTAGTGTACAATAAAAATTAACATGTTCAGAGGTGAAATAATCATTCTTAACACTTCTGTACATCGCATAAAAGCTACTGGACATTAATGGAACAAAGAAATTCATCCATCATAGCAAAAGAGGCAATGCGAAATAAAAGGCAGAATCTGTCAAAACAGAACAGTCCGTAAAGATGGATTTTATTGAGGCACCAGACTTGCTCAAATGAAAATGACCAAATTGAATGAAAGTTGCGTACATATCTGAGGATCATGCACGTAAATTGGCATAATTTTCTGAGCTACCTACAGAGAGGCAGGTCGGAATTCGTGACAGCAAAGAAATCTGTTACTGCGCAGTAATCCAAATCTAGTATGAACCTTACTATCAAAGAGTTTACTTGGCACAACAATGCACAAAACTAGGATAAGGAGAGGTTGCTACAGTAGTAAACAACTTCCAAGACTCAAATATAAAACAAAAATACTGTAGTAAAAACATGGGTTGTCTCCCATAAGCGCTTTTCTTTAACGCCTTTCAGCTAGGCGCAGAAAGTGTGTATCAAGTATTATCGAGAGATGAAGCATCAACATCATAATTTGTTCTAATAATAGAATCAAAAGGTAACTTCATTCTCTTTCTAGGGAAGTGTTCCATACCTTTCTTGAGAGGAAATTGATATTTAATATTACCTTCCTTCATATCAATGATAGCTCCAACAGTTCGAAGAAAAGGTCTTCCCAATATAATGGGACAAGATGCATTGCATTCAATATCCAAGACAACAAAATCAACGGGGACAAGGTTATTGTTAACGGTAATGCGAACATTATCAACTCTCCCCAAAGGTTTCTTTATAGCATTATCAACAAGATTAACATCCAAATAACAATTTTTCAATGGTGGCAAGTCAAGCATATTATAAATTTTCTTAGGCATAACGGAAATACTTGCACCAAGATCACATAAAGCATTACAATCAAAGTTATTGACCTTCATCTTAATGATGGGCTCCCAACCATCCTCTAGCTTTCTAGGAATAGAAGTTTCAAGTTTTAGTTTCTCTTCTCTAGCTTTTATGAGAGCATTTGTAATATGTTTCGTGAAAGCCAAGTTTATAGCACTAGCATTGGGACTCTTAGAAAGTTTTTGTAAGAACTTTATAACTTCAGAGATGTGGCAATCATCAAAATCCAAACCATTATAATCTAAAGCAATGGGATCATCATCCCCAATGTTGGAAAAATTTCAGCAGTTTTATCACAGGCAGTTTCAGCAGTTTTAGCAGTTTCAGGCAATTTTGCGGGCTTTGCACTAGGAGTGGAAACATTGCCAACACCAATTATTTTACCATTGATAGTAGGAGGTGCAGCAACATGTGAAGCATTAACATTACTAGTGGTGGTAATAGTCCAAACTTTAGCTACATTATTCTCTTTAGCTAGTTTTTCATTTTCTTCTCTTTCCCACCTAGCATGCAATTCAACCATCAATCTTATATTCTCATTAATTCTAACTTGTATGGCATTTGCTGTAGTAACAATTTTATTTTCAATATCCTTATTAGGCATAACTTTCAATTTTAAAAGATCAACATCAGAGGCGAGACTATCAACCTTAGAAGCGAGAATATCAATTTTATTGAGCTTTTCCTCAACAGATTTGTTAAAAGCAGTTTGTGTACTAATAAATTCTTTAAGCATAGCTTCAAGTCCAGGGGGTGTGTTCCTATTATTGTTGTAAGAATTCCCATATGAATTACCATAACCGTTACCATTATTATAAGGATATGGCCCATAGTTATTACTAGAATTATTCCGATAAGCATTGTTGTTGAAATTATTATTTTTAATGAAGTTTACATCAACATGTTCTTTTTGGGCAACCAATGAAGCTAACGGAACATTATTAGGATCAACATTAGTCCTATCATTCACAAGCATAGACATAATAGCATCAATCTTATCACTCAAGGAAGAGGTTTCTTCAACAGAATTTACCTTCTTACCTTGTGGAGCTCTTTCCGTGTGCCATTCAGAGTAATTAATCATCATATTATCAAGTAGCTTTGTTGCTTCACCAAGAGTGATGGACATAAAGGTACCTCCAGCAGCTGAATCCAATAAGTTCCGCGAAGAAATGTTCAGTCCTGCATAAAAGGTTTGGATGATCATCCAAGTAGTCGATCCATGGGTTGGGCAATTTTTAACCAAAGATTTCATTCTTTCCCAAGCTTGAGCAACATGTTCATTATCTAATTGCTTGAAATTCATTATGCTACTTCTCAAAGATATAATTTTAGCAGGGGGATAATATCTACCAATAAAAGCATCCTTGCATTTAGTCCATGAATCAATACTATTCTTAGGCGAGAGATAGCAACCAATCTTTAGCTCTTCCTCTTAATGAGAAAGGAAACAATTTTAATTTTATAATGTCACCATCTATATCTTTATACTTTTGCATTTCACACAATTCAACAAAATTATTGAGATGGGCAGCAACATCATCGGAACTAACACCGAGAAAATTGCTCTCGCATAACAAGATTCGATAAAGCGAGGTTTAATTTCAAAGGATTCTGCTGTAGTAGCAGGTGGAGCAATAGGTGTGCATAAGAAATCATTATTATTTGTGGTTGTGAAGTCACACAACTTAGTATTTTCAGGAGTGTCCATTTTAGCAGTAGTAAATAAAGCAAACTAGATAAAATAAATGCAAGTAACTAATTTTTTTTGTGTGTTTTTGATATAGAGTGCAAGACAGTAAATAAAGTAAAGCTAGCAACTAATTTTTTTGTATTTTGATATAATGCAGCAAACAAGATAGTAAATAAAATAAAGCAAGACAAAAACAAAGTAAAGAGATTGGATTGTGGAGACTCCCTTTGCAGCGTGTCTTGATCTCCCCGGGAACGGCGCCAGAAAAAGAGCTTGATGGCGTGTAACTCACACGTTCGTTGGGAACCCCAAGAGGAAGGTATGATGCGCACAACAGCAAGTTTTCCCTCGGAAAGAAACCAAGGTTTATCGAACCAGGAGGAGCCAAGAAGCACGTTGAAGGTTGATGGCGGCGAGATGTAGTGCGGCGCAACACCTGGGATTCCGGCGCCAACGTGGAACCTGCACAACACAACCAAAGTACTTTGCCCCAACGAAACAGTGAGGTTGTCAATCTCACCGGCTTGCTATAACAAAGGATTAGATGTATAGTGTGGATGATGATTGTTTGCAAAGAATAGTAAAACAAGTATTGCAGTAGATTGTATTTAATGTAAAAGAATGGACCGGGGTCCACAGTTCACTAGAGGTGTCTCTCCCATAAGATAAATAGCATGTTGGGTGAACAAATTACAGTCAGGCAATTGACAAATAAAGAGAGCATGACAATGCACATACATGATATGATGAATATTGTGAGATTTAATTGGGCATTACGACAAAGTACATAGACCGCTATCCAGCATGCATCTATGCCTAAAAAGTCCACCTTCAGGTTATCATCCGAACCCCTTCCAGTTTTAAGTTATAAAACAACAGACAATTGCATTAAGTATGGTGCGTAATGTAATCAATAACTACATCCTCGGACATAACATCAATGTTTTATCCCTAGTGGCAACAGCACATCCACAACCTTAGAACTTTCTGTCACTGTCCCAGATTTAATGGAGGCATGAACCCACTATCGAGCATAAATACTCCCTCTTGAAGTTAAGAGCAAAAACTTGGCCAGAGCCTCTACTAATAACGGAGAGCATGCAAGATCATAAACAACACATAGGTAATAGATTGATAATCAACATAACATAGTATTCTCTATCCATCGGATCCCGACAAACACAACATATAGAATTACGGATAGATGATCTTGATCATGTTAGGCAGCTCACAAGATCCGACAATGAAGCACATGAGGAGAAGACAACCATCTAGCTACTGCTATGGACCCATAGTCCAGGGGTGAACTACTCACTCATCACTCCGGAGGCAACCATGGCGGTGAAGAGTCCTCCGGGAGATGATTCCCCTCTCCGGCAGGGTGCCGGAGGTGATCTCCAGAATCCCCCGAGATGGGATTGGCGGCGGCGGCTCGGAAGGTTTTCCGTATCGTGGCTCTCGGTACTGGGGGTTTCGCGACAAAGGCTTTAAGTAGGCGGAAGGGCAACGCGGGGGGCCACACGAGGGCCCCACACGCCAGGGCCACGCGGCCAGGGCCCAGGCCGCGCCGCCCTGCTGTGTCGGCGCCTCGTGGCCCCACTTCCTTTCCCCTCGGTCTTCTGGAAGCTTCGTGCAAAAATAGGACCCTGGGCGTTGATTTCGTCCAATTCCGAGAATATTTCCTTACTAGGATTTCTGAAACCAAAAACAGCGAGAAAACAGACAATCGGCTCTTCGGCATCTCGTTAATAGGTTAGTGCCGGAAAATGCATAAATACGACATATAATGTGTATAAAACATGTAGATATCATCAATAATGTGGCATGGAACATAAGAAATTATCGATACGTTGGAGACGTATCACTCCCCTCGCCACCCGGCAGGACATCGACAACAAGAGAGCACAGATCCCCCTTCTCTGAAAAACCTCCACCACAAACACTGTCTTTATTGAAGGAGACGGTGTTCCTCTTCCTCTCAAGCAACTCCGGCCACCAGAGCAACCAGACGAGAAGGAGGAACCCTAAACAACACCTGATCTGGCCGGACAGATCCAGCAAAACGCTCCACTCTAATGGCATAACGCCAGGCTCCAGATAGGTAGACCACCTAATCCTACATCTATAGAGGAGAGAGGGCCGACCTCTCCTCCCCCATCCACTCCGGTCGGCAGAACCGCCGGAGGAAAGGGGGAGGAGCGCCGATGCGACTAAGGACGCTCTCAGATGAGAGGGGTGGAGAGAGAGGGGGGAATGAGAGCCTCTGTGGATGCTGGTGGTTTTCTCATTATTTTTCATATTACTTTTGATTGCTCCTTTGTTCATGTTCTCTCATCTAGCGATGTGCATGATGGCGTGTAAGACACATGTCCGTTGGGAACCCCAAGAGGAAGGTGTGATGCGTACAACAACAAGTTTTCTCTCAGTAAGAAACCAAGGTTATCGAACCAGTAGGAGTCAAGGAACACGTGAAGGTTGTTGGTGGCGGAGTGTAGTGCGGCGCAACACCAGGGATTCCGGCGCCAATGTGGAACCTGCACAACACAATCAAAGTACTTTGCCCCAACGTAACAGCGAGATTGTCAATCTCACCGGCTTGCTGTAAACAAAAGGATTAGATGTATAGTGTGGAAGATGATGTTTGTTTGCGAAAAACAGTAAAGAACAAGTATTGCAATAGATTGTATTTCAGATGTAAAAGAATGGACCGGGGTCCACAGTTCACTAGTGGTGTCTCTCCGATAAGAAAAATGGCATGTTGGGTGAACAAATTACAGTTGGGGAATCGACAAATAGAGAGGGCATAACAATGCACATACATATCACGATGACTACTATGAGATTTAATCAGGGCATTACGACAAAGTACATAGACCGCTATCCAGCATGCATCTATGCCTAAAAGTCCACCTTCAGGGTTATCATCCGAAACCCTTCCGGTATTAAGTTGCAAACAACAGACAATTGCATTAAGTATGGTGCGTAATGTAATCAACACAAATATCCTTAGACAAAGCATTGATGTTTTATCCCTAGTGGCAACAACACATCCACAACCTTAGAACTTTCCGTCACTCGTCCCGCATTCAATGGAGGCATGAACCCACTATCGAGCATAAATACTCCCTCTTGGAGTTACAAGTATCAACTTGGCCAGAGCCTCTACTAGCAACGGAGAGCATGCCAGAACATAATCAACACATATGTGATAGATTGATAATCAACTTGACATAGTATTCCATATTCATCGGATCCCAACAAACACAATATGTAGCATTACAAATAGATGATCTTGATCATGATAGGCAGCTGACAAGATCTAACATGATAGCACAATAAGGAGAAAACAACCATCTAGCTACTGCTATGGACCCATAGTCCAGGGGTGAACTACTCACACATCAATCCGGAGGTGATCATGGTGATGAAGAGTCCTCCGGAAGATGATTCCCCTCTCCGGCAGGGTGCCGGAGGCGATCTCCTGAATCCTCCGAGATGGGATTGGCGGCGGCGGCGTCTCTGGAAGGTTTTCCGTATCGTGGCTCTCGGTACAGGGGTTTTCGTGACGAAGGCTATAAGTAGGCGGAAGGGCAGCGTTGGAGGGCTGACGAGGGGCCCACACCATAGGGCGGCGCGGGCACCCCTCTGGCCGCGCTGGCCTATGGTCTGGCCACCTCGTGGCCCCACTTCGTATGCTCTTCGGTCTTCTGGAAGCTCCGTGGAAAAATAAGACTCTGGGCGTTGATTTCGTCCAATTCCGAGAATATTTCCTTTGTAAGATTTCTGAAACCAAAAACAGCAGAAAACAACAACTGGCTCTTCGGCATCTCGTCAATAGGTTAGTGCCGGAAAATGCATAATAATGACATAAAGTGTGTATAAAATATGTGAGTATCATCATAAAAGTAGCATGGAACATAAAAAATTATAGATACGTTTGGGACGTATCAGTGCACTACACATAACTTTCACATTGCTCACTTTCTGGAAAAAAAAACTTATATTTTCGGAAGTAAAAATTATAGAAATTTTTGATAGCATCTGCCTCCGAGATTATAACATCTGCAAGGAAGAAAACAAGCCACCAACATACAACATTAAAATAATTTAGAGTGCTACTTTCCTATTGAGTTCTCTTGATCTGTTTGTGAGACGTGATCCACCTGTTGACGATACCCGCCAGTAGCAAGAAGGGTTTGCGGCGGTTGTCGCATGTATACAACAAGGTGAGCGAGTGCACACTCCCAGCGGTGACGATGTGGCTGCATTCAAAGAAACCACCGACGAAGGTCAACTCGTGCCCATGAGGATCCACCCTAATCCATGAAGGTTGTGGACTCATGGCCAAGATCGCGGTTGCACGCCTATCGAGTTCATCATGGAATGAAATCGACCGAATACCACCCATCGGCATGGACTTTTGAAAGAGAGTCACTCAAAGATCGGAGGACAAATCTGTTAGACTGCTGCTTGTCTATGGAAACCATGATTATTGCTAGGCCTTGGGAAGGCTCGTGTTTAAATTTTGAGATCTCTATCAAAGGGCTGAGGTGCGAACCATCAAAATTAAAGTTTTCCCCATATAACAAATAGCAATATATCCATATTAAGAAAATATGAATGCAACTTATCATGTGAATCCAGCTAAATTCGTGACCCGTGTATCAGAGATATGACATTGTGTGTTGTAGACGTAGTCCGTGTAGGACTAGAATTCTACTCGAGTAACACTACACATGCGGGCTAATTTCTATGGGAAACAACTTACGGACCTACTCCCTCCGTCCTACAAGTGTGTTTGAAATTTATATTAAAATTTAGATATATGTAGATACATTCAAAATTTAATAAATCTTAAACAACCTTTATAATGGAAGCGACCTACAAATTTGGTGTGACCAGTATCCCGAGCTTCTGCTCAAGAAACCTGAAACGGTACGTGAAACTGCTCCTCAAGTTATGTGTGACCAATTTATTGAGCTTGCAAATATAACACAAAATTGTAATCTTCTCTTTCTTAATAGATGGCCCCATTTTACTGGTCTCACAGCGAGCCACGTCACCCTTATTTTTTGTGCGTTGTGTGGCGACTCGCGCGGCATCGCGTCTGCATCGCTCGCTCTCCCTGCCGTCTTTTCCTCACCATGGGCTGAGCTTCTTGCTAAATGGGCTGGACGTTTCTACATGGGCTGTCATGCTCCACTAATCTCGCCACCATCCTCCACTAATCTCGCCACCATCCTCCTGTTCGTTCCTGGTAGTGTCGTCCGTCGCCTCGATCTACAACTTGATGGCCACAAATGCTCCCCGCCACAAATGCTCTTAAAAATACCCGATGCATCCCACCATCATCATTATCCTGTAAACACTAAATACGCAAGAAACTGATCAGACGAACTCAGCCGCCGCTGCCTCCAGATTTATAAAGCTATCCGTGTTGCCGTCGATAACCAACGCGTCCGCCTGCTCGCGACACCATTGCTGGAACCAGCCTCCACTTTGGTAGCTCTTCATTCTAGATGTCCTTTCTCCCTTTTGTATGTTATTATCTCCTCCCTCATGTTTGTCAATCTGCTAGGTTCCGCGCCTGCTCCAAACCTGCTCGACGTTTTGCCTCCCAGCAATTTGGTTGGATTTTCATGGGAATGCTTCTGCTCACTCAAGCCCAGCCCAATTCCATTGGATTTTGCATACAGCTGTACGGGTCGCTCAAGAGAGGAGGAAGATGCTATCGTCACGTCTACAGCTTACGAACGCTGGACAACAATTGCTGCTTCCATTGGTACACAAACTCTAATCTTTTACTCTTTGTTGCGTACATAACGAACTGATAATCGCTAGGTTGATCCCCTTCTATTTTAATCCAAAAGGAGACAGAAAGTTGCGCCAAACCAAGTTGCCACCGAGAGTTCTGTTAAACATATTTGTTTCTATTTGGCCTACATATGCACGACTCATGATCATCTCATTCTGTAAGATGTAAATGGACACTCAACTTTCTTTACATGTATGGTTTATATTTATCACAGTAGTTTCTGAGATTTATTTCCCCGTTGCTTATTGGTCTTGCAACATGGAGAGGAAAGTCGCCACTTCTACAAAACCAAAAAATAGAGCGACCAAACTGATAATCGCTAGCTTGATCTCCTTCTGTTTTAATCTAAAAGGAGACGGAAAGTTGCGTCAAACCAAGTTGCCACCGAGAGTTCTGTTAAACATATTGGTTTCTATTTGGCCTACATATGCACGACTCATGATCATCTCATTCTGTAAGATGTAAGTGGACTCTCAACTTTCTTTACATGTATGGTTTATATTTATCACAGTATTTTCTGAGATTTATTTCCTGTTGCTTATGGGTCTTGCAACATGGAGAAGAAAGTCGCCACTTCTACAAAACCAAAAAACAGAGCGACCATGTAAGGAGAAAATTGCCCAAGTCAACACACGTTTGAAGTAATTAGTTGGTGAGAGCCTTTATATAGCTGTGTATTGCTGCATATTATCTACAGAACAAACTCTTACTTATCTTATAAATTCGTATTGATGTGGT
Organism: Lolium rigidum; assembly: GCF_022539505.1. Taxonomy (NCBI): domain Eukaryota; kingdom Viridiplantae; phylum Streptophyta; class Magnoliopsida; order Poales; family Poaceae; genus Lolium; species Lolium rigidum. Next base: position 203,609,983 of record NC_061511.1, on the reverse strand, counting down.
TCATTTCATCAGATACAAGCTTCTGTCTATGACAATGAGTTGCTGATCTGCATCTCGCACGAACAACACTGGCCATGTCACCCTCTCTAAAGGTACCGATGACTATTTGGTTATTCTTCAGTTCACTTTGGGTTTTCAACTATTCAGATGTAGTTATAGAAAATACCGGGAAGGGTCTAAACAATATGTATCATTACTCAATTTCTCTAAAGTTTGTGACCAACAGATTAGAATGTCAGGCCCTCCTCAAGTTCAGTGCTCAGAAATTTTCTCAAAATAGGTACTGCTAACACAACCAGGGCAAAATAAGTACTGCTAACTAAACCATGGATTTCATTTTCTATTTCATAACTGCTACCTTCATGTACATTGCTCTCTATCTAGCATGCCAATGAGGCAAACAACATATGTACTTCCACCTTCAACTCATTGGAAAATAGAAGCTACCATGATGTGTTCTGAGGCAATACAAGGAGACTAAACGACCACATCATCTAACTTTACAAGAGGGCAGCAAAGATGGGATCTTCACGTCTGGACATCACAAGCATATTTCGAACTGATCATTCGTTTGTAACAATTGAATACACCAAACATGGAAACATGTCACGGCTAACCTTTCTCATGACAAGAAGATCTACGAACACACTGAATGGCTATCAATTTACTTATTGAGTACTCATATCATGTAATAAAAAAATGAATTTGAATCATGAAAGGCCCTGTTTTACATTAAAGTTTTCAAACACACTATGAATTCTTAATATTTCAGTGCATCACTAGAAAGGATCTTTCACAACTTAGCAAGGTACCATGATCCATGGAGCTGTACATTGTCACTCTTCACATGTTGTTTTCAGAAGAGCGTACTAAACTATTGCGTTCAGAGCACTCTGTTGGTTCAGGTTGACCAAATTGGGCAGCTAATATAGAATGGATCTGCTTTGTCAGTCAGGATTGCATCTGTTGGTGTTGTTAGACATTCATCTCTCTCTCCGTGTTTTGATTCAGCTGAATAACTGGCCATCTAATCTTTTTTTCTACAACTATCTTACAGATCACTTCTGCCTTGAAGAATTCAAGTTTTAGCTGGCCGTTTTCAAAGTAGCTGAAATCTTACGCTATAGTATTATTTGAGATATCCAGTTTATGATAGTATATTCTTTGCTGATTAAACATTGGCAGACATATATAAACGTCACACTATGTTTCAACTGGAATATACATCCTATTACAAGTAGATGTTACTTTGAGTTATCATTCATGTGTAAGAATATGGAGTAGAAAAGCAGAGGAAAGAACTGATCGATCAATAGCATATGCGCAATTAAACGTTTTTGAACTTCAACATATAGTGCGCACGTACTGACATAAGTCAAATTTCGACAACATTGATAGGTTGTTTTTTACATATTTATCTTTGTTCCAATAGCAACAATAAGTCTTCAGATCTCAAGGGTAATAGCTCCAAGGAGTTTGGACCAAAGACACTCTTTCACGAGGCAGTGGGGCACTAACATCTGTACGGATGATGGGATTGGCCGTCTATCCTTTCTCATCCATCATATTAGCAGTTTAATAAATAGACCATACTTATTTTCTCAAGAGAACCTCTTCATAAAATTGAAAAGCATAATAATATTTCTATAAAATTCCGCAGCAACGCGCGGGGTACCATCTAGTAGTACATAACTAATGAAGCGGTGTGTTTAGGCAAGAGAGAATAGCCAAAATACCACTAGTCAAAACTGAACACTACCGTCATATGTCAAAGAAACTCAGTGAGTCAAACCGTTAGGGCATCTCCAACCGGGCGACCCATCCCGCGCACGCGCGTCCGGATGGGTCGATCCGGACAAAATCCCGGCCCAACGCGGCGACGCACCGCAAAAGCGGACGGCCACGGCGTCCGGAACGACGCAAACCCGGCCCAAATATTGTCTAGGTTTGCGTGGCCGCGGATGGCACGCGCCGTCCGCTCGCGTCCGGGCGTCCGTCGCCTCGTCTCCTTTGGGCCCACCCGGCGGTGACCCGGGAGGGTATTAAATGGGGACCGGAGGGGATCCGGAACTCCACTCCGGTCCCCACTCCACTCCCGCAGCCGAAACCGCCGCCATGGCCCCGAAGCGCGGTTTCGCTCCCGGAGCCCACGACGACGAGGCGAGCGGCAGCCGCCGGCCTCCGCCGGCGCCGTGGCCATCGGCAGGAAACCGAGGCGGCCTCCACATCGGAGAGGCCGCCCGCGGCGGCGCGGCATTGCCGCAACCGCCGCCGCTGCCGCTCGAGCCGAAGCCCGAGTCCTCGGAGGAGGACCCGGACATCCGCGCCGCCAAGCTCATCTCGGCGGCGGAGGAGGAGGCCAACCGGCCGGACCTTCGAGATGCCATCCGTACCTCCGAGCCGGAGGAAGCGGCGCGGCCGGCGGAGGAGGAAGCGGAGCTCCGGGTGCTCTACGCCCGGGCCCGTCGGGCGCGACGGACGAGGACGAAGCGGCGCGGCGGGAGGAGGCCGGGCGCCGCGCCGACGAGGAGCGCCGCGAGGAGCAGCGGCGGCAGGAGGCCGGACGTCGCGCGGAGGAGCGGCGCCGCCGAGGAGGCCGGGCGCCGCGCCCGGGCAGAGAGGCGGCGGCGCCTCGGGGAGGAGGCGGCCGCTATCCGCGCCGCCGCTACCTCGGGTCGCTCCGGACACCCACTCGGCCCGGGAGGAGGCCCCGTGGTCTCCGTGGTCGGAGTCCCGGCGCGGTCGAGCCACAACGGTGCCTCGCCGCCGGGGACGTCGTCGGACGACGACGACGACGCCGACTTTGCCCACAGGGGCTAGGCGGCGCACCGGCGGCCACCGCGCCGCCGACCAAACCCTACTAGAGGGTTTTTAGTTTAAATTTAAAAGCCATATAGGGCTTCTTTTGTCAGTTATTTGCCCAAAATAGGGCTATGTATAAATTTTGCCCAAAATAGGGCATATGTTTATGAAATATCGTTTAAAAATTCCATGTTTCGTTTCTTTTCGTATTTGTCCGATTATGCGGTGCGTCCGCGCGTTGGGCGCAGCGCGTGACCCAAACGGACACGCGGACGCGGGCCGCTGTCCGCGCGTCCGCTCGGCCACGCAAACGGCCCAAAACGGACGCGCTGGGCCATCCGTTTGGGTCGCCCGGTTGGAGATGCCCTTAGTACCCTGGCAGTTTATTTGGTATTCCAAAATTACCCCTGCAAACTTCTATCTCCTCCAGTCCAAATTCCTCACGAGCAGAGCCGCCGCACAGAGCAGCCATGGCGGCGGGATGAACCACCCCACGCCCGCGCCTCCCTGCCACTCCCCTCCCCCTCTAGCTTTCCTCCGCCCGACCCCCTCCACCATCGCGCGCCGCCACTCCGCCCTCCGCCCGTCGCGCGCCGCCGTCCGCTCGACGCCCTCTGCCCGCGGTGAGCCGTGGCCGTGTGGCAAAGCTCCGGCACACCTCCACAGGAACCCTCCCTTGGTGAGCCGGCCCTTGTTCCCCTGTTTGTTCCCAATATATTCATTGCAATTGCAGCAAATTTAGAATTTGCTGTGTTTATGTGTCTCAGAGTCGATCTGATGGACGATTTCAAAGTAGAAATAGACGTTCAATCTTATTTGAAAGTTGTGTTGAAATGCTGTTAAAGTGAGATGAGATAGTGTTGTACGGAGTATTGTTTTCTGTTGATCTGTTGTTGAAACGTTGTGAAGAGATAAGGGCATATGGCTTTCTTGAATGATGTTAGTCTCAGTTAAACGCTAGTGGTATTTTGGCTACAAAAACTGAAGTGAGCGTTATTTTGGCAAGTTGGTTTTCACTAGTGGTATTTTGGCATGTTCGGTTTTCACTAGTGGTATTTTGGTTATTCTCTCTAGAATCATAGACTACCTCAAATTTCAGAGGCATGCCCAAATATTTGAGCGAGTTCTCTGTCGCCGCCCCCGCCCACCTCTGCCGCCGGCGGCGCTTCCTTCAGCTCCCGGTCGCCGTACATCTCGTCGTAATCCCGGTTGCCATCCATCTCGACGTCTCCGCGGTCGACGTCGCCGCGGTCGCCCAGCTTGTCCTAGTCGTCGTCCTGTTCCTTGTCCGGATCGTCCTGCTCCAAGATTGTGCTCTCTCTCTGGTCGGCTTGCTCGTCTTCCTCGCATTCCCCACGGTTAGTGCTTCAATCCTCACTAACCCCCACGATTAGTTCTTGGTTAGTGCTCTAGCTAGTCAGTAGATGTGCGTGTGTGCTTGGTAGGAGCTTGATGCTTTTAGGAAAAAAATTGCATGGCTGGAGATGGTGCTTCACTGTGTTTGTCACATCGATCGATTGCATTCCTTGACTTTCCACCACTTGTTTCTGCTGTGTACGTATGGACCAACTAAAGAAAATTGATCATATCCGAGATCAGTAGCATATTTTTTTATTAGACATACTTGCAATCTGTGGCTCCTGCCAGTAACAATCACCGGCTCCTGGCAGGGTTCAAATTCTGGCACAAGTATTTTTTACACAGACTCAGATGTTTTTTAACCAGGTTTCAAATTAATTTTTTAAAAAAATCAGGTTTCAAATTCTGGCACCAGCATTACAAGCTTTATGGTAGTACTTAACCTACGATGTGTCAATACCAGTAGGCTGATAATGACTAGCCTCTTTCGAGTCATACACATTATTCTGAAGTTTCTAAAACTCAGTGTGTCTGATTTGGATGATGACTTCATATGCCTCTACATTCATCATACTCAGAAGTTGCATCAAGATCCTGATTAACAACTCATTGCAAGGAAAGTTGTAAGCCTTGTCACTGGATAATATGATTGCCAACTCACTGAAAGGAAACACTGGACACTCGATTGCAGGATACTAGCCCATTTCCTCTCCACTCTTTATTTTTAGTTTTATTTGATGAGAGAACGTCCAACTATGTAAGTACTGCTCTGTGAGTTGATTCCTTAGCTGACCTGTAATATCTCAATGAATTTAGATGGTTGCCGCGTAAATGAGTTGAAATTGGACAGGTGCTTCCTTTGCAACCTCTGTTTAAGTCGATCTGATATGTTATCTTGTAATAATATCTTTTAGAAAATATTCTGTGTGTATACAGAGCTGAAAAACTGTGTATTCTAGCTGGATTTTGGGTCGGCCCTGCGGTACCCAATGGGCCAGCGAGGCCATGATTTTCTCGAAGTGGGTTGACCCGTGGCCCATAAAATTGGATTTGAGGCCATGGGACTAAGTCCAACGCCAGGTCCAGGCTGGCCCATTCCCATCTTGAAACAGACTGAACAATCAGACCTCCACTCTGCCTCGCACCGCTCGCTGCCGTCTTCCTTCCTCCCGCCGCCGCTGCGAGCTTGCTCTCTCTTCCCAGCTCCCCGTTACCCTGCAGCCGCAGATCCCCTGGTGCACGCTCCCTCCCTCCCACCCTACGTCCATCCAGCGCGTACAACTTGGAAGGGCGCCGCGCCACCGCTACCAGTGTGATTTCCCTGTGCTCTTTTACTAGAGCTTTATAATTTCTACTCAGAAGCAATGCTAGATAAAGATTGATGTTGATTTGTTCTTCGAAGTTTCATTCAATGCATACGCTTGATAGATTTTTGTACTTTGGTATTATGTTGATGTTGTATCTCCCCAGTTAGATTTTTCTTTTTTTCTTTTTGAACAACAGCAGCAGCTCTGCCTTTTTATCTGGACAGAGAAAAGAGGAAAATAATTTTGATTGTTTCTTGCAGGAAATTCTGATATAAACTTGTAAGCTTGTTTTATCCTTTCTTGGTTTTCCTCTCAGTGAACTGAAAAAGGAAGCTTGGTATATGAAGTGCAATCTTTTTGTGGGATCTTCCTTCTTTGACTGGTGCCATCAATGTAAAGACGGATTGGCATTCATCGTCTATGCACCGAGCAGTGCCAGGGTTCCTGCGCCGAGTTCTTATAAACAGAAATCGGCCCCCGGTGTTGTGCCTTTCCTCTCTGGCTTGTTGCTTTAAGAGCTTAGATTATCAAGAACCCAGTCGAAGCTCTTTTTGCAGCGAGTATAGAAGCCGGTGCATTCATCCTTTGATCACACTAGCAGTCCGGACATCGAATTTGGATGAGGCCAGAAATATCACCTTCAGGGAGTGTGTCAGGTTATATGGGCTATCCCAGTCAGTTCGGTTGTTTGCATTGCTTATGCGGACATTCTTGCCGCATGGAATCACAGAGATCCGGTGCTTGATTCAGAGCATTGTTGATTACTGCGGGGATGCCGGGCCAGAGTTGTTTGAGTTGGCACCTATGTTGGTCAACAATATGGGTGGGTCGATGACATTGGTACAAGTTTATGCCACAATCATGCGGATTTTTGTAGATCTGTCAATGTTTGAGGATGCTCTTCTCACTTACATTGAGGCCAAGAAGGTTGGACTTGAGTTGCGAGTTTGCAACTTCTTACTGAAGAGCTTAGTTGAAAAGAAACAAATCCTGCACGCAAGGAGTTTGTTTGATGATATGAAGAGTTCTGGTCCTTCACCAAATGTCTACTCTTATTCAATTTTGATGAGTGCGTATACGCATGGAGATAAGTTATGCTTGGAGGAAGCCTTTGAGCTTCTTTGTGAAATGGAAACGAAAGGCGTGAGGCCGAATGCTGTAATCTTTGGTACTTACCTTTATGGGCTTTGCCGTGCCAGACAGGTGACATCTGCATGGAACTTTCTTCAAATGATTTGTCAGAAAGGCGACCCTTGCAACATTTACTGTTTTAATGCAGTGATTCATGGTTTCTGTCATCAGGATCAGGTTAAGAAAGCTATAGAGGTGTTTGATGTGATGAAGAAGGGTGGGTTTGTCCCAGATGTCCATAGCTACAGCATATTAGTTGATGGGTTATGCAAACAAGGGGATCTGTTGACAGGCTATTACATGCTTGTTGAAATGGCAAATAATGGAATTGCCCCTACTCTGGCGAGTTACAGTTCGCTTTGCATGGTCTTTGCCGAGTTGGAAATATTGAATTGGCGTTTGAGCTTTTTAAGAGGCTCAAAGACCATGGCTTCAAGCCTGACCACATTGTGTACAGCATTGTTCTTCATGGTTGTTGCCAACATTTGGATCTAGACATTACCTGTGACCTTTGGAATGACATGGTTCATCATAATTTTGTTCCAGATGTCTACAATTACACTAGTCTGATATTTGCATACTGTAGACATGGGAACCTTGAAGAAGCATTGAGGGCATTTGAGCTCATGCTCGATAATGGGATAAGTCCCAACATTGTGACCTGCACAATTCTTGTCAACGGCTTCTGCAACACTGGGCGGATTGCTGAAGCCTTCATATTCCTGGACAAAGTGCGTCAGTTTGGAATTGTCCCCAACCTTTGTACATACAGGGTTATCATCAATGGCCTGTGTAAGGTCAACAAATCTGATGATGTATGGGGAATTTTCGGGGATATGATAAAAAGGGGATATGTTCCTGATACTGTGATTTACAGTATTATTATTGATGGTTTTGTGAAAGCTTTGGATCTGCATGAGGCTTTCAGGTTGTATCATAAAATGGTGAATGAGGGGACAAAACCTAATATCTTTACGTATACGAGCCTGATAAATGGTCTGTGCCATGATGATAGACTTCCGGAAGTTATGACATTGTTTAATCATATGATTGGGAAGGGTATAAGACCGGACATGATTTTATATACGTCTCTAATTGCATGCTATTGTAAGCGCTCAAACATGAAGGCAGCTCTGGAAATATTCAGAGAGATGGAAAAAGGGGGTTTGCCAGCAGATGCTTTTGTTTATACTTGTTTAATTGGTGGCTTCAGTAAAGTGCTTGCAATGGACGGTGCAAACATGTTGATGGAAGAAATGATAAATAGGGGGCTTACACCTACTGTAGTAACTTATACAGATCTCATAATAGGATACTACAAAACTGGAGATGAGAGGAAAGCTAAGATGATGTACAAGAGTATGCTCCAGGCAGGCATTACACCGGATGCCAAGATGATGTGTATACTGGGCCTTGACAATTGTGAAGATGATTTTGAGGATTCTCAGAAACAGAAGGGCGCGTTATAGGTTTTTCAAATAGAGATATGTTAACTTGATCAACAGAATGATTTCATAATGGCGATGAGCTCTAATAATCAGTCAAGCTGAACCTAGCCCTTTTGAGTTGTTGGTGCTGATGTACTTCATTGCTATTGTGTTCATGAAGAGAATGAGAACTTCCAAGGATGAAGCTATTTCTTGTTACACGAGCAAGTGTTGAACATTGCAATGCTTACTTTGAATATGACAAAAATGATTGTATAAAGCCAATTTGTGTTATGAATTGATAGTTGAGATGGAGCCATAACAGAGGTATGCCACCATTTGATTTATCCTTCCTTTTCAGGGTTTTCAAGAAGTTCCTCTGCAGTGCACTACCTTGAAGTCAATGTATGATTAGTTTCACAATTATGGTCTTGTATTTCTTGTTTTCTTTGCAAGTTTGGTTGAGTATCAACTGAAACGTTCACATGCATCCATCAAGACCAACTTGGCTGCTATGCAATGTACATCCACTACATTCACATCCACCTTACTAAGAAAGAAAACAATGGAAAGAAGCAGAAAACCACTACAGGACACCACACATATTGACTGTTATAGTGAAGAATATGGGTCCTTGCAAAATAGAACTTCAGCACTACTGCAAACCCCACTTCCGCGCATTTTGATATATCCTGGAACCATTTCCTCACACAGAGAACTTACAATATAATATATTAGGGGGACAAGAGTACTTGTGCATCTATTTGCCTCTTTTTTGTCTGCCCTTTATTGATTCCATTTTCATTACCTGATGTGCATGTAAAAAATGATTTCAGGATGTCAAAGAAGTCGACAAGAATCCGAGTAGATTGCATGAGTATCTAGTGCTGGTAGTCCTATGTGTTCAAATTCTTTCACTAGGCATACTGTCAGAGAGGTAGCCTCTCTTGATTGTTAAAGCCCACTTAATGGGCAGATTTCAGAATATGAAGATGCTAAGGCAGGTCTTTCTGTCTTCATTCTGCATCATCTCCAGTGTACATTAACTGATGCATACTTGGCAATATAGCTTCTTTCTCGTATCTAAAGCTAAATTCGGTGCTGCAGATAATGAGCATGCTCGGGATTTGTTTTCTCCATATGACCTTGAAAAGGTTGGGTTCCATTATCATTGAGATAACAAAACAGAAGAACCAACCGTTCACCCAGCACCCAAAGTCCACTCGAAACACTGTGGCCGTGATGGCTCGTAGATGTTGCTCCCATAGCGGAGAGTCAAAGAGTGCCCTGAACTCTTGAGCGGCACCATCGTCCACCGAGAGCTCAGAGGGTGAAATCCCGAAGGCTTTGAGAAAGACGGGTTCAGCTGCAGATGCTTTTTCAGTAACTTGCCTTGAGAAGGTGCAGGGAAACTGAGTCCATCTCCATGCCATGCCCTGAAGCAGAGCCATTCACACCACGGAGGAGCACCCGTATCAGGTTGCACTATCAAAGAGATAACGAAACAAACAAACCAACTGTTCACGCAGCATCCAAATTGCACACAAAACACTGATGAATGCTCCAGTTACCACCATTTCTTCAAGATGTTGCAGCATGTGGATACATTCATGATTGATAACATGTGCCTGTTATGTTCTAGGTCCAAGTACTTTTTTGTAAATAATATAGGTGAGACTAATAGTCTAAATTCCATGGTACATGTTGATTTCTAGCTCATTCCATTTAATAGCAGTTGCAGGTTGTCATGGTGAATTTAGCGTTCAATACTTAACTTAAATATTCATATTCATTTTGCTACTCCAAAGTGCACCCAAAACACTGATGAATGCTCCAGGACCACCATTTCTTCAAGATGTTGCAGCATGTGGATACATTCACCCAAAACACTGATGAATGCTCCAGGACCACCATTTCTTCAAGATGTTGCAGCATGTGGATACATTCACCCAAAACACTGATGAATGCTCCAGGTACCACCATTTCTTCAAGATGTTGCATCATGTGGATACATTCATGATAGATAACATACTTTTTTGTAAATAATATAGGTGAGATTTATAGTCTAAATTCCATGGTACGTATTGATTTCTAGCTCATTCCATTTAACAATAGTTGCAGGTTGTCATGGTGAATTTAGCGTTCAACACCGAACTTAAATATTCATATTCATTTTGCTACTCGCTGTTACATTATGTGTTCAATCTTCACTGTATTAAGGAACTGTTCCGAAACACTACTTGATTTAGTACAGTTGGGTGATCCCTTTCCAAAATATCTAACTGGGTTCATTGAGCAACAATCTGGATTGTAGCTCTAAGCCTCTTGCTTAAACCAATAACCTCACGTGAGAGGTGATGTGTCAGTTGTGATCATGGGGGTCTGGGAAACGAGTCTGAGTTGCTGCGTTCTCAAGGGCTTTTGGTTTGTTGGCTGTGAGCTTCGCATAAGGGGGTTTTGTAGAGTTGTATTACTCCTAGAAAGCTGCCTGGGCAACTCGGCCAGCCAAGGGGTCTGAAGGGGGGATTTCATCTCGTCCATTCATCCTGGGTTAAACAGTAATTTCTCAGTCCCGCGAACTACCCCAGCCGTTGGATGCTGTACATTCTCTTTCACGTCTGCTGCTTTCCCGCAGGTCTATGATGAATGGGACCGGCTTCGTGCGGGGTCCGTTGGTCGGGTGCAGACACGCGGGCTGGTTCATGTCGCCTCCCTTGTGCGCGTGGGTGAAAACCTAGATCGGGACAAACCACTCCCCCCACCCCAATCCCCTCCTCCGACTCTCTCCTCTTCCCCATTTGGCCTCCCAGAAGTGCAGAGGAGGCGGGCTTGAGGCAGGAGGTGCACGAGGGGAGGTGAAGGCTAGCAACCAACCCCTTTAGGGTTCCTGGCGTGAGGAGACCTCCATCCCCAGCTACCTCTCCCCCTTCTCATCCCGAGCCTCCTCTGTTGCTCCGCGAGCACCGGCTCGAGCAGCGAGCGGATGGAGCCGGACGGCCGCGGTGGGATGCGCTTTAGGAGAGAGCATGGAGGAGGGCGGCGGCGCGTTGTCAAGGGTCGCTGGACGAGGAGGGGAGGAGCACCGCCGCCTCCTCGCGCTGCTCGTCAACTCCGACGCACCCCAAGCATCGCAGCACCGAAGGAGGCCTGGAAGAGATGATGGAGGCCTGGAGAGCCGGCGGCAGCCGTCTGGCAAGTTGATCCCCTCCTTCGCCTCTCAGTCTCCCTCTCGCGTTGTGCGCTGCCGAAGCCTAAAACGGTTCATTTACTTGTTCACTTAGCTAAGGTAGGAGAAGGGAGCGTGAACGGATGTATCTCTGATCGATTACATGCTATCCTTTCTTGGTAACAGTAGTACACAACGCATGTATCTCTGAAATTCCTCTCTCCAAATTCTGTGGAATTGCAGATGTTGTGGCGAACAGTAAGACAATTTGGTTCATAATTACTAATTGATATTTTTATTTGCAGATGTAAGTTTATTATTTTACTCTTTCGGGATATACAAACGGAGAGCTCAGTTGTTCAAAATGTATTGAAAAGATAGAAGGTGTGGTCTCTTAGAGGCAAAATTTGATTGTCTGTCATGTTTTTGACGGACGCCTTCTTAAACTCTAACTTTCTTCTTGCCAAATGGTTGGTGTCCAAAGAAAGAACGATTGTATGATATTATATTTGGGCCTTCACCTTAGCAACCATATTTTAGCTTAGAATATTATAATTCAGTAATATACTCTTTCTAAACCTCATCAATGGATAATATCTATAGCGGTATAGCCTACTCAAATTATTTGTCTTCACCAGAATGTGTTTTTCTTGTTTCTTCCATTAATCTAAGTATTTATTTGTTAGTTTCAGTTGGTTGTTAATCTGTTGCAAGATAAAGATTTGTAACTAAATGCATCACTACCTGTTTATGCCCTCACAGTAAAATGACTGAGCTTCATTGCCTCCAAGGGGCTTCTACATAGACATTAATAAGTTTTTGTGCAGCTAATATATTTAGTTCTATTATTTATGGTTTGAGTAATATGTTCAATGGGGGCAATGCGAATCTGGTTAAGCTATGTTTTTAGAGAGGGAAGCAGTTTTCTTGAGGACAAATGCATATAATGTTTATATTGCTTAATAGAATGGCAGTTTAGGTTTGCCTTTTGTTTCTCACTGTTAGGCCCTTCTCTTAAAATACTTAACCGGTAACACTGATAGTTAATATATCTACAACTTAGATGGTTCTATATTTTTTGACGTATTTTACAGACCTAGAGGTTGTGTTTTGTAAATTTTGCTGATTTATAGTAGCTCCCTACTGAAACTGTACACATTTCTGCATGGTGCAGAGGAGGCCATGGGGAATGATGGAGCAGGGATAGTGACATAGCAAGAAGCAGGAGAGGAGAAAATGATTTGACAATGGAGGCCTGCAGGCTATGGTGTTTAGCATCAGGGAAAATGTCTCAGCATGGGCCATCCTCGCCCTGCGAGTGCTCCTGGGCATTGTTCTTCCTTGCCTGTCCATTATGTGCTAACCGGAAGGGATCGGGCCGGCTGCCATGTTTCGAGAGGAACATGAGAAATATAGAGGAACCGCGTGTCGTTGCGATGTCGCCTACAAGGCCAACTCCAAGACGAGAATGATGCCACATATGATTCGTTGCTGGATCCAAAAGACCAGGTAGCCGTTTCGATCATACAATCCTATCTTTACTACCGTCCAACAATATTCTGAATTTGAGTGTTCTAGAATAGCTCAATAGTAAGTTTCAAAAAAATAAATTATAGTAGAGGTACATTGAAAATTAGATAAACCTGAAAAAACAAAATGTAAATGTGATTGTATCTGGAAATCCAAGTTATGGAATTATACAAATATATGGTAAATAATATTACTGGCTTAGCCTTAGGCTAAGGAAAACAAATTATATGGCGCTATCTTCTCGATACAAAGATGTTGACAACCAATAATGCGTAGTTCTACTTCTTTTTGCAGTTTTGGTGTTCCATCTTCTCCAAGCAAAGCCATAGGCCATGGACTCGCTGCTCCGCTCTAATTTGGCAGAAAAGCTGTCCGGGATGGTGCTACCTTACCGGAGATCTGGGCAGTTTGGATTTAGAATGCTAGAATCCCAAAAAAAATTTAACCGCTTTCCCTTATTTATATGTATTCTTTAGTTCCCCAGCTATATTAGCTATTTAGCTTAGACACCATCAGAGCATTTGTTAAATATGGTCCAAGTGTTATTTGTTAAATACTCCTACTGTCTTTTTGTCTTCCTCAATACATCGTTTCAATTTGACCAAGCAGAAGTTCTCAAACAGTACAGCATACATGCATGAGTAGAAGCTGTAGAACTAAACATATTATTGTAATATGGCCTATTTACTATGGTGCAACCTTTAGATTCTATCCTCTGTTGTATGGCTGTATTGTTGGTGGTGATTTTCTGATCAACCTGGTGTGCAAACAAAGTATCAGTTGTCTATTTACTGACGGTTCCTTTGCGGGGTTCCTTTGCGTTTTATTTCGTGCTGATTATCACCATGTATTCACTTGCTGATAAGACGGGCTTCAATTCTTGCTTGGGCTCGGTCTTTGCACGGGTCATCTAGTGAAGGTTAATATTTAAGAGTACCGTGTTTCAACTACCTTCAACAGAGGGGATTTTCAGCTCTTCCATATTCACTGGTGACCTCGATTTATGTTACTGTATGTAGTACAACACAGCACAGAAAGCTAAATGCAGTGGTTGCAGTGTTTTGCCTACCCTTTTTTTTTGGAACTGTGGTTATTTGAAGGTAAAATACACAGTGCATAAGAGATTTAGCTAGTGCCATGACCTGATTTTGTTATAAATAAGAAGATAATCATCATTCAAGCAGTTCAAAGATTGATGAGTGGTTTGAAAAGAAAGGATGTACAAAGGAAAATGCGTGGGTAGTTGATTTGGATAGCAAACCCAGTTACGACGCTTTCTGGACAAATACTGGAACTGTGAATGTCTCTGATAGGTGAGAGCTTCGGTCCTTCAGGTCTTTCCTGGAAAATCCCGCCCATGCTGCTGTGTCCAACGGCTGGCCTTGTTGCCCTTCCCAGAGTTCAGATCCCTGTCACTTCGAGATTTCCTTGTCCATTTTGCGGGGAAGCCCTAGGTTGAAGAAGACAAGATGTCCCAAGTCAAGATGAAATGCCCCCAATATTCAAGAGCGGGTCAATTATGAAGCAACAAAAGAGTATCACATCAGCCATCTAATAAGCAGCTGTGTGGCGTGCTAGTTTCACAAGTGTAAAAAGGGTAATGCTTTGAAACTTGAAGCTCTGGCAAGCTATACTAGCATGGTTTTGCCAGCTGATTTTTAACAATTCTGTAGACCGTCCTTTCCCTCTCAATGTTGTGCAAACGTAGCCCCTTGACCGAGTCTATGTAGATACTCGCTGTGCCAAACTGGTACACCTAAAAGCCATTGTAGAATTTGCAAAGTCTAGGCATAAACAACAATCCGTGTTCCATTGTGTACACCTGGATCTGGATAGACTCCTTGAAGTTTAAATCCATGGCTGCCGCTCCTCCTGGTACCGAGTGATATGAACACCAGTCTGATGTTTGATGTGCCACGTAGCCTGGATTCTCCCTTGATAACCAAGTATGTCCGAAAGTTATTCATTTACACGTGGGAGCCATCAAGGACGTCCATGGTCCCAATGTTGTGTATTGATCCGAAAGGATTTTAGAGTCATGTCTACATATTATCGAGCTTGCTAGGTCACACACTTGAAGAAATCCAATTTATTGTGAGAGTTTTATTTATGGTATGTGGTTGGGAGAATTATTCGAAATAGTTTTGCGACATCAAAATAGTTTCAGGGAAGCATCAGAGCAATTACGGTGTTACAACAATAGTTTCGGAGAAGCATCAGAATTGTTTCGGGACATCTATAGGGTTGATAGAGAATATCGGAAGTATTTTGCAGTTATTGAAATTGTTTCGAAATTCATTAGAATTGTTCTAGGAAATTTTATGAGGAGAAATTTGAACTCTGGGCTTTATTAGAAAGTACCGGATGAGTGTCGGGAGGCTGAAATGGTGGCCAAAAGGCCACAATTCTTTAGGAGGGCCCATGTAGGCTGGCGGCTAGAGCCCCAAAGCCCTCCCCTAGGGCTGCACCTGGGCAGACAATGAATGAGGCCCCCTATGAATTAGTGGGATGGCCAAGGAGGGGAGGGCGACACTCAAGGGCAACACCTTTCCAAGTTGACCCCCTTTCCCTTCCTCCTATGAAAAGAGAGGCACTCCCGTTCCTATATCACACAAGTCCACGTGTTGGATCCTCTCTCGCTCTCCCTCGTGAAGCTCTCCACATATACGCCAAAAGGTTGCTCCCACTCTCACCAACATCGCTAGGCCCGAGATGGTGGAACGTTGTTGGATTGAATTGCCGTACACGTGGATACATGCGAAGGGATCATCCATTTGATCCTAGGAGCGAGAATGACCAAATCCTCACGGTTTGGAGGGATAAACCTAGCTGCGGGGATCACTGCGTTTAGAGTCTTCACCGATCCTTCCTCAATTTGCTTGGTGAGTTTAATCTAGATCCAAACTCTTTATTGCATCTCCATAGATAGATTATGGTGTTTCGTGTAAAACGATTTTTTGTTTTGTTTTCCATGCACGGAACCGAGCTCTGGGCGCTATGGATACCACGGTTGGGACTCTAAGGGAACACCGAGGAGAAAGAACAAGGCGGTAAAACTACATGATATAAGGAAGAGAGAGGGGGATGCATTTAGTTTCTTCTAATTTGTTGGTGTTTTCATGTTGAAACCAAAATCTACATAATTTATTGCAAAATTAACCATGTATATTTTGATTTCATTAATGAAATCGTGGAAGCCTTTTCTCTAAAGGTTTAAAAAATAATATTGTCTTGTTAATTAGAGTAAAGTTGGGCCAATCAAGATTGCAATACGTTCACATGGCAATTATGGAACATGAAAACACAACAAAAGGGGCTTGGGTCGGCATGTACATCAACGCGGTCGCCACAGAAACATATACAGGGGCTTGGGTCGGCATGTACATCAACGCGGTCACCACAGAAACATATACAAGACGAGACTATACTGAGATTGTCTAGCATCGTCATCAGCATCATCCACACTTGTAGATTTGACATATTCAACTACATCTCGAACAACATTCAACGTATGGGGTTAGACTGAACTCACACCAATCTTGCCAAACAATCTACATCACATTGAGGTCGAGGCATCTCTGATTCTACCGATGTGTCTTGAAAATGTTGTAAGGCTTGCTAGAGATTGCCTACATACAATATCTTCCACGAGGCCTTGCCAATATTATGATGCTCGGCCCACATTGATTGTGAGGCCACGGCACGACACAAAACTCTACTATCATCGCTTCCACACAAGGTCACAACACCAAGTATGTGATGCAGCTGACTAAGCATCTGGTTTGACAAGCCACCAACCACTGGTCTTCCCTAGTTAGAGCCAACTTTAAGAACAATGCTCCAAAGAAGGGAACGACTCCACCATCGCAAGGAAGTTCTGTCTTTCTAGGTTTTCATGTGTTGTAATGGACGAATTCCCTAAAATAGAAACACGGTAATGACATGTGTTTTTCTATGTGCGGTTTTCTGAAGAGTAAATTACACAAACACGCCTGCTGGGGATGGAGTAGCAAGAAACACAACTCTTGAGACCTTATAATAAACACATCAACATTGAGCCTAATATAACACATACCCCAAATCAATACAAATTAGCTCATGTGCGCAGAAATAAACTCATATTATGTTCACCAATTATCTAATGATTGGGCGTTGGGAGTGCTCAAATATTCCAGTTTACTCATCACATTACGATTCATCCTCAAGATAGGTTTTTTTAATTTTTTTGAAGACATTGACGTACTAAATCTTTTACACAAAAAAGTTAGCATCTTCAAAAACTAAATACAAAAAATTGGATGTTCAGGTTTAGCTAAAAAACGAGTTCACTCAGCACATTATAGTTCATTTTCAGGAATTGTCACGAATTTTTCTAAGGCTTCTATTTTTTGGCATATTTTTGACCAAAAGAGCTCATTATGGGCCCAGATTTAGCGTACGGTTATAACTAGCCTCAATAGTTGGTTCATGTTACAAAGCCTTAAGATTTTTTTCCTCCAACCCTAATAGGGTACGTGAAATATACTCTTTCTGCTATTCATATTTCTGAGCTCTAACTTTGGTACTAGCACTAATGTTCCATGCGTATTTCCAGTCACCTAAACCTACCCACGGTGGACACAGAAGTAAGAGCATGTCTAACAGGCCCCGTATAACCCGCCCACCCCGTAAAATTCCGGCGGGATACGGGGCCGGCGCGATTTTGGGCGTCTAGCAGGCCCCGTATTCGGGCCGGCCCGTTTCGGCGGAATACGGGGCCCAGGAAATCGGCCCCGTCGCCCCGTACTTATAGTGGGCGCAGGTGCGAGTGAGGGGTTAACCCCTCACTCGCAACCCTAGCTCCGTCGTGCGCCGCCGCCTCCTCCTCCTGCTCCGGCGAGCAATTAGTCGCTCCCCCGCGCCGCATTCCACCCGCCGCCATCTGCATGGACTCCCGCCGCCGTAGTAGCGCCTCGCCGGCGAGCGGATCGAAGCGATCCCGCTCGCCGGACAACGTGGAGGACGCGTGGCGCTTGAAATGCAAGCGCTCCACCGCGGGGAGCCGCCGTGCGGCCTGCAAGTACGGCGGCGCGTATTACATGCCGGACTCGCTCCGGGAGTTCGCCGCCGGTGGGCGGTGGTACCGCCAAGATCCGCCGCTCAAGCCGATGAGCGGCGCCGCCTTCGAAAAATACAGGGCAAAATACGGGGTCTGCTAGACGGAATGGTTTAGCAAGACGCACTTTTGGGATACGGGACGAAAAACTCGCGTTATACGGGGCAGAGAAAATGAAATAAGGGGCCTGTTAGACATGCTCTAACATTGAGTTGACATTTGCCTTCTACTCTAACCAGATTAACAGAAACAGGTTCACATTGAGTTGACATTTGCCTTCTCAACTCTAACCAGGTTAGCCGCAATAAGTTGGACATCGAGTTGACATTTGCCTTCTCAACTCTAACCAGACACAGGTTCTAACGCTGTAGCGGCGAAACGGCCAATTGCTGCTTTGGCCCGCTTGAGAAGGAATGCGAGAGCCACATCGCTAGTAGTACTTCGGGCCTTCCTTCCACGATGCACATAAAGTCAATAAACATTGTTGTTGATCCTCGTTTGGTCCAGTAATGGTTCGAAGCTTTCATTGTGATTCCCGAAGATTTCGTCATCAGAATTTGTATCAATTAAGTTTCAACCTTTTTCACCACTTTTTTCTAACCAATATTCC
This sequence comes from Lolium rigidum, assembly GCF_022539505.1. NCBI lineage: Eukaryota > Viridiplantae > Streptophyta > Magnoliopsida > Poales > Poaceae > Lolium > Lolium rigidum. The sequence goes on along the minus strand of NC_061511.1, from coordinate 203,591,556 downwards.
AGAGCATTTCGCTATGTATTTTCCTCCTTTGGCCGGCTCCAATTTCCCAACAGCTGGAGAGTTTGTGTACACGCCCTCTTCCTGTCAGGCAACTCCATCGCCGGTTACTCTTTGATCTGGTTCCCCCCTCGACTCGATCTGATCTCTTGTTCACCTCGTGAAAGATCCATTCGGTTTGAGAACAGTCTGCAACCTTTTCCAATCTGAAGCACATGATGCTTGGCTTGATTGATTATGCTGTTGTGAGCTGAAAGCAGGTGCACTGTACAACTTTGTTTCTTGGAACGACATTTTTTGCTATGATGTTCTGAGAGTTGGTAGTAGCATCACTAAGATGGTTTCTGCCTTAATGATAGATGTGGTTGAGTGCATAATAAGACCCCTAAAGTTGCAATCCTGCACGCTGCACTCGATCGATTTCGCTCGGCCCTCTCTCGATCGTCTTTCACCTCACTCCCAGCCGACACCCGACAGCTAACTAACTTGCGTGCGTGCAAATGTGCAACGCAGAGTCCCATCCCAACGACGATCCGTACTGCTGCTGCCCTGCAGCTCACACCACCTCCCATGATAGTATACTGGACTACTGGAGTAGCGCCATTCTTTAACAATGTGTGGTTACCCTCCACTTCGATCCAGCTAACCGGACGCACGATCTGCATCTAGATAGTGTTTGATTTCTCGGCTACTGAATCCACCTCCAAGCAGTAGGGTATATTTTTTTGGGCTCATTGGACGGGCTCTGCGGTTGTGAACTTGTTTGTCTAGATCGAAAGTATATAGATGTATGTTAGTTATAAATACATCCGTATCTACTAGAAAAAGTTAAGCAAATTATTTTAGAACCGAGGAAATAACCGTTAGAGTATTTCGGATCATGACCAGCAGGCAATTGAGCTGAAGTGGTTGGTGCGTTGGTTGTGCAAGCTGCAGTCTATACTCTACAGACTGAGCTAAGAGCATCTCCAATCGCGTCCCCCAAACCGTCCCCCAAACCGCGCCGGATTAAACGTTTGGGGGACGTGTTTCGTTCGTGCCGCGTTTGGGGGACGTCGCTCCCCAGTCGCGTCCCTCAAACCAAATTTCGCAAATTTTAAACTTAAGCGAGATTCATCCAAACTTGCAATATATTACATAGATTCGAACGAAATTTGACTAAATTTAAACTAAACCTAATCTAGAACCACTTACGGCGGCCGGAGGCGTCGTAGTACTGCTGGAAGTTGTACATGTCGTCGGTGACGACCTCCTGCTTGATGCGCTCGTCGACGGGTTCATCGACGGGCTCGTCCTTCACCAAGCCGCTTGGTCCTGCCTCGCCGTTGTCGGAGAGGTCCACCAGCGGCTTGCCGGAGTCGCGGATGGACATGGCGATCGCCGCGTCGAGGTCGCCCCTCCAGGCGTCCTTGTCGTTCATGGACGCCAAGAATGCCGCCCGCAGACCTGGGCAGTCCTCGGGGTCCTTGCTGATGGCGATGAGCCGCTGCTACCGCTCGTACTCCGCCAACAGCGCCGCCTGCGACGCTTCCTCCGGCTCCTCCTTCACCTCCGGCTTCGGGATGAGGAGGGCGCCGCCGCGCCTCCCTTGCTGCCGCCGGCTGCCGCTGCCGCCACGCCTCGTGTTGACGGGCGTCGCCGGCTCCTCCTTCACCTCCCGTTTGGGGACGGTGTAGGGCGCCGACCGGTACGACGAGGACGGCGTCGATCGCGCCGGTCCTGAGGAAGAAGAGTGCGAGGAGGACGAGTACGTCGTCCTCCTCGGCTGCCATTGAGGAGACCCGGCGGTGACGATGGCATCTCCAACCTTGGAGCGCCGTTGCGGATGCCGCGGATGACGTTCTCGAGGGTGCGCCCCGGAACGCCCAAGAACAGGGCGCGGCCGTCCTTGTTCCAGCTATTGGGGCCGCCGACGAGCCCGTCGGTGCTGTGCATCTCGACGTCGTACTTCGCCTTGAAGTACGTCGTCCACCAGGCGTCGTTGTTGTTGGCCGCCCACGTCGGATCCAACCGCTCCTCGGCGGTGAGTTGAGCCCGACGGGCCTTGATGGCGTCCCTCCATTGGTCCGTGCGCGGCTTCGGCGGCGGCGGAACGCCAATGCTGTTCACGGCCATCTTCCAGCCGCCGCTGCTTGGCAGCCGCATGTCCGGCGGGACTGGATACCGGGCGTTGTACAGCGCCCACGCCTCCGGCACGGTGAGGCTGCCGCGGCCGAAGCCGTTCGCCGCGGCGATCTTGCGGGAGGACGAGCTCGACATTTTTGGAGCGGCGAGGAGAAGATCTGGGAGGGGGGAGGCGGCGGCGACAAGATGGTTTGTGAGCGGTGAGAACTGCAGGGCGTCTTTAAACAGCGGCGGCAGCGGGTGGTTGCACGCAATAACGCCGGCGCGGACGGCCACGCGGCCATGCACGACGAGACGCGTCCCTGCGTCGCCTGGGAAAACAGGGACGCCATTAACGTCGCTTGACCAAAGGTAGGCGACGGGGTTTTAGCCTTCCGAGCCGCTGATGGGTCGGGCCCGCGTCGGTTCGCCTCGCTTTTCGTTGTGTCCGGCGTGCCCGGTGCGTCCCCTGTGGGACGGGGACGGGCTCGGGGAGCCGAAAACCGTATCGGGACGCGCCGGACAAAAATGGGCTTTAGGGGACGCGGCTGGAACACATTTTTTGTCCGGCGCGCCCCAGATCCCTTTAGGGGACGCTTTGGGGGACGCGGCTGGAGATGCTCTAAGTTTTTATTTGGCAGGGCCCAGGAGGCAGCGCCTGCCGCTAGGTTGCTTTCGATGGATGCTCATGTGCTCTGCTCGTCTCATCGCAGCAGGCCCTTTCCAATTTCTTGGGGAATACCGATCTCGATCGGGACGGGTTGGCATGGCAGGAACAGGTTGTGTCATTTTCAATGCTAGAATTTGGAGCAAAATCTTCGTATGGTTAGTGCTTCAAAATAGAATTTTGAATAGTTAATAGATTGGAAGGTCGTGGATGGCAAAATTATGGAAGATGCAAGCTCAACCAAGTCCAAGAATCTGCAAGCCATATCCTTTGCACTTATCAGCTTCACAAGGAGAGTGTGGTCAAATTTTAAGGATTGGCATGGCCTTCATGATGTCAACACCGATGATTGGCGTGTTGTTCAATTCATAAAAGGGTGGTGGAGCACTTTTATCACGAAAATGAGGGCAATTAGGGAGAGTTATGGCAGTGGCAAGAATCAAATAAGAGGCAGCGATATGGTTTTATGCTGGGCTAAGGAGTTGGGTAATGTAATGCCGCGAGAATATTCCTCGTAGAACCAGGAATCAACAACCACCATTCTAACAACAAGGCATCTAGTGTACAAGCGTTGTTGTCACCCAGTCTAACCACAAGGTCAGATCATTGGTTTTCACACTAGAGAAATTCTAAGCTCTCCAATGCGTTCGACAAGAAAAAGGAGAAGTATGTCATTGGCAAGTACAACCAATAAAGCTCAGACTTACTTGCACCCTAGAGACCGAGGCTCAGTAATGAAAGAGCATCACAAAAAACAAAGTCACCTAATGGCCCCTTGTCACTCACAACCATCATGCGTACGATTTTGATATGTATACGGTTTTGATATGTATAGTGCCCCACAAATAAAACTATGTTAACACAACGGTTTGTGAAGCGATGTTTTCATCTCATCGAAATCCCTACTTTCGTCATCACCCAGCAGTGTCAAACTCCACATGAGTCATCGAGACCCTCTAGCCATCCGAGTGAAACCACCTTGACATCCCCCACCTCTATGTAGTTGCCAATGTGCCGGATGGTACTGATGAAAAGTAGGGCTTCACAACGCATCACCTCGGTCCTCAGTGTATAAAAGCGACAAACAAATAACGAAGAACGATAAAGGAAAACGCAGCGGAGACACGAGATTTAACGTGGAAAACCCCTTCCAACACAGAAGGGAAAAAACCACGGGCGCCAGTGATGTCTATGCACGGTTCTATTCCTGTGTTGGGCCTCCAAGAGCAGAGGTTTGTAGAACAGCAGCAAGTTTCCCTTAAGTGAATCACCCAAGGTTTATCGAACTCAGGGAGGTAGAGGTCAAAGATATCCCTCTCAAGCAACCCTGCAATTACGATACAAGAAGTCTCTTATGTCCCCAACACACCTAATACACTTGTCAGATGTATATGTGCACTAGTTCGGCGAAGAGATAGTAAAATGCAAGTAATACAGATGATTATGAGTGGTAATAACAATCTGACTAAAATATGACAGCGAGTAAACATGCAACAGAACAGTAAGTAAACGGTGATTCGATATTCGGAAATAAGGCCTAGGGATCCTACTTTGACTAGTGGACACTCTCAATATTGATCACATAAGTGAAGCTACTCTACACTCTCTTGTTGGATAACAAATACCATTCATTGTGTAGGGCTACAAGAGCTCCCTCAAGCCGGAGTTAACAAGCTCCACAACATTCGGAGTTCATATTTAAGTAACCTTGATACGTCTCAAACGTATATATAATTTCTTATGTTCCATGCTACTTTTATGATGATACTCACATGTTTTATACACATTATATGTCATTATTATGCATTTTCCGGCACAAACCTATTGACGAGATGCCGAAGAGCCAGTTGCTGTTTTCTGCTGTTTTTGGTTTCAGAAATCCTACAAAGGAAATATTCTCGGAATTGGACGAAATCAACGCCAAGGATCTTATTTTTGCACGAAGATTCCAGAAGTCCGAAAGGGAAATGAAGTGGGGCGACGAGGCGCCGACACGACAGGACGGCGCGGCCCAGGCCCTGGCCGCGCGGCCCTGGCATGTGGGGCCCTCGCGTCGCCCCTAAACCTACCCTTCCGCCTATAAGAAGCCTTCGTCGCGAAACCACCAGTACCGAGAGCCACGATACGGAAAACCTTCCCGAGACGCCGCCGCCGCCAATCCCATCTCGGGGGATTCAGGAGATCGCCTCCGGCACCCTGCCGGAGAGGGGAATCATCTCCCGGAGGTCTCTTCATCACCATGATCGCCTCCGGATCGATGTGTGAGTAGTTCACCCCTGGACTATGGGTCCATAGCAGTAGCTAGATGGTTGTCTTCTCCTCATTGTGCTATCATGTTAGATCTTGTGAGCTGCCTATCATGATCAAGATCATCTATTTGTAATCCTACATGTTGTGTTTGTTGGGATCCGATGAATATTGAATACTATGTCAAGTTGATTATCAATCTATCATATATGTTGTTTATGTTCTTGCATGCTCTCCGTTGCTAGTAGAGGCTCTGGCCAAGTTGATACTTGTAACTCCAAGAGGGAGTATTTATGCTCAATAGTGGGTTTATGCCTCCATTGAATGCGGGGAGTGACAGACAACCTCTAAGGTTGTGGATGTGCTTGTTGCCACTAGGGATAAAACATCGATGCTTTGTCTAAGGATATTTGTGTTGATTACATTACGCACCATACTTAATGCAATTGTCTCGTTGTTGCAACTTAATACTGGAAGGGGTTCGGATGATAACCTGAAGGTGGACTTTTTAGGCATAGATGCATGCTGGATAGCGGTCTATGTACTTTGTCGTAATGCCCTGATTAAATCTCATAGTACTCATCATGATATATGTATGTGCATTGTTATGCCTTCATTATTTGTCAATTGCCTAACTGTAATTTGTTCACCCAACATGCTATTTATCTTATGGGAGAGACACCACTAGTGAACTGTGGACCCCGGTCCATTCTTTACATCTGAAATACAATCTCATTGCAAAACTCGTTTCTTTCTTGTTCTTCGCAAACAAACATCATCATCCACACTATACATCTAATCCTTTGTTTACAGCAAGCCGGTGAGATTGACAACCTCACTGTTACGTTGGGGCAAAGTACTTTGATTGTGTTGTGCGAGGTTCCACGTTGGCGCCGGAATCCCTGGTGTTGCGCCGCACTACACTCCGTCACTAACAACCTTCACGTGTTCCTTGACTCCTACTCGGTTCGATAACCTTGGTTTCTTACGAGGGAAAACTTGCTGCTGTACGCATCACACCTTCCTCTTGGGGTTCCCAACGGACGTGTGTCAACTACACGCCAGCAAGATATTTTCTGGCACCGTTGCCGGGGAGATCAAGACACGCTGCAAGGGGAGTCTCCCACATCCAATCTCTTTACTTTGTTTTTGTATTGCTTTGTTTTACTTTATTTACTGCTTTGTTTGCTCTCTATATCAAAAACATAAAAAAATTAGTTGCTAGTTTTACTTTATTTACTGTCTTGTTCTCTATATTAAAAACACAAAAAAATTAGTTACTTGCATTTACTTTATTTACCTTTTGTTTATTTCATCATGTTTCCTCCTAAGTACACTCTAAAAGACATACCGGTAGGACGAGGGTCTATCATTGGAAGAGATAATATAGAAGCATTTTTCACTCATGTTAGTACAGCTGAAGATTTTGAAGATAGACACTTGGTAGAACTTGCTCCTACTTATGAAATTGCTGCTGCTTCTTTAGTACACATGTTGGAAACCAAATTTGTTAATCTCAATCATATAATTCAACACATGTTTCTTACACTCTGTGATATGGAGGAAGGAGAAAAGAAAGATTTTGTCTTAGAAACCCTTCTTAAAGAATTTGGTGGTGTAGCAAGAGAGGCTAGAAAGGTCTTTATTAAATATAAGATGCTTGGCTTTTATACCAACTTTGCTAGTACCCTTGAAAAAATAGAAAAAGATAGAATAAAGTACACTAACAATGTTAATGATGGCGGGGAGATTAAGACATCAATACCTTGCAAGCTCCTAGGAATGCATGAAGCTCTAGAAAATAACTATGGTTGACTTGTTCCTGAAAATTTGTTTGATGAGAATAGCAAGCCTAAGAATAATAAAAAAGGAGCCTCTGAAACTTACATATACAAGATACAATGCATAGTTGAGAAAACTCCAAACCCCTCTGTGGATGCTTCATCTCTTGATAATACTTGATTCACACTTTCTGCGCCTAGCTGAAAGGCGTTAAAGAAAAGCGGTTATGGGAGACAACCCATTATTTTACTTCTGCACTTTGTTTTATATTTGAGTCTTGGAAGTTGTTACTACTGTAGCAACCTCTCCTTATCTTTATTTTATTGCATTCTTGTGCCAAGTAAAGTCTTTGATAGTAAAGTCAATACTAGATTTGGATTACTTACGCGAGAACAGATTTCTTGCTGTCACGAAATTGAGCCGCCCCTGTTGTAGAAAATTTATAAAAATCTGCCAATTTACTTGCGTGATCCTCAGATATGTACGCAACTTTCATTCAATTTGGGAATTTTCATCTGAGCAAGTATGGTGCCTCTAAAAAATTCGTCTTTACGGACTGTTCTGTTTTGACAGATTCTGCCTTTTATTTCGCATTGCCTGTTTTGCTATGTTTGATGGATTTCTTTGTTCCATTAACTTTCAGTAGCTTTGTGCAATGTCCAGATTTATTAAGAATGATTATGTCACCTCTGAATATATGAATTTTCAATTATGCACTAACCCTCTAATGCGAATTGTTTTGAGTTTGGTGTGGAGGAAGTTTTCAAGGGTCAAGAGAGGAGGATGATACAATATGATCAAGAAGAGTGAAAAGTCTAAGCTTGGGGATGACCCGTGGTTCATCCCCGCATATTTTAAGAAGACTCGAGCATCTAAGCTTGGGGATGCCCAAGGCATCCTTTCTTCATCGACAACTTATCGGGTCACCTCTAGTGAAACTATATTTTTATTCCGTCACATCTTATGTGCTTTACTTGGAGCGTCTGTTTGTTTTTATTTTTGTTTTTGTTTGAATAAAATCGGATCCTAGCATTCCTTGTTTGGGAGAGAGACACGCTCCGCTGTTTCGTATGAACATATATGTTCTTAGCTTTATCCTTAATGTTCATTGCGAAAGTTGAACTACTTCATTCATTGTTATATGGTTGGAAACATAAAATGCTGCATGTGGTAAATGGTATAATGTCTTGAATAATTTGATACTTGGCAATTGTTGTGCTCATATAGATCATGTTTAAGCTCTTGCATCATGTACTTTGCACCCATTAATGAAGAACTACATAGAGCTTATTAAAATTTGGTTTGCATGATTGGTCTCTAGAGTCTAGATATTTTCTTGTTAAGGTGTTTGAACAACAAGGAGACAATGTAAAGTCTTATAATGCTTACAATATGTTCATATGTGAGTTTTGCTGCACCATTTTATACTTGAGTTTGCTTCAAACAACCTTGCTAGCCTAGCCTTGTATTGAGAGGAATTATTCTCGTGCATCCAAATAATTGAGCCAATAACCATGCCATTTGTGTCCACCATACCTACCTACTACATGGTATTTCTCTGCCATTCCAAAGTAAATTACTTGAGTGCTACCTTTAAAAATTTTATTCCTTTGTCTTTGCAATATATAGCTCATGGGAAAATAGCCTTAAAAACTATTGTGGTGAAGAATATGTACTTATGTGTCTTATTTCTTAATAAGTTGCTTGTTTAGCGGTAACCATGTTTCTGGGGACGCCATCAACTTTTACCTTTGTTGAATATCATGTGAGTTGCTATGCATGTTCGTCTTGTCTGAAGTAAGGGTGATTTTCATGATCAAATGGTTTGAGTATGCATATTGTTAGAGAAGAACATTGGGCCGCTAACTAAAGCCATGATTCATGGTGGAAGTTTCAGTTTGGACAATCAATCCTCAATCTCTTATGAGAATTTTAATTGTTGTTGAATGCTTATGCATTAAAGAGGAGTCCATTATCTGTTGTCTATGTTGTCCCGGTATGGATGTCTAAGTTGAGAATAATCAAAAGCGAGAAATCCAATACGAGCTTTCTCCTTAGACCTTTGTACAGGCGGCATAGAGGTACCCCTTTGTGACACTTGGTTGAAACATATGCTATGCTATGATAATCCATGTTAATCCGAGCTAATTAGGACAAGGTGCGAGCACTATTAGTATACTATGCATGAGGCTTGCAACTTATAAGATGTCTTATACATAACACATATGATTTATTACTACCGTTGACAAAATTGTTTCTATGTTTTCAAAATAAAAGCTCTAGCACAAATATAGTAATCCATGCTTCCCTCTGCGAAGGGCCAATCTTTTACTTTATTGTTGAGTCAGTTTACCTATTCTTTCTATCTTAGAAGCAAACACTTGTATCAAGTGTGTGCATTGATTCCTACATGTTTACCTATTGCACTTGTTATATTACTTTGTGTTGACAATTATCCATGAGATATATATGTTGAAGTTGAAAGCAACCGCTGCAACTTATATCTTCCTTTGTGTTGCTTCGATGCCTCTACTAAGAATTTATTGCTTTATGAGTAACTCTTATGCAAGTCTTATTGATGCTTGTCTTGAAAGTATTATTCATGAAAAGTCTTTGCTATATGATTCATTTGTTTTCTCATTGTCTTTGCCATTGCTTCGAATCGCTGCATTCATCTCATATGCTTTACAATAGTATTGATCAAGATTATGATAGCATGTCACTTCAAAAATTATCTTTGTTATCGTTTACCTACTCGAGGGCGAGTAGGAACTAAGCTTGGGAATGCTTGATACGTCTCAAACGTATCTATAATTTCTTATGTTCCATGCTACTTTTATGATGATACTCACATGTTTTATATACATTATATGTCATTATTATGCATTTTCCGGCACTAACCTATTGACGAGATGCCGAAGAGCCGATTGTCTGTTTTCTGTTGTTTTTGGTTTCAGAAATCCTACAAAGGAAATATTCTCGGAATTGGACGAAATCAACGCCCAGGGTCTTATTTTTGCACGAAGATTCCAGAAGTCCGAAAGGGAAACGAAGTGGGGCGACGAGGCACCGACACGACAGGGCGGCACGGCCCAGGCCCTGGCCGCGCGGCCCTGGCATGTGGGGCCCTCGCGTCGCCCCTAAACCTACCCTTCCGCCTATAAGAAGCCTTCGTAGAGAAACCCCCAGTACCGAGAGCCACGATACGGAAAACCTTCCAGAGACGCCGCCGCCGCCAATCCCATCTCGGGGGATTCAGGAGGTCGCCTCCGGCACCCTGCCGGAGAGGGGAATCATCTCCCGGAGGTCTCTTCATCACCATGATCGCCTCTGGATCGATGTGTGAGTAGTTCACCCCTGGACTATGGGTCCATAGCAGTAGCTAGATGGTTGTCTTCTCCTCATTGTGCTATCATGTTAGATCTTGTGAGCTGCCTATCATGATCAAGATCATCTATTTGTAATCCTACATGTTGTGTTTGTTGGGATCCGATGAATATTGAATACTATGTCAAGTTGATTATCAATCTATCATATATGTTGTTTATGTTCTTGCATGCTCTCCGTTGATAGTAGAGGCTCGGCCAAGTTGATACTTGTAACTCCAAGAGGGAGTATTTATGCTCGATAGTGGGTTCATGCCTCCATTGAATCTGGGGAGTGACAGCAACCTCTAAGGTTGTGGATGTGCTGTTGCCACTAGGGATAAAACATCGATGCTTTGTCTAAGGATATTTGTGTTGATTACATTACGCACCATACTTAATGCAATTGTCTGTTGTTGCAACTTAATACTGGAAGGGGTTCGGATGATAACCTGGAAGGTGGACTTTTTAGGCATAGATGCATGCTTGGATAGCGGTCTATGTACTTTGTCGTAATGCCCCGATTAAATCTCATAGTACTCATCATGATATATGTATGTGCATTGTTATGCCTTCATTATTTGTCAATTGCCTAACTGTAATTTGTTCACCCAACATGCTATTTATCTTATGGGAGAGACACCACTAGTGAACTGTGGACCCCGGTCCATTCTTTACATCTGAAATACAATCTACTGCAAAACTCTGTTCTTTACTGTTCTTCGCAAACAAACATCATCATCCACACTATACATCTAATCCTTTGTTTACAGCAAGCCGGTCAGATTGACAACCTCACGGTTACGTTGGGGCAAAGTACTTTGATTGTGTTGTGCAGGTTCCACGTTGGCGCCGGAATCCCTGGTGTTGCGCCGCACTACACTCCGTCACCAACAACCTTCACGTGTTCCTTGACTCCTAGTGGTTCGATAACCTTGGTTTCTTACTGAGGGAAAACTTGCTGCGGTACGCATCACACCTTCCTCTTGGGGTTCCCAGCGGACGTGTGTCAACTACACGCCAGCAAACCTTTAGAGTGCATGATAGACCATTGCAATTTAGACCGAGTACTAACATAGCATACACACTGTCAACAATAGCTATGAAAGGGGGAATAGATCGGATCAATACTATCATAGTAATAGTTAACTTCATAATCTATAAGAGATCACAATCATAGCTTATACCAAGTACAACATGATGCACACACTGTCAACATTACATCATGGAGGAGGAATAGACTACTTTAATAACATCACTAGAGTAGCACATAGATGATATTCAACTAGATCACAAAGCTCATGATCACATGGGAGAGAGAGATGAACCACATAGCTACGGTACAGCCCTTAGCCTCGGGGGAGAACTACTCCCTCCTCATCATAGGAGACAGCAGCGGTGATGAAGATGGCGGTGGTGTCAATGGAGATGCCTTCCGGGGGCAATTCCCCGTCCCGGCGGCGTGCCGGAACAGAGACTCCTGTCCCCCGAATCTTGGCTTCGCGATGGCGGCGGCTCTGGAACTTTTCTCGTATCGTGGCTTATTGGTATCGAAGATTTAGGTCACGACGACTTATATAGGCGAAGAAACGGAGTCGGAAGGGGTCTGGGGGTCCCACACACCAGGGCCCCCCCCTCTGGCTGCGCCGCCATACTGTGTGGGGGCCCTGGGCCTCCCCTCTGTCCCCTCTTCGGTGCTCTGGAAGCTTCCTTGAAATATAAGATCATGGGCGTTGATTTCGTCCAATTCCGAGAATATTTCCTTACTAGGATTTCTGAAACCAAAAACAGCAGAAAACAGGAACTGGCACTTCGGCATCTCGTTAATAGGTTAGTTCCGGAAAATGCATAATAAGGACATAAAGTGTGTATAAAACATGTGAGTATCATCATAAAAGTAGCATGGAACATAAGAAATTATAGATACGTTGGAGACGTATCAAGCATCCCCAAGCTTAGTTCCTACTCGCCCTCGAGTAGGTAAACGATAAAAAGGATAATTTCTGAAGTGACATGCTATCATAATCTTGATCAATACTATTGTAAAGCATATGAGATGAATGCAGCGATTTGAAGCAATGGTGAAGACAATGAGTAAACAAATGAATCATATAGCAAAGACTTTTCATGAATAGTACTTTCAAGACAAGCATCAATAAGTCTTGCATAAGAGTTAACTCATAAAGCAATAGATTCTAAGTAGAAGGCATTGAAGCAACACAAAGGATGATTAAGTTTCAGCAATTGCTTTCAACTTGTAACATGTATATCTCATGGATAGTTGTCAACATAAAGCAATATAACAAGTGCAATAAGTAAACATGTAAGAATCAATGCACACAGTTCACACAAGTATTTGCTTCTAAGATAGAAAGAAGTAGGTAAACTGACTCAACAATAGAGTAGAAGATAGGCCCTTCCCAGAGGGAAGCATGGATTACTATTTTTGTGCTAGAGTTTTTCATTTTGAAAACATAGAAACAATTTTGTCAATGGTAGTAATGAATCATATGTGTTATGCATAATACATCTTATAAGTTGCAAGTCTCATGCATAGATTACCAATAGTGCCCGCACCTTGTCCTAATTAGCTTGGATTAACACGGATTATCATTACATAACATATGTTTCAACCAAGTGTCACAAAGGGGTACCTCTATGCCGCTTCGTACAAAGGTCTAAGGAGAAAGATCGCATTTGATTTCTCGTTTTTGATTATTCTCAACTTAGACATCCATACCGGGACAACATAGACAACGAGATAATGGACTCCTCTTTAATGCATAAGCATTCAACAACAGATAATATTCTCATAAGAGATTGAGGATTAATTGTCCAAACTGAAACTTCCACCATGATTCATGGCTTTAGTTAGCGGCCCAATGTTCTTCTCTAACAATATGCATACTCAAACCATTTGATCATGGAAATCGCCCTTACTTCAGACAAGACGAACATGCATAGCAACTCACATGATATTCAACAAAGGTGTAATAGTTGGTGGCGTCCCCAGAAACATGGTTACCGCTCAACAAGCAACTTATAAGAAATAAGATACATAGCTACATATTCTTCACCACAATAGTTTTTAAGGCTATTTTCCCATGAGCTATATGTTGCAAAGACAAAGAGTAGAATTTTAAAGGTAGCACTCAAGTAATTTACTTTCGAATGGCAGAGAAATACCATGTAGTAGGTAGGTATGGTGGACACAAATGGCATAGTTTTTGGCTCAAGGATTTGGATGCACGAGAAGTATTCCTCTCAATACAAGGCTAGGCTAGCAAGGTTGTTTGAAGCAAACTCAAGTATAAAACGGTACAACAAAACTTACATATGAACATATTGCAAGCATTATAAGACTTTACATCGTCTCCTTGTTGTTCAAACACCTTAACCAGAAAATATCTAGACTCTAGAGAAACTAATCATGCAAACCAAATTTTAACAAACTCTATGTAGTTCTTCATTAATAGGTGCAAAGTACATGATGCAAGAGCTTAAACATGATCTATATGAGCACAACAATTGCCAAGTATCAAATATTCAAGACATTATACCAATTACCACATGAAGCATTTTCTGTTTCCAACCATATAACAATGATGAACGAAGCAGTTTCAACCTTCGCCATGAACATTAAAAGTGAAGCTAAGAACACCAGTGTTCATATGAACGAGCGGAGCGTGTCTCTCTCCCACACAAGCATGAATTTATTCAGAGAATGAAAATAACAAAATTAAAATAAAAGCACACAGACGCTCCAAGTAAAGCACATAAGATGTAACGAAATAAAAATATAGTTTCACTAGAGGTGACCTGATAAGTTGTCGATGAAGAAGGGGATGCCTTTGGCATCCCCAAGCTTAGATGCTTGAGTCTTCTTGAAATATGCAGGGATGAACCACGGGGGCATCCCCAAGCTTATACTTTTCACTCTTCTTGATTATATTATATCATCCTCCTCTCTTGATCCTTGAAAACTTCCTCCACACCAAACTCAAAACAAACTCATTAGAGGGTTAGTGCATAATCGAAAATTCACATATTCAGGGGTGACATAATCATTCTTAACACTTCTGGACATTGCATAAAGCTACTGAAAGTTAATGGAACAAAGAAATCCATCAAACATAGCAAAACAGGCAATGCGAAATAAAAGGCAGAATCTGTCAAAACAGAACAGTCCGTAAAGACAAATTTTTCTGGGGCCCTTAACTTGCTCAGATGAAAATGCCCAAATTGAATGAAAGTTGCGTACGTATCTGAGGATCACGCACGTAAATTGGCAGAGTTTTCTAAATTACCTACAGAAGGGGCTGCTCAATTTCGTGACAGTAAGAAATCTGTTTCTGCGCAGTAATCCAAATCTAGTATTGACTTTGCTATCAAAGACTTTACTTGGCACAACAATGCAATAAAATAAAGATAAGGAGAGGTTGCTACAGTAGCAACAACTTCCAAGACACAACAAAACAGTAGCGAAATAAAGACATGGGTTATCTCCCAAGAAGTGCTTTCTTTATAGCCATTAAGATGGACTCAGTAATTTTAATGATGCACTCGCAAGAAACAAGAGTTGAAGCAAAAGAGAGCATCAAAAGCAAGTATGAAACAAATTTAAGCCTAACCCACTTCCTATGGGAAGGAATCTTGTACACAAATAAATTCATGAGGAGCAAAGTGACAAGCATAAGAAGATAAAACGCGAGTAACTTCAAGAATCTCAACATAGAGATGGGAAACTTAATATTATTAAGACGCATATAACCATGTTTCCCTCTCTCATAATAACTTTCAGTAGCATCATTGATGAAATCCACAATATAACCATCACTTAAAACATTCTTATCATGGTTCATATGCATAAAGGTATCATTAATTTTGGCTTCTCATTAATAGTAATTGGAGCAGGATCATTATCAAGAATTTGAACATGGTAAACAAGTTGCATACTAAGGGAATGATTTTTAGCGATCCCACCATAACTATGACAAGTTTCATAAGGATAATTATAACATGTGTCACAACATTCTTTATAATAATTGTCAAAAATTGGAGGCATAGTGTCATCATAAGAAATAGAATAGTTATCTTCCACAGTATGTTCATCTGTAACCTTACCATCATTGTTACTAGAAGGAGATGTATCAAGCATATAATCATCAGTAGCGAAAGGATTTTCAAACACCTCATCCCCAAGCTTAGAGCTTTCTATATCATTATGGGAAGAAGCATGAATAATACTAATACTATGGCAATTATTAACATCATCATTTTCAGAATTAGTTTCCCGGAGATTTTCAATATCAAAAGTAGTGTGCTCTTCTAAATCATAATCACTAATATAGGTAAAGGGCATAGGAAGATCATTGTACTCAGATTCATTATCATAATAATCATTAGAAGCAACATACTTACGGTTACCTATCGTTATCTCATACACGTGGGGATATGCCGTTACCTCTTTCCTTTTATTTCCCCTCTTCTTCTTCGTTCCCTTCTTCTTCTTCTTTTCCTTCTCCTCGTTCCCTTCTTTAGCGGGGAGAGGCTTGATGAGGGGCTCCTCCACATAACCTGATTTATTTCCAGAAACAATAGAAGAAACTTGGGAGGATTCCTCCTTTTCATTAATAAGTTCAAAACACAGAGCGGTCCTATCATATTTTGGCAAAGTGTCATCTTCTAAAATATTTTGTATGTAAGTATTTGTATGGCAATTATCAATGCAATAAGAAAGACACCCATGCAGGACATCATCAATATCAAGATCACTCATATGTAACAAAGAGATTTTTCTTGATAACTCTTCACACCACAAAAATAAAGTAAGTCCGTCGTGCTGATTAGGAGTAATTTCATCATCACAATACAAATTTGCAGCACTCATGGGGTTCGAATTATCATTGGAGGAGCATTGAAAATTAAAATGACCCACTCTATGGCAAAGTTCACAAATAAAAGGATAGAGGGCACAAACTTTTTTACCAAGATCATCTAGAGCCCTAGACCACTTTCTAGTTTTTTCATTCCCATGATGGATACAATATTCATCTTAGATTTGATTAATTCCACAAGGCCTATGCATTCCACAAAACTTAACATGCTTATAAGAAATAGTATTTTCAGAAGTTTGGGCATGTTTATTGCAATCATTAATAACAATTTCATCCTTCATGCAAGCGTCTTTAAAAGGTTCATGATACTTATCAAAATTCTTCCTAGGCAATTCAAAATGAGAGGCAAAAGCTTTATAAAGATTTGCAACAACTTGAGAGTCAAGACCACAAGTAGCACTCATATTTCGAATTTTATCAGTATCCATAAAAGTTTTAATGCATTCATAATCATAATTTATACCTGACTCTTTACCTTTGTTGTTCTCCCATCCTTCGGTATTCTCCTGAATCCGATCAAGAAGGTCCCTTTTAAACTCTTCTTCATTGCGTGTAAATGATCCAGAACAAGTAGTATCCAGCAAGGTTTTATCTTGAAAAGAAAGTCTTGCATAGAAATTATCAATGATGATATTACCAGGAAGCTCATGAATGGGGCATTTGAGCATTAAAGACTTCAATCTCCCCCATGCTTGGGCAATACTCTCTCCATCATGAGGCCAGAAATTATATATGCGGTTCCGGTCTTTGTGAATTTCACTTGGAGGATAGAATTTAGAGTAAAATAGAGGCACAATATCCTTCCAATCAAGAGAATCCCCATTCTTCAGCAATTTATACCAATGCGCCGCTTTACAGACAGCGATATAAAGAATAGTTTCTTCCTAACTTCATCCATAGAGATACCTGCACACTTGAATAATCCGCATAATTCATGCAAAACAGTAAATGATCTCCAGGATGGACAGTTCCATCCCCTTCATAGCGGTTATCCATAACATGTTCAATAATTTTCATAGGTATTTTATATGGAATACTTTTAGCAGGTGGATTTAAAATATCAGAAGCATCATTAGAGTTATCGCATATGGGAGATAAAGCATTATCAGAGCAAAATATTTCTTCCAAAGCTGAGGAGCAAAAAAGATTATTTTTATATAAACTAGCTTCCCCAAGCTTAGACTTTTCCATAGCATTAGCAGTAATTGCATTCATACTAATAACATTGCTACTATCATGCAGATAAGGTTCCATAGGTTTTTTAATTTTCGCATCAAACAATTCATATCTTAACTCAGAAAATAGATTAAAAAGCTCATTGTTGTTTTCCATTATGCCTAACTAGTGAAAAATAAAAACAAGAAACAAAAAGATGCAATTGCAGGATCTAAAGGAAATAGCTTCGAGCACTCACACACCGGTAACAGTGCTAGGAAATAGCTTAGTAGTCGGAGGATGTGAATACCTTTTACCTTACCTCCCGGCAACGGCGCCGTGAAAATAGCTTGATGTCTACGCACGCTTCTATTCCCGTAGATAGTGTTGGGCCTCCAAGAGCGAGAGGTTTGTAGAACAGCAGACAAGTTTCCCTTAAGTGAATCACCCAAGGTTTATCGAACTCGGGGAGGTAGAGGTCAAAGATATCCCTCTCAAGCAACCCTGCAATTACGATACAAGAAGTCTCTTGTGTCCCCAACACACCTAATACACTTGTCAGATGTATAGGTGCACTAGTTCGGCAAAGAGATAGTAAAATGTAAGTAATACGGATGATTATGAGTGGTAATAACAATCTGAATAAAATATGGCAGCGAGTAAACAAGCAACCGAACAGTAAGTAAACGGTGATTCGATGTTCGGAAATAAGGCCTAGGGATCCTACTTTCACTAGTGGACACTCTCAACATTGATCACATAACTGAAACTACTCTACACTCTCTTGTTGGATAACAAATACCATTCATTGCGTAGGGCTACAAGAGCTCCCTCAAGCCGGAGTTAACAAACTCCACAACATTCGGAGTTCATATTTAAGTAACCTTTAGAGTGCATGATAGACCATTGCAATTTAGACCGAGTATTAACATAGCATACACAGTGTCAACAATAGCTATGAAAGGGGGAATAGATCGCATCAATACTATCATAGTAATATTTAACTTCATAATCTACAAGAGATCACAATCATAGCTTATACCAAGTACTACATGATGCACACACTGTCAACATTACATCATGGAGGAGGAATAGACTACTTTAATAACATCACTAGAGTAGCACATAAATGATATTCAACTAGATCACAAAGCTCATGATCACATAAAGATCACATGGGAGAGAGAGATAACAACATAGCTACGGTACAGCCCTTAGCCTCGGGGGAGAACTACTCCCTCCTCATCATAGGAGACAGCAGCGGTGATGAAGATGGCGGTGGTGTCAATGGAGATGCCTTCCAGGGGCAATTCCCCGTCCCGGCGGCGTGCCGGAACAGAGACTCCTGTCCCCTGAATCTTGGCTTCGCGATGGCGGCGGCTCTGGAACTTTTCTCGTATCGTGGCTTATTGGTATCGATGATTTAGGTCACGAGGACTTATATAGGCGAAGAAACGGAGTCGGAAGGGGTCTGGGGGTCCCACACACCAGGGGGGCGCCCCCCCCTCTGGCCGCGCCGCCATACTGTGTGGGGGCCCTGGGCCTCCCCTCTGGCCCCTCTTCGGTGCTCTGGAAGCTTCCTTGAAATATAAGATCGTGGGCGTTGATTTCGTCCAATTCCGAGAATATTTCCTTACTAGGATTTCTGAAACCAAAAACAGCAGAAAACAGGAACTGGCACTTCGGCATCTCGTTAATAGGTTAGTTCCAGAAAATGCATAATAATGACATAAAGTGTGTATAAAACATGTGAGTATCATCAAAAGTAGCATGGAACATAAGAAATTATAGATACGTTGGAGACGTATCAGCCAGCCAGCAAAACTTCACTATATCAGGGAGTGTTTACAAACGCCGTGGGATATCTTATAATCTGATAAATCCTAGCCGGTGGCTTACAAGAGGTATATATAGATGGTGGCATCGATCCGTACCAAGCCTACCGGCAACGGGCCTCGGTCCGCTCGTCATAAGTTAGCCTCCCTTTAGAATGAATTTGGACCACAATACAACAAAATCCACCTTGAGACAAATTCCATCTTGTAGCATGAACTTCAACAATCTCCTGAACAACAAAGGAAACACTTGTTGGCGCCAACAACCACTTGGGCTAAACAGTTATACCAACCAAGCTCGAGCAAAGCTCAAACTTGGAAACATGAACTGGCTTTGTCATCAAATCAACATGATTATCATGAGTACTTATCTTGCCACCTTCAGTTTACCTTGTGCAACAATATCGCGAACATAATTGTACTTGATATCAATGTGCTTTGTCCGATCATGGAACATTTGATCTTTAGTAAGGCATATTGCACTTTAACTGTCAGAAAACTAGTTAATGCAAGAATCATCTCCACAAAGCTCAGCATACAAACCTTTCAATCAAACAGACTCTTTGCAAGCTTCAGCAATAGCCATATATTCTGCTTTGGTTGTAGATTGGGCAACAACAGGTTATAATGTTGCCTTCCAACTCACAGCACATCCACCAGCAGTGAACACATAACCTGTGAGGGACCTTCTCTTATCTAAATCGGCAGCATAATCTGAATCCACATAGCCTGTGAGTCCCTCACCGGTCTTTCCAAACTTCAAGCAAGTTTTGGATCTGCCACGAAGGTACCTGAAAATCCACTGAACAACTTTCCAATGTTCTTTACCAGGATTAGCCATATATCGACTGACCAAACTCATAACATATGATAAATCAGGATGCGAACAAACCATGGCATACATCAAGGAACCAACATCACTAGAATATGGAACTCGTAACATGTACTCAATATCTTCATCAGTACTAGGACATTGCAATGCTGACAATTTGAAGTGAGTAACAATTGGTGTACTAACAGACTTTACATCATGCATATTAAAACGATGAAGAACTTTCTGAATGTAATTTTGCTGACTAAAAAATAACACACTAAATTTTCTGTCTCTTTTAATTTCTATACCTAGTATTTTCTTAGCAGCACCAAGATCCTTCATCTCAAATTCACTACTTAATTGTGCTTTCAAAGTAGTGATCTCTTTTTTGCTCTTGGCAGCAATCAACATATCATCAACATATAACAACAAGTATATAGGTGATCCATTAACAAACATGATGTAAACACAACTATCATACCGAGATCTCTTAAAATCACGTGTAAGCATAAATGAATCAAACCTTTTGTACCACTGTCTTGGGAACTGTTTCAGACCATAAAGGGACCTCTTCAACTTGCAAACAAGATCCTCCTTACCAGGCACAACAAAACCTTCATGTTGGTCCATGTATATCTCCTCCTCAAGCTCACCATGCAGAAAAGCAGTCTTTACATCTAGCTGCTCAAGATCAAGATCATGCATAGCCACAATACCAAAGAAAGCATGAATGGAACTAGGCTTCACAACCGTAGAGAATACATCATTATAATCAATACCTGGAATTTGACTGAAACCTTTTGCTACTAACTTTGCCTTAAACCTTGGAGGCTCATTAGGAGACAAACCTTCCTTTCTTTTAAATATCCACTTACAGAGGATAACCTTCTATTGTTTAGGCAAGCGCACAACATCCCATGTGCCATTCTTGTCAAGCGATTGCATCTCTTCTTGCATAGCAGAAATCCACTTCACGCGGTCAACGGATGCAACAGCCTCAACATATGTAGCAGGTTCAGTATCATGCTCCACCTGTTTAGCACAACTCAAAGCATGATGAACAAGATTACACTCCTCAATTAAACGAGGACGTGGACTTTTGTTACGCCTCGGTCTATCAGCAGCAATGTGAAAGGATCGTATGCCGCACCTAGAGGGGGGGTGAATAGGTGCTAACCAATTTTTAGTTCTTTTTCAATTTAGGCTTGACACAAAGGTAAATTCTCTAGATATGCAACTAAGTGAATGTACCTATATGACAAGGCTATCAACTAAGCAAGAAATAGCTACGCAATATAAGAGATAGAATAGGATAGAGGTAACCGAGAGTGGATCACGCGGAGACACGGAGATGATTCCCGTAGTTCCCTTCCTTTGCAAGAAGGTACATCTACGTTTGGAGGAGTGTGGTTGCTACGAAAGCCAAACCAACAGCCACGAAGGCTTCACTCAGATCTCCTGTGAGCAACGCCACGAAGGCCTAGCCCACTTCCACTAAGGGATTTCCTCGAGGCGGAAACCGGGCCTTTACAAGGTTCTTGGGGCACACATCCACAACCAAATTGGAGGCTCCCAAATCTGTAACAACACAACAATCAACAACAATACATCAACAACAAACAACTAGGGATCCAAAGAGGAACACTAGCAAGGGGGCCCTCAAGCATATGAGGGGGAAATGAAAAACGCTTCGGTGAGGATGTAGATCGGGGTCTTCTCCTTCGATTCTCCAAAGCACAAGGGATTTGGGTGGTTGAAGAAGGAGATCCGGCTATTTTGGTGTTCTTGGTGGCTCAGCAATGGTGGATGATTTTCTTAGGGTTTGAGCGCATTTCCAAGGTAGGAGAAGGGGGTATTTATACCCCACCAACTATTCTGCCCGTTGGAGGAGAATCGCCGGCAGTGCCGGCCTTGAGACGCCGGCAGTGCCGGCCACTTTCTGAATCTTCAGGTCGACAGGCAGACCGGCAGTGCCGAGCCAGAATCGCCGGCAGTGCCGGGGTGTAGCCACCGGCAGTGCTGGCCGGAAACCACCGGCAGTGCCGGGGTGCACACACCGGCAGTGCCGGCCCTGAGTCGCCGGCAGTGCCGGCCAGGGACAGCCACCCGCTTCTTCTTCTTCTTTTCTTCCTTTTTGAGTGGGTCAAGATTTACCTGTGATATCTTTTCTCTATCTGTAAACCACTTAACACGTAGTTAAATTGTCACCGGTGCTGTTAACAAACACACAAAACATCAGAGATCATGAAATGTTCTTTCAATCTCCCCCTTTTTGGTGTTTGATGACAATACCAGGATTTTGCAAAGAAAAGAGCAAGAATAGCATTGTGTTTGGCATAAGAAAGAAACTCCCCCTAGATGTGTGCATACAAGAAATTTAGTGCTTGAATATATATGCACACATTAGGTATAGAGCAACTTTAACTTTCAAAGAAGAAATCACAATGCCTATAAGACAAATATGACATATAATGTATGGAAGATGATAAAAGTTGAGATGTGACGATCATACCCTTTCATAATGACATCCTCAACATTTCATGACCATAATCTCAATTTATGAACAAGAGTCCCATAATCATATCAAGTATCAATTTGAGATAAATCCATAGACAAGTTGAGATATATAAGATGATCATACCATTTCATGACAATACTCTCAACCATGAGTCCCATAATCATATCAAGTATCAATTTGAGATAAATCCATAGACAAGTTGAGATATATAAGATGATCATACCATTTCATGACAATACTCTCAACCATATAGAATACCGAAAACCATAGCAATAATTCACTCACTAAAAGGTCTTTCCCACCACACATAGAACAGAGTTTTAAACAATATAAAACACAAGATACGGTTCAACATAAGCATAGATGATAAACGGAGGACACAAGCTTTAACGGAATGATAAAAGGCAAATGCTTGTGCCCTCAAACCCCTAGCAAATCCCGTGCAAGTCCTACTAGACCTTCTTCTCCCCCTTTGGCATCAAGACACCAAAAAGGAGAAAAGAAGCGATGCTACATCGTCCCATGAAGGCTCACTCATCCTCGGAGGATTCCTCCGACTCTTCATCGTCTTCGGACTCGGCGGGCTCAACATCATCACTAGCGGGGCGCCGACGGCGAGAAGGACCGGGAAGCCCAAGCTGTTCAAACTCAGCCACATTGCCATGCTTAGAGAGCCATTCTTCTTCAGGAGTAATAACCTCCTCAGATCCACTCTCAACAGGAATATCCAACTTGCGCATGATGAGCTTTGTGTTCCTCCTGTCCATCTTCCTTCCCCTATGAGCTTGATACTGACGCTTGTTGATGTCAGACTTAAGACAGAACATCTTGGCCAACTTGGCCTCTATGCGAGCAACCCAGCCATTGTCAGTAGGAGGAGCATACTCCATATCATAGTCCTCTTCGGCGAGAATCCTCAGACTGGGAAGACGAGGGGGATTAGGATGAGACTTGACCTTGAGATCCTTGTGCTTGTGAGGTAGAAGAATAACCTCATCAGTGAGTTTGTCATGCCCAGCATTGTCCCAACGAGAGCAAATGAAGCACATGAAGTAGGGAGAAAACACAGGAGCCTTGCGAGATATAATGCATGCCCAAAACTCATTCCACAGAAAGTCCATCACATCAAGCTGAAGGCCAGTGTCACGGTGCAGGTGAGTGAGATACAACAAGTTTCCAAGGTACCCATATATCTGATCAACGCAGCCAACCTTGGGATTAAGGACCTCTCGGTAAATGCGGAGAAGGATGTCATACACCGGGCGAAGAAATTTCTGTGAACCATATACCACTTCTCCTTCAAGATAAAGATCAGCAAGGAGAGCCTTCTCAATGGGCTTGGGAGTGTTGTGA
This sequence comes from Lolium rigidum, assembly GCF_022539505.1. Taxonomy (NCBI): domain Eukaryota; kingdom Viridiplantae; phylum Streptophyta; class Magnoliopsida; order Poales; family Poaceae; genus Lolium; species Lolium rigidum. Next base: position 203,567,823 of record NC_061511.1, on the reverse strand, counting down.
GCTCTAAAATATCCGTCTTCATTGCCAGAGAGCACTGGATAACCAAGACATGCTGCAAATTGGTCCCAAGTGCCATGTAACATGCGACCCTCTATCATCCAAGTCATAGTCTTGGCATCATCATTGTCAACATAGACTGTGGCAAAGAATTGCCCAATCACATCAACACAGTAAGGATGTTGAAACTTCATTAGTGGAAAAAGACCAAACTGTTCACAAATCTCTCGAGCTTCTGCAAAGTATTGGGCGTGTTTATCCATGTGAGCAAAGCTAATGTGATGCATAGGAGCAACTCTATAGGTGGCATTAGCATAGAGATCATCAAAAATCTTCTCTTGATACTTAGTCCAGAACTGTGCAGAGCATTTGCTGGCCTTGGGGGTGGTGTAGCTATTGGTCTGACGCAGCCGAGCATACTCATTATCCGGCCACTTCCCAATAGGCATGCCACGCAGCCTACGGATGATGTTAACGCGAGGTTCAGCAGCAGCCTTGTCCTTCTCCCGACGAGATGTTTTCTTGACAGGTAGAATTTCAGCTTCAAAGTCATTAGGTACCGCCCGTTTGCCCGAGCTAGAGCGATGAGAACCACCTGCACCTGTGAAAGCAATGGGTAGAAGGAGCATATGATAAGGTACACTAAAACATAGAAAACATGATAATCATAGCATGGTGAATGAAATGTTCAAGATACAAAAGAGGAGGCTAAAGTTGATCTGGCAACTACTACACCGGCAGTGCCGGTGAGATTTGGGCGGCAGTGCCGGCCCAGCGGCAGTGCCGCTGAGATGAGGGCGGCAGTGCCGGTCAACCTGAAGAACGACCAGATCTGCTCTAGACTCAACCATTGTTCCTCAAATTTTCAGCACACAATGCACAAGATCATCCACCTCTATGGCAAAAATTACGGAGAGATTCATCCATCCTTCTTTCTTCTAGAAAGGTCTACCCATTCTAGAGAGGGAGAGAGAGAGGAGAGGAAGCTAACCGGAGGAAGCCATGGAGGAGGGAGGAGCCTGCCCGATTCCAGCCGTCCAGGGGAGGAAGAAGGGCACGGGAACGGCGGCAGAGGTCAGGGATGGCGGCGGCCTCGGCTTGGGCGATGTGTGGGAGGAGAGGGACGCGGGGGGGGGGGGATGGGGCGGTTGCCCTAACTCCCCCACCAGGCCCATCACTTGACCCCACGCCACCAGCGGCAGTGCCGCTCAGCCGAGGCCGGCAGTGCCGGGGTGTCACCACCGGCATTGCCGGGGAGAAGGCACCGGCAGTGCCGCCAAACCATCCCAAAGCCCAAAAACCCTCAAGAATTTTCAGAGTTTTAGTGTATATAGATAAGAATGGTTTCTTTAGGAAAGGTGGGGCTTAGGATAGGAAGATCACACTGTTGATGGTACGTTATCACTCATATTTGCAAAACATTGCAAATAAAGACCAAACATGAGTGATTTCCCATAAAAACAAGGAGATGTCAAATAAAATCCAATTAAGATCCAAATTACTCCAACTCTTCACAAAGAAGAGTGTGGTGGCCTAGGCCACCATATATGAGTGTTATGGCATGGCACCGCGAAGATATATCTTGGGTCCAAACCACTACTCATCATTGAAGCTCACATATCAACATATGATATAACGAGAATGATTTCTTAATATTGGCATTATGGGGGAGGGATAGCTCAATAGTTTAAACCGCACTCCCCCTATTTCCATGCCCACATCTAAACCAAATAAAGTTTTGAGACAAAGGTGTGTTCGCAAGATGGTCAAGCTATACTCCTTGAATCAATGATATTTAGCTCATTCCTTAAATAGCAAAACCTTGCTTCATCAAGAGGCTTCGTGAATATATCGGCAAGTTGATCTTTGGTAGGAACATAGATAAGCTCAATATCACCACGGGCAACATGATCCCTAATGAAATGATTCTGGATCTCAATATGCTTCGTTCTTGAATGTTGCACCAGATTATAGGCAATCTTGATGGCACTTTCATTGTCACACAATAGAGGCACTTTGTCACAAATGACACCGTATTCCTTTAAAGTTTGCCTCATCCATAACAATTGAGTGCATCCACTTGCGGCGGCAACATATTCGGCTTCGGCGGTGGAGAGAGATATACAATTTTGCTTCTTAGAAGACCAACACACCAAGGACCTACCAAGAAATTGGCAAGCCCCGGAAGTTGATTTCCTATCATCCTTGTCTCCCGCCCAATCCGCATCGGTGTATCCATTGAGAATAAAACTCGAGCCTTTAGGGTACCAAATACCATATCTTGGGGTATCAACCAAATATTGAAAGATTCTTTTGAGAGCCAACATGTGACTCTCCTTAGGAGAAGCTTGATACCTTGCACACACACCAACACTCAACACTATGTCCGGTCTAGATGCGCAAAGGTAAAGCAAGGATCCAATCATGGAGCGATATACCTTTTGATTCACCTCTTTACCATTGGGATCAAGTGCAAGATGACATTTGGTAACCATAGGAGTGGCCACACCCTTCATCTCGGTCATCTTGAACCTCTTGAGCATGTCTTGGAGATATTTTGCTTGATAGATGAAGGTCCCTTCTCTCAATTGCTTGATCTCAAAACCAAGAAAGAACTTCATCTCTCCCATCATAGACATCTCAAACCTATCGGTCATAAGCTTTGAAAATTCATCATTGAAAGCTTTGTTAGTAGAGCCAAAGATAATATCATCAACATATAATTGGCAAACGAAAAGCTCGCCATTGACCCTCTTAGTAAAAAGAGTGAGATCGATTAGCCCAACATCAAATCCACAGTCTATCAACAATTTCTTAAGGTGCTCGTACCAAGCTCTAGGAGCTTGTTTGAGACCATAAAGTGCTTTATCAAGCTTATAGACATGGTTAGGAAAGTTGAGATCCTCAAACCACGGGGGTTGCTTAACATAAACCTCTTCATGCAAAGGACCATTAAGAAAAGCACTTTTCACATCCATTTGTTGTAACTTAAAGTTATGATGCGATGCATAAGCAAGAAGGATACGGATGGACTCAAGGCGAGCCACGGGAGCATAAGTTTCTCCAAAGTCAATTCCTTCAACTTGAGAGAAACCTTGAGCCACCAATCTTGCCTTGTTCCTCACAACGTTTCCAAACTCATATTGCTTGTTCTTGAAAATCCATTTAGTGCCTGTAACATTGCGGCACCCCTTTGGCTTCTCTACTAAGGTCCAAACTTTGTTGCGCTTGAAGTTGTTGAGTTCTTCGTGCATAGCTTCCAACCAATCCGAATCTTCAAGGGCTTCAAATACTTTCTTGGGTTCCACTAAGGAGATATAAGCATGATGGTTGCTAAAGTTAGCCAATTGCCTTCTTGTGGTAACACTTGCCCTTAAATCACCAAGGACCTTTTCATGTGTGTGTTCACGAATTTCAAGGTTCCTTTCTCTTCTTGCTAGATGACGGGCCTCGATCTCCTCCTTGGTCCTTCTTGGCCTTGGAGGTATCACTTGATCAACTTGATCATTTGGGTCCCCTTCTTGACCTTCAACTTGAGCTTCCTCAATTTCTTGAGATTGCTCATCCGCATGTGCTTGATATTGAACATTATTCGATGAATGACAAGAATTGAATGGATCCTCATTGGAGCCATCATGAATGCTTGGTTGATCTTGTCCTTGATCTTGCACACAAGAGGAGGGTCTTGTTCTTGTTCTTGGGTTGGTGCATCATTTGCTTCACTAGATGGGGTTTGTTGATGTTGAGAAGATGAGGGCTCCACCGTGGTAGAGCATAGTCCTTCCCGAGACGCCACACCGTGTCCCTCAATGGGGCGGAAAAATCCCACACCCATTCTTACTATGGCATCTTGAGGTATTTCATCACCTGCACATACATCAACTTGCCCCACTTGGGAGCCATCATTTTCTTCGAACCTCACACTACAAGATTTGATGATAATCCCGGAGGATACATGAAAGACTCTATAAGTGTGAGATTCGGCACCGTAACCAACAAATATACCCTCCAAAGCTTTAGGAGCAAATTTAGATAAACGAACTCCTTTGATTTTGTAGAAACACTTACACCCGAACACCTTGAAGTATGAGATATTAGGCTTGTTCCCGGTGAGTATTTCATAAGGAGTCTTGTTCAAGCCCTTGCGGAGATAGAGACGGTTAGAAGAGTGGCAAGCGGTGGAGATGGCTTCGGCCCAAAAGTTATAGCGGGATTTATACTCCGCCATCATAGATCTTGCCATATCCATAAGAGTCCGGTTCTTCCTCTCCGCAACACCATTTTGTTGAGGGGTGTAAGCAGCAAAATATTGATGTCGAATCCCCTCATCACTAAGAAAATCATTGAGTGTATAGTTCTTGAACTCGGAGTTGTTGTCACTTCTTATTGCCATAATGAGGAGGTTTTGTTGGCGTTGCACCTCGGTAGCAAATTCAATGAATATTTGTTGAGTCTCATCTTTCGTCTTGAGAAAGTAGACCCAAGTGTATCTTGAGTAGTCATCAACAATCACCAAGCAATGTTTCTTCGCACCAAGACTTGCATGAGAAACGGGACCAAAGAGATCCACATGAAGGAGCTCCAAGATCCTCTTGGAAGAGATGATAGTCTTGCTTGGATGTGGAGAGTCATGCATTTTGCCTTCAACACAAGCCCTACAAACACGATCTTTGGCAAAAGACACATTTTCCATTAGTCCCACAATATGGTTCCCCTTGTGAAGACTTTGCAAAGTTCTCATGTTGACATGGGCCAAGCGGCGATGCCACAACCAACCCACATCCGCCTTTCCGAATAGGCACATCGCACTTGTCGTGGTGTTCCCCGAAAAGTCCACCACATACAAGTTGTGTTCGCGGTACCCAACGAAAGCGACTTTTAGAGTCTTGCTCCACAAGAGGACCACAATATCATTATCAATAAAGACGGCGAAACCCATCTTGCCAAGGGCGGAAACGGAAAGTAAATTGTAACCAAGGGTTTTGACAAGCATGACATCCACAATAGTAATGTTGTGTGCAACCACAACCTTGCCAAAACCCAATACCTCGGATGTAGAATTGTCGCCAAAGGAGACGGTGATATTATTTATATTGGGCCTCAACTCCTTGACGAGGTTCTTGCCGCCGGTCATATGACTTGTACATCCACTATCAAGTACCCATTTTGAACCTCCGGCGGCATAGTCCTACATGAGATCAATTCTTGGATTTAGGTACCCATTTCTCAATGGGTCCTCTTTTGTGAGCAACAAGGGTCTTTGGGACCCAAATAGACCAAGCAACATAACCATCATAAGGGCAAACATATTTAGCATAAACATCACCATAATAATCTTTAAATAGAACATAGTGAGGGTTAGCAATTCCCGCATCATCATCATTAGTGTTTTTTTCCCTTAGGGGCTTCACCATTAGTGATGGATTTCTTCTTCTCTTGTGCGGGCTTGGCCTTTTGCTTGTTTGCCTTCTTTGCCTTGGCATTATAATCAAGGCCCTCCTTCCCATTGTTTGACCTTTGCTTACTCAAAAGATCATCCAAGGAAAGTTTACTTTGGGGAGAGGAGGCCTTAGCAAGTTCATCCTTCAACCTAGCATTTTCCTCAAAAATATTTGCATGATCACATGAAGGAGTAGAGGTACTAGGTATATCATATGAAGCAAGCCTAATTTGAAGTTGCTCATTAGACTTGGAGAGGAGAGAGTATTCACTCTTCAAGGCTTTGTGTGCCTTTTCTAGTTCATCTAGATCCTTCACAAGTTTCTCATGATCAACACCAAATTTTGCCTTTTCCTTTATAAGCACTTTAGTCTTAGCTCTAGCAAGATCTCTAGCTTTAGTGAGCTTGTTAATTTTATCTTGAGGCTCTTCAAGATTTTCTAGCCTCTCTTCAAGAGAAGCTATAGTTTCTTGACTTTCCTCAAGAGCATTTTTAAGAGCATGAATTTCAAGAGAGTCTTCTCTCTCTATTTGACATTTTTGTCAAGAGTATCATTTAGTTGAGCTATACGAACCATGAGATTTGAAACATGCTTTCTAGTGTTACCTTGTAAGTTAAGAATGAACTCATCAAACTCTAGCATTTCTTGTTTCACTTTTAGACTAGCAAGATCAACCCCTAGATCATTTGATATGTTAGGCATAGAGGGGTTAGGAGAAGATACCTCGGAAGATTTAGCCATGAGGCAACTTTCTTCCTCCACATGAATGACCTCATTGGGGGATTCACTTGGTGATGAAGAGTTAGTGGAGAGGGAGGCAAGAGCAACCAATCCATTTGAGGTTGCATCTTCTTCATCATCAACATCATCATCTCCGGAGGTATATTCTTCTTGAGTTGATAGCACAATAGATGTGTCCAAGGTGGACCTTGCCATGAAGCAATGTGCATTCTTGATATGAGGATTCTCATTGGGGGATTCAAAGAGAGATGAAGAGGGAATGTTGGTAGTGACAATGGCGGCCACTTCCTTTGAGCTTTCTTCTTCTTCATCATCACTAGAACTTTCAACTTCATCGGAAGAATATTCTTCCTTAGTCACTAGCACAATCCTTGAGGGCCTCTTGCCCTTCTTGCTCTTGTTGTAGAATTTCTTGTTGGGGGCCTTTGAATACTTGTCCTTTGAGTCTTTGCTCTTGTCCTTGGGAATGAGCCTTCCACCATGAGTCTCCCTATTCTCATAGGGGCATTCGGCGATGAAATGGCGCTTGTCATCACAGTTGTAGCATGATCTTGTTCTTGGACCCATGCTAGTGAACCCACTTTTGTTGTTTCTCTTGATGTTGTCTTCCTTGGCCTTGGAAGGATCAACCCAAAAAGATTTTGCATGGAAGGCCATGTGATCGTTGTAGTGGAGTTCCAAGTCTTCAGGATAGGACATACTCCAAGATGCCCTATATGATTCTTGAGGGTTCACTTCTTCCACGGAGTTGACCGCCAAGGCAAGGTTGGACCCTTTTGACATCCCAAGAGCTCGATTGCGAGAATCATGAGAGTTTTGCTCAAGCACCTTGAGAGCTTGCATCTCGTGCACGGCTTGTTGAGAAGTGAGAGAGGAAAAGCATTCTCTCCCAACAAAAGTCTTGACATCAATGGGTTCAAACGGCATCATGCAATCGATGTACTTGTCCTTGATCCAAGAGTCATTGATGTGGGTGGCACCCACATTCCGGAAAGCATCGGCAACGGTGAGAATTCTTCCATACATGACTTCATGATCTTCATCCAGTAGCCTCAAGAATCCTTCGGCTTGATTCCGAAGAGAATTATACTTGTTCCTTCTCATGCTATCACTTCCAATGCAACTAGCGGCCAAACCATCCCAAGCTTCCTTGGCGGTGGTGTAATTCTGAACACGAGACAATTCCTTTGTCCCCACACTAGTTTGAATCATGTGCAAGGCAGTGTCATTGAGTTGACTATCAACAGCTTCTCTTCTAGTCAACTTGTTGGGGTTGTAGGGCTTGAAGCCTTCCACGATGATTCTCCAAAGTTCATTGGAGGCACTGCGAACATGAGAACGAAACTAAAATTGCCAAGTATCTAAATCTTTAACATTAAACTTAGGTGGGTCGCCCCGAATGTTTATATGAGGATGGGGAACCGGTATATCGAGAGATAGGAAAGGCGGAGCCACTCGATTGTAGCTCTCACCTCCACTAGTTCCCCTAGGAGATGCAATGGGAGTTTTGATAGTGGTTGAGTTATCACCATCCACGGGTTTGGTAGAGGAGGGTAATGCCAAAGCATCTCCCTCTTCTAACCCACCCGTGTCCTTTACCTCTATGGCGGGAGCCATGGGAGGGACCGGAGTCAAAAGCTCGGAAATCATTTTTCTCATGCTTTCCATTTGAGCTTCCATGGAGGACCTCAACAAATTGAGATCATCCATGGAGACCATCTTAGCGACCCCTTCCGCAGGCTCTTCTTCCGGCATACTCTTAGGCGGTTAAGCCCGAAATAAGAGCCGAGGCTCTGATACCAATTGAAAGGATCGTATGCCGCACCTAGAGGGGGGGGTGAATAGGTGCTAACCAATTTTTAGTTCTTTTTCAATTTAGGCTTGACACAAAGGTGAATTCTCTAGATATGCAACTAAGTGAATGTACCTATATGACAAGGTTATCAACTAAGCAAGAAATAGCTACGCAATATAAGAGATAGAATAGGATAGAGGTAACCGAGAATGGAGCACGCGGAGACACGGAGATGATTCCCGTAGTTCCCTTCCTTTGCAAGAAGGTACGTCTACGTTTGGAGGAGTGTGGTTGCTACGAAAGCCAAACCAACAGCCACGAAGGCTTCACTCAGATCTCCTGTGAGCAATGCCACGAAGGCCTAGCCCACTTCCACTAAGGGATTTCCTCGAGGCGGAAACCGGGCCTTTACAAGGTTCTTGGGGCACACATCCACAACCAAAATTGAGGCTCCCAAATCTGTAACAACACAACAATCAACAACAATACATCAACATCAAACAACTAGGGATCCAAAGAGGAACACTAGCAAGGGGGCCCTCAAGCATATGAGGGGGAAATGAAAAACGCTTCGGTGAGGATGTAGATCGGGGTCTTCTCCTTCGATTCTCCAAAGCACAAGGGATTTGGGTGGTTGAAGAAGGAGATCCAGCTATTTTGGTGTTCTTGGTGGCTCAGCAATGGTGTATGATGTTCTTAGGGTTTGAGCACATTTCCAAGGTAGGAGAAGGGGGGTATTTATACCCCACCAACTATTCTGCCCATTGGAGGAGAATCGCCGGCAGTGCCGGCCTTGAGACGCCGGCAGGCCGGCCACTTTCTGAATCTTCAGGTCGACAAGTAGACCGGTAGTGTCGGGCCAGAATCGCCGGCAGTGCCGGGGTGCAGCCACCGACAGTGCCGGCCGGAAACCACCGGCAGTGCCGGGGTGCACACACCGGCAGTGCCGGCCCTGAGTCACCGGCAGTGCCGGCCAGGGACAGCCACCAACTCCTTCTTCTTCTTCTTCTTCTTCTTCTTCTTCTTCTTCTTCTTCTTCTTCTTCTTCTTCTTCTTCTTCTTCTTCTTCTTCTTCTTCTTCTTCTTCTTCTTCTTCTTCTTCTTCTTCTTCTTCTTCTTCTTCTTCTTTTCTTCCTTTTTGAGTTGGTCAAGATTTACCTGTGATATCTTTTCTCTATCTGTAAACCACTTAACACGTAGTTAAATTTTCACCGGTGTTGTTAACAAACACACAAAACATCAGAGATCATGAAATGTTCTTTCACAATGGAACTATTTGTTTCCTGCAAAACAAGTGGTGAGTGCTAAACAACAGTGTTATCATTTTCAGCAACTTCATTTTCTTTCTCCTTCACGTGCTCCACCTGCACACTAATCCTCAGTTGCTCATCATCAGAAACATTAGAAATATCAATAGCATCAAAAACATCTCTAGATGAACTTTTATAAAACATGACAACCTCATTAAAGACAACATTCCTGCTATGCAAAACTTTCTTAATTTCAGGATTCCATAACTTATATGCCTTAACTCCTGAACCATAACCAAGAAACACATACTTAACAGCTCTAGGCTCTATCTTTCCATTATCAACATGAGCATAAGCAGTGCAACCAAACAATCTCAACTGTGAATAATCAGCAGGTGAACCAGACCATACCTCAATAGGAGTTTTCTTATCAAGCGGAATGCAAAGTGACCTGTTTATCAAGTAACAAGCGGTGGAGGCTGCTTCAGCCCAGAAACGTCTATGCATACCAGCATTGGACAACATGCAGCGAGCTTTGGAGATGATGGTTTTGTTCATCCTCTCCACCACACCATTCTGTTGAGGAGTGTATGGGATGGTGTGGTGCTTGAAAATACCTTCATCGCTGCATTAATTATTAAAAACAGTAGAGCAAAACTCCATACCATTGTCAGTACAAAGCAATTTAACTTTGTTTTCTGTTTGCTTCCCTACCATAACTTTCCACTTTCTAAAAGAATCAAACACATCAGATTTATGTTTCAGAAAGAAAGACCACACTTTTCTGGAGTAATCATCAATGATAGTGAGCATATAATTTGCACCATCAAGAGAAGTCTTGCAGGAAGGTCCCCACACATCAGCATGCACATAATCTAAGATCCCTTTAGTGGTATGAACGGAAGCATTGAATTTAACTCTTTTATGCTTACCAAAAATGCAGTGCTCACAGAACTCAAACTTACTCAAATTGCAGCCATCTAGTAGGTCTCGCCTGTGTAATTCTGCCATGCCATGTTCACTCATATGTCCAAGACGCACATGCCACATATTAGTTTTACCAGGTTCATCGGTAATAACAACAACAACAATACTAGATAAAGTGCTACCTATAAGAACATATAATTTTGCAGAATTCATATCACCAATCATGTGAACGAGAAAACCTTTTGATACCTTCAAAACTCCGCGAGAACCGGAGTGTTTGTACCCATCAACATCAAGGATACTGAGAGAGATCAGATTTCTGGCCATGCCAGGTATGTGTCCCACATCTATCAGAGTGTGTGTCATGCCATCATGCATCTTGATCTGAACGGAGCCAATGTCCATGATCTCACATGGGTTGTTATCTCCTATACGCACAACATCTCCACTCTGCACAAACTCATAAGAGCTGAACCAGTCTTTGTTACAGCAAATATGAAACGTACATGCAGAATCTAGGATCCACTCATGATTACCAGAAACACAACCAGCAAACACAACTAGGCAATCGCCATCAGAATTATCATTGGAAACAACAGCAGCCTTACCATCACCATCAGATTTGTTTTTCGGTTGGTAAGTACCGTTTCTTTTCTCATTGTTCTGCAACTTCCAGCAGTCATCAATATTGTGGTTAGTTTTCTTACAATACTTGTAGAAGTTACCATCTCATCCCTTGGACTTTGAGCAACCTTTGTCAGTCTTGCTCTTATCTCTGTTGTAGTTGTTGTTCCTATTCTCGGTCCTGCCTCGGACCTGCAGTGCTTCTGTCTTAGATGACGAACCCTCTGCCTGCACCATAGATTTCATCTTTTCCCTCTGCTGGAGGGCCTCATAATTTTCGGCAAGGGTTAGTTCATCATGGATGTATAACAAGGTGTCTCGAAAATTCGCGAAAGAATTAGGCAATGAGACTAACAGTATAAGAGCGAGATCCTCATCCTCATAACTTACTTCCACAGACATCAAATCAGAAACGATCTCTCTAAAGATCGATAGGTAATTCATGGATGCACCTTCTTGCAGCTTGTGCGAGAACAACTTCATCTTCATGTGCATCTTACTGGTTAGATCTTTGGACATGCAGATCGATTCCAGTTTCAACCACAGCGCCGCTGCAGATTTCTCAGACAGCACTTCCTGCAAGATATTATTGGATAGATGAAGCTGAATTAAAGAAAACGCCTTACGTTCTTTCCTCTTTTCATCGCCGGTCCAGGTCAGAAGATTGGGTAAGGATCGCCCTCATCTTCACTTTCCACAGAGAAAATCTCGTGGTGTAATCCAGCTACGCTAGATCAAACTTCAAAGAAGACATGTCACAAACCCTAGGTTGAAACCTGGCTCTGATACCATTTGTTATAAAAGCGACAAATAAATAACGGAGAACGATAAAGAAAAACGCAGCGGAGACACGAGATTTAAAGTGGAAAACCCCTTCCAACACAGAAGGGGAAAAAACCACGGGCGCCAGCCAGCAAAACTTCACTATATCAGCCAAGCCTACCGGCGACGAGCCTCTCTCCGCTCGTCAGAAGTTAGCCTCCCTTTAGAATGAATTTGGATCACAATACAACACTCAGAGCATATTGCATGAGTTGGTTTCCTTTAGCTCCGAAGCAAGTCTTCGGTGTTTCTTTCCTTGCCCCGGTAAGCATTCCTAGAATGCTGAGATCCAAAAATAATAATCAACTACTCCCTCCGGTTCATATTAATTGACTCTAATATGGATGTATCTAGAATTAAAATGTGTCTAGATACATCCATATTGAAGTCAATTAATATGAATCGGAGGGAGTACCCTTTTTATAAAAGGAGTTTTTTGTTTGTTTGAGAAGAGGCAATCCAGCCTGTTTATCAATCGATGCATAAGCATTTCGTCAGTTTATTATAATGCGGTTTGTAGAAAGAGTAAGTCTATTTACAACAAAAGCCAAGTGATACGATTTTTTTTTTCTTGCGACTAGCCAAGTGATACGATTGAGATGTAAGGAATAACACGCGAACAACAAAGCTTCAGAAACCTCTGACCTACTTGGCACACGCCAGGGTGTATCAAGATGATGTGTGCACTGTCACGGTAGCTGTCATAACTATATTTCTGGAGATATCTCCCCTGTTTGGTTTGTGACATGGACATGAACCAACACTATGCATGTCAACTTGTCAAGCCGGCATGGCAGCTAGGTAGCCCAGGCCTTTATGAAGTTGGTCAAGTAGTACGAGACTACGAGTACGTACGTGTGCGCACGCTTGTGCTGTCTTACGTATTCCATTGATCCACCTTCGCAACAGCTGCGCTTAATCAAGGCTCCGTCTTTCTCCGTATGTACATTCCAAAGTGATAAGCCACGCACACCAAGATATCAAACTAATTAGTTGCATTGGATTTCTTATTGATGAGTGATCCCATGGATATGCATAAATCTCCTCATCACGACCTTTGTGGGGCGACACCGGGGGCGACCCAAACCCTAGCCAGCTAGGCCCTCCCCTAACCCTTATCTTCCTCTCGCCGCCGCCAGAAGAGCCCTCCAAAATTGGTGTGCGGCTGCCAAGGACGGTGGCGACGAGGACCTCGATGCTTGGCCTTCCTACGAAGATCTCCGGCACTTGGGTCGGCAGCCTCATGAGGTGAGCGCGCGGCGTTGCTCCTAGTGGCAGGAGACGTCCGTTGGTCCTGCTGGACGCTCCCCTTGGTCGTGCGGGCGACAAGGGGATGGAGGCTGGGGATTGCAGCGTGGTTGTCGCCCGTCGATCTCGGCCCGCATATATAGACAACAACCTCGACTCGTGTCGCTTTCACCCCACTGGCCCTGGAGCTTACTGTCCTCGCCGGAGCTGGAGTCTAGTTGGGCTACTGAGTCGTGGGCTGGCCGAGAGATATCTTTGGCCGGCAGTTGCGGTCACAACGTTGGCGACATTGAGGATACCGTTTTCCTCTTTGGAGGCAACGTCGAGGTACAACCCCCATTCCATCCTTCCCATGAGCCCAGGTGAAAACTCAAATTCTTTGGATTGGGTGACGGCGACGTTCTAGCGCCGTTTACTCCTTAGAGGCGCCGTCTTGGGACTACGGATGGTGGACATGCGGTGTGTTTGTGGTCTGCTTGCGGTGATGCTTGTCATGTCTTGTTGCGGTGATCTTGTCCTAAAGCTTGTGTCTTTCTGGGTGGCCATTGTTGTGGGCGACGGTGACGTTCATGGAGTTGTGCAATGGGGTGTTCGTGTTTGGTCCTGTCCCTCTTTGCTAGTCGCCCCATTTGCGCATCCGTACTTTTGGGGGTCTGCTCTACCTCTGACGGTGCCCTTTGATTCAGGAGAGAAAGCAGGGGCCTTTTTCGGAGGTGGAGGCAGATGGCTACAGGGCTACGATGCGCCAGGACCTGACGAAGAAGAGATCTTGGTGGCATGTTTCCTATTGTTTCCCTCCCTTGCACAGATTCTGAGTACCCAACGAATAAAGATCTCAAAGCTCAAGATGTGTTTCGTTGTCTCTTTTATGTTTGCTTGTTGTTGTGCGTTGACTCATTTCCAGTCTACCATCTAAAATATATATCATCATCATATCACTCAATATTAGAGCACGGCAGAACGCACCACGAACACATTCACTCCCTCTATTTCATATCAGTTGTAGCTGATTTATATCGATTCAACTGTATGATTCGTCCTAGCGCGGATCGATGTCTCAACCAATACGATTGAGATGTAAGGAATAACACGCGAAACTCATGATCAGCTCACGACTTCACTTGAGCTACATATGGGGATGGCACCCGCAGGGTATGGGTACGGGTAGAGTCATTCCATACCCGTACCCATGACCTTTAATCTTACCCGTTACCTGTACTCATACCCGTTAACGGGTACAAATTTTTCCCATGCCCATAAACCGACAGGGCACATGGGTACCCGCGGGTTAAAATACCCGCGCTTACAACACATCAAATTGATTAAAAAAAATGACAGGAGGTGAAGTGATCCTAAATAGGGGTCTAATCCTCACTAACCTACCAACGATTGTGAGATCGGGAAGCGTGAGGTTCAGTCTAGCAACATGAAGGCATAATTAGAAAAAAAAATAAGTAGTTCAGAATATTACAATAACCCACTTGTTAATTTTAGATGGGTACATATGTACGGGTTATATGATCCCATACCCGTACCCACTATACCCGACGGGTATGATATTTTCCCAATTACAAACTCATGTTTAATATTTTATCATATACACATACTTTTATTGGACTTTTTACCCAACGAATACACGGATTATAGATACCCATTACCATCCCTACATATGGCTGTCGATTCAGCCGAGCTACCTAGCCAGCATGACGCGATCCGCGCGGGGCCGGGTGTCACGCATTGTGCGTTAGATACGCGTACACGCCAACTAGCCGATGCATTAACCGTTGCGCACGACGTGATGCCCCGCTGTACGTACGTACGTGTCCGTGAATTCCACAAAGAACCCACGGTAATGCTCGGTGCAATTGTACAAGGTACTTGCACGGCATGCCAGCTAGCGACGTCAGCGCTGCACGGAGGAGAGATTCACCCCCAATTATATGTTGGCTAGATTTGCAGATCAGTAAAATCGTGGGTTATCTCGTGTCAGCCCCTGTACACAGGGTGTTGGCAAGGCGCGTCGGCATCTCGCGCCACGTCGAATGTTGTTGGTAGGATCAACATGTCAGTGGTACAAATGACATTTTCTTTTTTAACGAGACGTATGTTCCTCACAAGGCGTTCATGGTGGCACAGAGACCGAGGTCGCTGAGGAGGAGGCGCAGTGAGCCGCATATGTGGAGCTAGCGTACCCGGAGCACGATCTTAGCCTCCTACAACACGACGTGAGACCAGGGGAACAGAGTCATGGTCCTTGAGGAGACCAACGCGGCCATCCTCGCCGAGATCTTCTACGAGCGGGCGCCGGTAGAGGAGGCTGGTCACCTCCTCATGGCGGCCGAGCGGCGGATGCTCCTCGAGCTAAGCCTCGACGAGGCGTCCTTCTAGTGGCGGACGACGCTAAAGGCTCAGTCTCCCCGCCAGATGCGCGAAGCAAGGACGGAGAGGCGGGTGCGGGAGCATGCGCAAGAGGTCAAATAGAAGAACGACGTCGAGGTTGGCCCGGCCCGCGTCCGGACCGATGCCAAGTAGGCTAGGTATTAGTTAAAAGATTGTTATTTTTCATTCAACTTTTTAATATATAGCTAAATTTGAAGAAAAAAAATCATCATCTTTCATTTGAATTCGTCTCAGCCGGGCCGGTGCTAGGCTCCAAGACTGGGGAGGCCAGCTTGTGTGTGGTCGCACGTGCAGCCTCACGGCACCGCCGAGCCCGTGCTATGGGCGGTTGATACAGGGTAGGCGAATAAATACTTGTACTAGAGGACACGAACAAGTACTAGCGAGAGCAGAGCAGAGGAAGCAAACCGAAGCAGCAGCCAGCAGAGCCTTCGTTGCTCAGCCGACACACGAACTCTCTCTGTCTGTCTGTCACGGTGGAGCCTACTGCCGCTGAGCTGAAAAAGCTACTCAGTGTAGTGCACTGCACACAATCCATGGCCTCAGACCTGAACTGGTTATGCGTTGGCATTAGGCCAAAGGACACTTGTGACCAACAAACTTTTCAACTGTTCAATGGAAGATTGTTGGTTTGTTCCTAAGGGCATCTCCAGCGGCGCGACGCATTTCGGACGTCGGGATGGACGTCGTGTCCGTTTGCGTCGGCCGAAATGGTCGAAATCGTCCGGGCGTCCGTTTGCGTCGGGGGTGGCTCCAGCGGCGCGACGCATAATTTTTTTTTCATTCATGCAACCATAATTTACGTTAAAAAAAAACATAAAAAAGCCATAAAGGCGTGCTAAAAGTTGCTGCTGCCTACTGGTCGTCGTCGGCCGACGAGGTTAATGAACTCCGGCGTCGGTCATGGAAGCTCGTACGCCGGCGGTGGAGGAGGTACCGCCGCATGGGCGAGGAGGCGTGGCCGGGGATCCCACGCCGGAGCAGGCATGCGGAGCGCGGTCGTTGGAACGCGTCGGCGTAGCCGGAGGAGTCGCCGGCCTCCCCTGCGCGGCGCCGACTCCCGCGAGCTGGATTGCAAGCCCCTCCCACAAAGCGAGCTCGTTGAGCTCGTCTGCGCGCGCTGTTGGCCAGTGCCATGGCAATGGCCTCATCCTCGGAAAGGTCCGGCGGCTGGGTCTCCGGATCCCACGCCGGCCCGCCGTCGTCGTGGTCGTAGTCGACCATGTGGACGTCCTCGTCCGCGTCCTCGGCGTCGTTCTCTTCTTCTTCTTCGGCGATCTCTCGGTCGAAGAAGTCCACGTCGCCGAGGTAGCCAGCGCGGCGGCGCGCGTCGAACTCCCACGTCCCGAATGAAATCCAGTTGTAGGAGTTCGGCGCGTACGCCTCATCCTCCCGCAGATCCGGCGGCAAGATCCGCCGGCGGCGGCGCACCTCGTCCCGCCGCTCTCGGCCCTCGCGCGGCACGGGGGGACCGGCACGCGCCGCGAGTTCAGGTACCAGCCCCCTCCCGGCAAGTTCGCGTCCGGCCATGGCATAGGCCGGTTTTCCTCCCATAGCTGCCGCGCGAGCTCAACGCGGACGTACCGGCCGACCCTTGCCTTCTTGCCGGAACGCGAGCCGCTTGCCTCCTGGTCGTTCTTCGTCTTGCGGAACGGCCAGCATTTCTTTCCCATGGCGTCGGTGGGGTGGATGCGGGGGATTTGGCAATGGTTTGGTCGTCGAAATGGACGCCGGCAGCGTCCATTTAAAAGGCTCGACGCCATATCGCCTTCAATGGCTCGCCGGTGCAACGTCTACTAGCTGCGCACGCTCGCGGAAGCCGAGGCACGCCATTAACGCGGCCCTGCGAAGGCTGCAGCGCGCCGCCCGGAAGTAATGCTGCGGAAGACGAAGCAGTTGTGCCGCTGCCAGGCGGGCCCGTGCCAGGACCGAGCGGACACTTTGCACGTCTGCGCAGCGTCCGCCGAGACGCAAACCTGGCGCATATTTGGGCCAGGTTTGCGTCTCTGCGGACGGCCCGGTTGATGGCGTGTATTTCACACGTTCGTTGGGCAACCCCAAGAGGAAGGTATGATGCGCACAGCAGCAAGTTTTCCCTCAGAAAGAAACCAAGGTTTATCGAACCAGGAGGAGCCAAGAAGCACGTTGAAGGTTGATGGCGGCGGGATGTAGTGCGGCGCAACACCGGAGATTCGGCGCCAACGTGGAACCTGCACAACACAACCAAAGTACTTTGCCCCAACGAAACGGTGAGGTTGTCAATCTCACCGGCTTGCTGTAACAAAGGATTAACCGTATTGTGTGGAAGATGATTGTTTGCGGAGAAAACGAGTAAAAACAAGTATTGCGAGTAGATTGTATTTCGGTAAAGAGAATTGGACCGGGGTCCACGAGTTCACTAGAGGTGTCTCTCCCATAAGACGAACAACATGTTGGGTGAACAAATTACGGTTGGGCAATTGACAAATAAAGAGAGCATGACAATGCACATACATATCATGATGAGTATAGTGAGATTTAATTGGGCATTACGACAAAGTACATAGACCGCCATCCAAGCTGCATCTATGCCTAAAAAGTCCACCTTCGGGTTATCATCCGAACCCCCTCCGGTATTAAGTTGCAAGCAACGAGACAATTGCATTAAGTATGGTGCGTAATGTAATCAACAACTACATCCTTAGACATAGCATCAATGTTTTATCCCTAGTGGCAACGAGCACAACACAACCTTAGAACTTTACATCACTTGTCCCGGTGTCAATGCGGGCATGAACCCACTATCGAGCATAAGTACTCCCTCTTGGAGTTACAAGCATCTACTTGGCCAGAGCATCTACTAGTAACGGAGAGCATGCAAGATCATAAACAACACATAAGCATAACTTTGATAATCAACATAACAAGTATTCTCTATTCATCGGATCCCAACAAACGCAACATATAGAATTACATATAGATGATCTTGATCATGATAGGCAGCTCACAAGATCCGACAATGATAGCACAATGGGGAGAAGACAACCATCTAGCTACTGCTATGGACCCATAGTCCGGGGGTAGACTACTCACTCATCACTCCGGAGGCGACCATGGCGGTGTAGAGTCCTCCGGGAGATGATTCCCCTCTCCGGCGGGGTGCGGAGGCGATCTCCGGGATCCCCGAGATGGGATCGGCGGCGACGGCGTCTCGGTAATGTTTTCCGTATCGTGGCTCTCGGTGCTGGGGGTTTCGTCACGGAGGCTATTTGTAGGCGGAAGGGCAAGTCGAGAGGCGGCACGGGGGCCCACACCACGGGGCCGCGCGGCCAAGGGGGGCCGCGCCGCCTAGGGTTTGGCCACCCCGTGGCCCCTCTTCGTCTCGTCTTCGGTCTTACGGAAGCTTCGTGAGAAAATAGGCCTACGGGCTTTTATTTCGTCCAATTCCGAGAATATTTCTTTACTAGGATTTCTGAAACCAAAAACAGCGAGAAAACGACAGCGGCACTTCGGCATCTTGTTAATAGGTTAGTTCCGGAAAATGCACGAATATGACATAAAGTGTGCATAAAACATGTAGATAACATCAATAATGTGGCATGGAACACAAGAAATTATCGATACGTTGGAGACGTATCGGCATCCCCAAGCTTAGTTACTGCTCGTCCCGAGCGGGTAAAACGATAACAAAGATAATTTACTGGAGTGACATGCCATCATAATCTTGATCATACTATTTGTAAAGCATATGTAGTGAGTGCAGCGATCAAAACAATGTGTATGACATGAGTAAACAAGTGAATCATAAAGCAAAGACTTTTCATGAATAGCACTTCAAGACAAGCATCAATAAGTCTTGCATAAGAGTTAACTCATAAAGCAATAATTCAAAGTAAAGGTATTGAAGCAACACAAAAGAAGATTAAGTTTCAGCGGTTGCTTTCAACTTGTAACATGTATATCTCATGGATATTGTCAACATAGAGTAATATAATAAGTGCAATAAGCAAATATGTAGGAATCAATGCACAGTTCACACAAGTGTTTGCTTCTTGAGGTGGAGAGAAATAGGTGAGCTGACTCAACATTGAAAGTAAAAGAATGGTCCTCATAGAGGAAAAGCATCGATTGCTATATTTGTGCTAGAGCTTTGATTTTGAAAACATGAAACAATTTTGTCAACGGTAGTAATAAAGCATATGCATCATGTAAATTATATCTTATAAGTTGCAAGCCTCATGCATAGTGTACTAATAGTGCCCGCACCTTGTCCTAATTAGCTTGGACTACCTGGATTATCACCGCAATACATATGCTTTAACCAAGTATCACAAAGGGGTACCTCTATGCCGCTCTGTACAAAGGTCTAAGGAGAAAGCTCGCATTTGGATTTCTCGCTTTTGATTATTCTCAACTTAGACATCCATACCGGGACAACATAGACAACGAGATAATGGACTCCTCTTTTAATGCTTTAAGCATTCAACAACAATTAATTCTTTTCTCATTAGAGATTTGAGGATGTTTGTCCAAAACTGAAACTTCCACCATGGAACATGGCTTTAGTTAGCGGCCCAATGTTCTTCTCTCACAATATGCATGCTCAAACCATTCAACTCGGTGTAGATCGCCCTTACTTCGGACAAGACGAACATGCATAGCAACTCACATGAAATTCAACAATGAGTTGATGGCGTTCCCCGGTAAACATGGTTATCGCACAACAAGCAACTTAATAAGAGATAAAGTGCATAATTACATATTCAATACCACAATAGTTTTTAAGCTATTTGTCCCATGAGCTATATATTGCAAAGGTGAATGATGGAATTTTAAAGGTAGCACTCAAGCAATTTACTTTGGAATGGCTGGAAAATACCATGTAGTAGGTAGGTATGGTGGACACAAATGGCATAGTGGTTGGCTCAAGTATTTTGGATGCATGAGAAGTATTCCCTCTCGATACAAGGTTTAGGCTAGCAAGGCTTGTTAGAAACAAACACAAGGATGAACCGGTGCAGCAAAACTCACATAAAAGACATATTGAAAACATTATAAAACTCTACACCGTCTTCCTTGTTGTTCAAACTCAATACTAGAAATTATCTAGACCTTAGAGAAACCAATTATGCAAACCAAATTTTAGCATGCTCTATGTATTTCTTCATTAATGGGTGCAAAGCATATGATGCAAGAGCTTAAACATGAGCACAACAATTGCCAAGTATCACATTACCCAAGACATTTATAGCAATTACTACATGTATCATTTTCCAATTCCAACCATATAACAATTTAACGAAGGAGAAACTTCGCCATGAATACTATGAGTAGAAACCAAGGACATACTTGTCCATATGCTACAGCGGAGTGTGTATCTCTCCCATAAAGTGAATGCTAGGATCCATTTTATTCAAACAAAACAAAAACAAAAACAAACCGACGCTCCAAGAAAAAGCACATAAGATGTGATGGAATAAAAATATAGTTTCGGGGGAGGAACCTGATAATGTTGTCGATGAAGAAGGGGATGCCTTGGGCATCCCCAAGCTTAGACGCTTGAGTCTTCTTGATATATGCAGGGGTGAACCACCGGGTGCATCCCCAAGCTTAGAGCTTTCACTCTCCTTGATCATGTTGCATCATACTCCTCTCTTGATCCTTGAAAACTTCCTCCACACCAAACTCGAAACAACTCATTAGAGGGTTAGTGCACAATATAAATTGACATATTCAGAGGTGACACAATCATTCTTAACACTTCTGGACATTGCATAATGCTACTGGACATTAGTGGATCAAAGAAATTCATCCAACATAGCGAAAGAGGCAATGCGAAATAAAAGGCAGAATCTGTCAAAACAGAACAGTTCGTATTGACGAATTTTAAAATGGCACCAGACTTGCTCAAATGAAAATGCTCAAATTGAATGAAAGTTGCGTACATATCTGAGGATCATGCACGTAAATTGGCATAATTTTCTGAGCTTCCTGCAGGGCAGTGGGCTCAGATTCGTGACAACAAAGAAATCTGGAACTGCGCAGTAATCCAAATCTAGTACTTACTTTTCTATCAACGGCTTAACTTGGCACAACAAAACTCAAAACTAAGATAAGGAGAGGTTGCTACAGTAGTAAACAACTTCCAAGACACAAAATAAAAACAAAGTACTGTAGGTAAAAACATGGGTTGTCTCCCATAAGCGCTTTTCTTTAACGCCTTTCAGCTAGGCGCAGAAAGTGTGTATCAAGTAACATCAAGAGATGAAGCATCAACATCATAATTTGTTCTAATGATAGAATCATAAGGTACCTTCATTCTCTTTCTAGGGAAGTGTTCCATACCTTTCTTGAGAGGAAATTGATATTTTATATTACCTTCCCTCATATCAATAGTAGCACCAACGGTTCGAAGAAAAGGTCTTCCCAATATAATTGGACAAGATGCATTGCATTCAATATCCAAGACAACAAAATCAACGGGAACAAGATTATTGTTAACGGTAATGCGAACATTATCAACTTTACCCAAAGGTTTCTTTGTAGAATGATCAGCAAGATTAACATCCAAATAACAATTTTTCGGCGGTGGCAAGTCAAGCATATTATAAATTTTCTTCGGCATAACGAAATACTTGCACCAAGATCACATAAAGCATTACAATCAAAATCTTTAACCTTCATCTTAATGATGGGCTCCCAACCATCTTCTAGCTTTTTAGGAATAGAGGCTTCGCGCTCTAGTTTCTCTTCTCTAGCTTTTATGAGAGCATTTGTAATATGATGCGTGAAAGCCAAATTTATAGCACTAGCATTAGGACTTTTAGCAAGTTTTTGCAAGAACTTTATAACTTCAGAGATGTGGCAATCATCAAAATTCAAACCATTATAATCTAAAGCAATGGGATCATCATCCCCAATGTTGGAAAAAATTTCAGCGACTTTATCACGAGGCAATTTCAGCGGTTTTAGCGGTTTCGAGGCAGTTTTCGCGCTTTGCATTAGAAGTGGAAACATTGCTAACACCAATTCTTTTATTAGTATGAGTAGGAGGTGCAGCAACATGTGTAGCATTAGCATTACTAGTGGTGGTAATAGTCCAAACTTTAGCTATATTCTTCTCTTTAGCTAGTTTTTCATTTTCTTCTCTATCCCACCTAGCACGCGAGTTCAGCCATTAATCTTATATTCTCATTAATTCTAACTTGAATGGCATTTGCTGTAGTAGCAATCTTATTATGATGATTCTCATTAGGCAAAACTTTTGATTTCAAAAGATCAACATCGACGACAAGACTATCGACTTTAGAAGCAAGTATATCAATTTTCCCAAGCTTTTCTTCAACAGATTTGTTAAAAGCGGTTTGTGTACCAATAAATTCTTTAAGCATGGCTTCAAGTCCAGGGGTGAGTTCCTATTATTGTTGTAAGAATTTCCATAAGAATTACCATAGCCGTTGCCATTATTATAAGGATATGGCCTATAGTTGTTACTAGAATTGTTCGGTAAGCATTGTTGTTGAAATTATTATTTTTAATGAAGTTTACATCAACATGTTCTTCTTGTGCAACCAATGAAGCTAACGGAACATTATTAGGATCAATATTAGTCCTATCATTCACAAGCATAGACATAATAACATCAATCTTATCACTCAAGGAAGAGGTTTCTTCGACGAGAATTTACCTTCTTACCTTGTGGAGCTCTTTCCGTGTGCCATTCGGAGTAGTTGATCATCATATTATCAAGAAGCTTTGTTGCTTCACCAAGAGTGATGGACATAAAGGTACCTCCAGCAGCTGAATCCAATAAATTCCGTGAAGAAAAATTTAGTCCTGCATAGAAGGTTTGGATGATCATCCAAGTAGTCGGTCCATGGGTTGGGCAATTTTTAACCGAGAGATTTCATTCTTTCCCAAGCTTGAGCAACATGTTCAGTATCTAATTGTTTAAAATTCATTATGCTACTCCTCAAAGATATAATTTTAGCAGGGGGATAATATCTACCAATAAAAGCATCCTTGCATTTAGTCCATGAATCAATACTATTCTTAGGCAGAGATAGCAACCAATCTTTAGCTCTTCCTCTTAATGAGAAAGGGAACAATTTTAGTTTAATAATATCACCATCTACATCTTTATATTTTTGCATTTCGCATAGTTCAACAAAATTATTAAGATGGGCAGCAGCATCATCGGAACTAATTCCGAGAAAATTGATCTTTCATGACAAGATTCGATAAAGCGAGGTTTAATTTCAAAGAATTCTGCTGTAGTAGCGAGGTGGAGCAATAGGTGTGCATAAGAAATCATTATTATTTGTGGTTGTGAAGTCACACAACTTAGTATTTTCAGCGTTGGCCATTTTAGCAACAGTAAATAAAGCAAACTAGATAAAGTAAATGCAAGTAAACTAATTTTTTTGTGTTTTCGATATAGCAAACAAGATAGCAAATAAAGTAAAACTAGCAACTAATTTTTTTGTATTTTGATTTAGTGCAGCAAACAAAGTAGTAAATAAAATAAAGCAAGACAAAAACAAAGTAAAGAGATTGAGAAGTGGAGACTCCCCTTGCAGCGTGTCTTGATCTCCCCGGCAACGGCGCCAGAAAAGATGCTTGATGGCGTGTATTTCACACGTTCGTTGGGCAACCCCAAGAGGAAGGTATGATGCGCACAGCGGCAAGTTTTCCCTCGAGAAAGAAACCAAGGTTTATCGAACCGGGAGGAGCCAAGAAGCACGTTGAAGGTTGATGGCGGCGGGATGTAGTGCGGCGCAACACCGGAGATTCCGGCGCCAACGTGGAACCTGCACAACACAACCAAAGTACTTTGCCCCAACGAAACGGTGAGGTTGTCAATCTCACCGGCTTGCTTGTAACAAAGGATTAACCGTATTGTGTGGAAGATGATTGTTTGCGAGAAAACGGTAAAAACAAGTATTGCGGTAGATTGTATTTCGAGTAAAGAGAATTGGACCGGGGTCCACGAGTTCACTAGAGGTGTCTCTCCCATAAGACGAACGGCATGTTGGGTGAACAAATTACGGTTGGGCAATTGACAAATAAAGAGAGCATGACAATGCACATACATATCATGATGAGTATAGTGAGATTTAATTGGGCATTACGACAAAGTACATAGACCGCCATCCAAGCTGCATCTATGCCTAAAAAGTCCACCTTCGGGTTATCATCCGAACCCCCTCCGGTATTAAGTTGCAAGCAACGAGACAATTGCATTAAGTATGGTGCGTAATGTAATCAACAACTACATCCTTAGACATAGCATCAATGTTTTATCCCTAGTGGCAACGAGCACAACACAACCTTAGAACTTTACATCACTTGTCCCAGGTGTCAATGCGAGGCATGAACCCACTATCGAGCATAAGTACTCCCTCTTGGAGTTACAAGCATCTACTTGGCCAGAGCATCTACTAGTAACGGAGAGCATGCAAGATCATAAACAACACATAAGCATAACTTTGATAATCAACATAACAAGTATTCTCTATTCATCGGATCCCAACAAACGCAACATATAGAATTACATATAGATGATCTTGATCATGATAGGCAGCTCACAAGATCCGACAATGATAGCACAATGGGGAGAAGACAACCATCTAGCTACTGCTATGGACCCATAGTCCAGGGGTAGACTACTCACTCATCACTCCGGAGGCGACCATGGCGGTGTAGAGTCCTCCGGGAGATGATTCCCCTCTCCGGCGGGGTGCGGGAGGCGATCTCCGGGATCCCCCGAGATGGGATCGGCGGCGACGGCGTCTCGGTAATGTTTTCCGTATCGTGGCTCTCGGTGCGGGGGTTTCGTCACGGAGGCTATTTGTAGGCGGAAGGGCAAGTCGAGAGGCGGCACGGGGGGCCCACACCACGGGGCCGCGCGGCCAAGGGGGGGCCGCGCCGCCTAGGGTTTGGCCACCCCGTGGCCCCTCTTCGTCTCGTCTTCGGTCTTCGGAAGCTTCGTGAGAAAATAGGCCTCCGGGCTTTTATTTCGTCCAATTCCGAGAATATTTCTTTACTAGGATTTCTGAAACCAAAAACAGCAGAAAACGACAAGCGGCACTTCGGCATCTTGTTAATAGGTTAGTTCCAGAAAATGCACGAATATGACATAAAGTGTGCATAAAACATGTAGATAACATCAATAATGTGGCATGGAACACAAGAAATTATCGATACGTTGGAGACGTATCACCGGTCACTTTGCGTCACGCCGCTGGAGGTGGTGCACGACGCATTTTCGGTCACGGCGGACACAAACGGTCGCTCAGCGTCCGTTTGCGTCGCGCCGCTGGAGATGCCCTAAAAAAAGAGTGTTGAGAGCATCTCATGTCGCGTCCCCAAACCGTCCCCAAATGGCGCCGGATCGAGCATTTGGGGAGGAGTTTTGTTCGTGCCGCGTTTGAGGGACGTCACTCCCCAGTCGCGTCCCCCAAACGCCCTCCCCAATGAGGAATTTAAATAGTTTGCATTCAAAAGAGATCGTTCCCGCCGAAGTCGTCGCGATCAGAGTAGCGGCGATCAAAGTACTGGGCACGCGATCATATTACATGCCGACGAAAGAATTAGAAGAAGGGGTTGGGGTAGGGCGACGCCGACGCTGACGGCGCATCCCGAGTCGACGTAGACCCGTTGATCACGATGAACTCGTCGTGATCTGCCCGGTGTGCATGCTCCATCGCCGATGTCGAGGCAGAGGCCGACGCAGGTGTAGTAGCAGATGTTGTCGCAGACGCGTCTGACGGATCTTGCTCCGGGTTGGGGCCGCTGCCTGGGCTGCCGCCTCGGCCGCCGCCATTTTGGCTTCGATGGCGTCGAGGATCTGGCCTTTGAAGAAGTTGTGCGCCGCCCGCGTCCGGGGAGACATTCCTTCTCTCACTCTCAGCAGGGACATGTCGTCCCTGCGTTTTTTCAGCTCCATCTTCTCCTCTTACCTCTTGAGCGGCACCGCCCACCTTTCCTCGGCCTTTTTGTCGCGGGAGAGCAAGGTCGAGGAGACCTCGACGAGGCACTGCGTGAGCGACGCCTGCGTCTTCTCGGACGACACATCGTCGGCCAAGGCGGCCTTGGCAGCCTTGTTGCCGATAGGGCGCCCTGCCGATGTTGCCAACGGTGCATCCAGATCAATGGCGTCTTTCCCCTCCGACAACGAACGCGCGTCAACTTCCATTTGGGTTCTTCTTGAGCTTGCTATAGCAATGCATCAGCGCGAACGACTTATGCGCATCCGAGTTCTTCCGGTACAAATCCATGGTCTTGTCAAACTAACCAAAGGAAGCGCAATCATTTCATCGAACACAATGTAGGCACTACATATTATGTAAGAAAAAGTTGTACCAGTTGGTTGATGTCGGCGCCGCTGTCGCCTCTGGTCCCTAAGTCGTGATGGTACCCATGGAACATGTTCACCGACACCTGGATGATGGCCCATCGCGTCGACATTGCCTTTTGGCTCCTCTTCATTGTCACTTTGTTGTAGTCGTTGTTGATCAGCTTGCGCTCATCGAACTCAGCCTTGATCCTCGCCCAATACTATCCGTATTTTTGGTTGACGCCGATGATGGAGTCATGGCTCACCGTCGAGCACGACTCGCACAGACATAGATCCTCCAGAACCGTCCACTTGGGGCCTCGTGTGCCCCTTCCGCTTCAACCTCCACGAGATCATCGGTATCCTCACCGGCACCCTCGTCATCATTTTCGTCACCGCCATCTTCGTCCTCGTCGTCCCCCACCCCCTCCTCCACCCCTCCCCCTCCTCCTCCTCATCCTCCTCCACCTCCTCCTCCTCCTCGGCACCGGCACCGTCGAATTCGAGCGGGCCCCTGCGGCCATTGAATGGGGCGCCCTCCGGACCGGGTCCTGGCTCGTACGTCGGGGAGTAGAAGAGAACGTTGGGTTGAAGCCGCCATGCGGCACCGTATCCTGGCAGTGCGGCGACAAGTTTGGCGTCACGCACCCGGGAGTGGGGAGGGGCCGTCGTTGTAAACCCGGATGTCGACGGGAACAGCACTCCCGGAATGTACGACGGCACCGTCGTACTCCATGGGCTCGCGTTGGTGGCAGTGATACACCCGGCCAGCGCGTGCTGGTGCGCGCGCGCCGCCAACGCCTTCTTCTCCAGACGCGCGGCCCTTCGTCCTTTCCGCTCCATCGTCGACATCTTCCGGCGCAGACAGTCTTCATGCCACTATCATCGGTAAGGATGGCAACTTTATCCACGGGTACGAGTACCCGCGGGTACCGTACCCGCATGGGCAGGGTATGGGTACACTTTTATTCCCATGGGTAGTACCCATACCCTACCCGTTAAGTCATGGATAGGGCACGGGTATAGCTTTATACCCGCGGGTATACCCATATCCTGCCCGTTTATTGTCAATTTCTTATGTGACACGTCTACTTTTGTTTACTTATGAGTTACTATATGAGAATGGGATTTTCATATTTTTTTAAATGTTATGTACTAAACTACTTGTTATCGAGTTGAGATAATTCATTTTTTAATCGAGTTTGTTATTGATAAATGTAAAATTGCGAGTGACTTATGTACAACCCACCGGGTACCCAATGGGTACGGGTACCCGCCGGGTATGGGTATGGGTAAACTTTTATACCCATGGACACAGGTACGGGTAGAAGTTTGTACCCATCGACTATACGGGTATGGGTATGATATTGCTCTACCCTGCCCATACCCTGCCCATTGTCATCCTTGATCATCGGTCCAGCCTTCCGGCTTCTTCTTCGGGGCCGGCGCCTTCCGCGGCTTCGCGAAGTACGCCATCGGCCCTTTCGTCTCATTGCCCGGTGACTTCTTTGCTGCTTTCTTGGCCATTTTTTGGGGGCAATCGGCGGCGCCATGGATGGGGAGAGGGTGGCGGCGGGAGGAACAGTGTAGCGAAGACGGGAGGGAGAAATGAATCGGCGGGATAGGTCAAATGTGTTGGGATGGCAGAAATGAGCGGCGGGAGAGGCGTGATGTGGCGGGAGAGGCACGATTAGGTGGGAGCGGTGGACAAATTTTTCCTGTGCCGCTGACGCGTCGGTCCCGCCACGCCTCGTCTCGCTTTTTGGTGTGACCAGCGTCCTCTATGTAGCAGGAACGGGCTCGGGGCACCGGACACCGTATCGAGCCGCGCGGGACAAAAATCGGATTTGGGGGACGCGGCTGGGAACGTTTTTTTTCGCTTTGGAGGCCGGACGGTTTGAGGGACGCGATCGGAGATGCTCTGAATGGCAGATTCATCCTAGCTAGTTACAAGCATAGTTTTAAAAACCGGACCGGACCGCTGACGCGTCGGTCCCGCCACGCCTCGTCTCGCTTTTTGGTGTGTCCGGCGTCCCCTATGTAGCAGGAACGGGCTCGGGGCACCGGACACCGTATCGAGCCGCGCCGGACAAAAATCGGATTTGGGGGACGCGGCTGGGAACGTTTTTTTTTTTGTCCAGCGCGTCCCAAATCGCTTTGGAGGCCGGACGGTTTGAGGGACGCGATCGGAGATGCTCTGAATGGCAGATTCATCCTAGCTAGTTACAACTTACAAGCAAGCACTGTGAAGTACAACGAAGGGGAGCTTAATGGGACGTGTTAAGAAGATGGTAAATTTGTAGAGTCGCATAAGAAAATGAAGTGAATAAATGAACCAGAATACTCACATTTGATTTCCCCGAATGAATAAATATCGATGTTCAATAGATACAAGAGTGCAAAAATGTACCATTCGGTTGTTCAACTAATTCAGTTCTACTACGTACCAATCACAACAATGCATTGTGACTAGAAATTTAAGCAAGAAAAACGAAGATATTTTTTATTGCTGAACTGTTCTCCACCTGAATCTTGCATGGACGCAGAGCCCTTACCTCGGATCCATCCTTGCATTGCATGCAGAAGCCAATTCAGGAGCAAGCTTATCTGAGGAGCACATCTTGTGATCGATCTAGAAGATGGCACGGCCAGATCAGCTGATCCTCTCACTGCCGAACTCGGCGTCGTACACGGCGGAGAGCTCGAAGTCGTCGTCGAACGCGACGGGCACGTTGAGGTCGAAGGGCCCGAAGCTGTCGCCGCATTTCGCCGGAGAGGGCGCGCCCGCGCCGCCGAACGGCGTGTGCGCACGCTTGTGGCCGCCCAGGGCCTGGCCGGACCCGAACACGCGGAAGCAGAACGGGCACTCGTGGACGGCCGGGGCGTCGGCGCCGTAAGCGCGGCCCGCCGGCGGTGGCACGCAGCCGCCCTTGCCCTTCTTGACGCTGGCGCGGTGGCCGCCCAGGGCCTGGTACGACCGGAACACCTTCCTGCACGCGCCGCACTGGTGCCTGCCGCCGCGCGGGCGCGCGGCCGTCGCCTTGCCGTCGTACTCCTCCTCGTCCAGCACGTTGACCCTGCTGTCGTCTTGCTCGGCCTCCCAGCTCGCCCGGGCCCAGTGGGGCTCTTCCGGCTCGGATCTGGACCGCGTCCACGAGTCCCGAGACAGCATCACCAGCGACATGGCCACGTCCTCCTCCCGCGTCGCGTCGGACACGCTGCTCGCCGGCTCGGGATCCGGCGCCGCGCGCCGGCGCGCACGCTTCGAGCGGCGGCGGCTGACGCCGAACCCCGCGCCTCCGCGCGGGGACTCGGTGTCGCTCTCGCCGTCCTGCACGACTGACGACTCGCCGGCCACCACGGCACCGGAGAATTCAGGCGCGCGTACCTTGCAGCTTCTCCTGGGATCCTCGCGCAGGAAGCAGGACAGCCTGCTCGGCTGCGTTAGCTTACCATCAATGTCCGTCGACGAGGTGGAGGCGAAGGAGACCGGCGGGGACTGCTGCCGCTGCTGCGGTGGCGAGTACGCAGCGGCGGTGGCAGCGGCGGCTGCCGCCGCCATGACATGGGAGCGCATGTGGCCGCCGAGCGCGCGGCCGTTCTGGAACCGCCGGAAGCAGAGCTTGCAGGTGTGCCTGTCCATCGCCGACAAAGCAAAAGCGATGGAGCAGCAGAGATCAGACGCTGCAATGCTTGCAGCCGCGAGCAGCTGATCGCTTTGCTTGCTTGTGTCCTCCTCACTTGCTTTTCTTGCTCGACGCTGGCTTTCGGTTGATCCACCGGAATAGATTTATGGGAAAGATGGAGGTAGAAGAAGCGTGAGAGGCGGAGGCAGTGGGGAACTTAAAAGGAGTAGTAGGTGACAAGCATGCCTCCCTCCACCTCCGCCAAGAAGAAGAAGAGGAAGAAACAAGTGGGAGGCGGTGAGAAAGTTTGCTTAAGCAGCACACTTAAATACGCAGCTACTGCAATGCAATGCAATTGGCCGAGCAATGAAGCAAAAAATGGCAGAATTTGATGGCATTTCACGTTGCAGAAGAAGGCTTTGATGAGGATTAGTGAACTGAAGATCCGCGAACATAACTGCTCAGACCAGAACGACCCACCTGTAAGCGCCACAGAATCGAAACGAAAAGTTGGATTGTAAAACTGGCAAGATCAAGAATAACGTCAGCTTTTGGAAGATCTTCAAGTCACAGAGGCCTTGGGAGTATGTATATCGCGGGTGGGAGTTACAGTACGCCCTTAACAATTCCATACGTTTGACCTTTATTTTAGCAGGGAATTAAGGAGTGATAGGCTGTCAAACGCACCTTCATCACTGAACAAATTGGGCCTAGTTATTGATTAGTTATTTTTAGGAGAGAAGTTACTTATTCGTTGTGTCGTGTGGAGTACTCCACATTGCTGTTTTGCAGGTGCATTGGATCTGACCGGCAAGAGATTTGTGTTATGCTGCCATCATGGCGAGCCAGAAACAGAGCGGGGTTAATCCTGGAGATGCTGACATGCTGTCAAATCTGAAATCGTCCAATTCAATTCCTTCTACATTTGCTCAAAATGTCTATCTTGGTATCACGATTTGGCTACATATATGGATTTCCTTAAAATTGTCAGGTTCTGCTTCTCTTTGTGTGAGACATGCTTGCAGAATGGGTAAAGATCGCCGCGGCATGTGGCTGTACACAGCTGCACATCCTCTACTACTGATGTACTGCAGATCGATCCAATGTTGCTCGTGCTGGGATGCTGGTACAGGCAGAGGATCAAGACTACTATAGTCGATACACATATAGAGTACTTAGAGCATCTCCAGTCGCGTCCCCCAAACCGTCTCCCAAACCACGCCGGATTGAGTGTTTGGGGGACGTGTTTTGTTCGTGCCGCGTTTGGGGGACGTCGCTCCCCAGCCGCGTCCCCCAAACGCCGCCCCCAAACATTAAAAATACTTTTTTTAACACATAAACCATTTATCAAATGTAGCATATGAATAAAAATGTTTTCGAGGATTGTTTTCAAATTAAATTACAACAAACAATAAAACAAGTAATCAAATATAATAAATAGTGCTAGATGCTACATCAAGGTGCCACAGTATTTCCTTTGATCCTCCACAAATGCTCAACGAGATCAGCTTGAAGTTGATCATGAACATTGCTGTCACGGATCTCTGCGTGCATAGCGAGAAAATCAGCAAAATCTGCAGGCAACTCATGATTAACCTCCGCAAGAGGGCCTTGACACTCATAGGGACCAACATGTGACCTAACATGATTCTTGCGGTCATCCTCGATGATCATATTGTGCATGATCACACAAGCCTGCATCACCTCCCACATTTGGTCGTGAGACCAGCTTAGAGCAGGGTACCGGACAATGGCAAATTGTGCTTGAAGCACACCAAATGCCCGCTCGACATCCTTCCCGCAAGCCTCCTGTCGTGTAGCAAAGTGAGAATTCTTCGGACTCGATGGATTCGAGATTGTTTTGACAAAAGTGGCCCATTTTGGATATATACCATCGGCTAGATAATAGCCTTTGGTATATTGGTGGCCATTGATCTCATAGTTGCATGGTGGAGCATGCCCTTCCACTAGTCTGCTGAACACCGGAGACCGCTGCAACACGTTGATGTCATTGTGTGATCCCGCCATGTCAAAGAAAGAATGCCAAATCCACATGTCATAATCTGCCACAGCTTCGAGCACCACACTGCAATATCCATGATGCCCTTTGTATATACCTTGCCAAGCAAACGGGCAGTTCTTCCATGCCCAGTGCATGCAATCGATGCTTCCAAGCATTCCAGGAAATCCTCTGGCAGCATTTTGTGCCATGATCCTTGCAGTCTCTTCCTCAGTTGGCCCTCTCAATTAGTATTTGCCAAACTTTCCCACCACAGCTCGGCAAAACTTGTACATGAACTCAATGGAAGTAGACTCACTCATGCGAAGGTAGTTGTCCTGTGTATCGGCAGGTGCTTCGTATGCAAGCATCCTCATGGCGGCGGTGCACTTCTGAATCGACGAGAACCCGAGAACGCCTACGGCCGTCGAGCTTGAGCTTGAAGTAGGGGTCGAACTCTCGAACGCCGTGGAGGATATTCATGAACAGCCCCTTGCTCATCCTGTACCGGCGTCGAAAATTGTCGGCATGTGTTGCCTCGTCGGCGAAGTAGTCGTTGTGCAGCATGGCATGCCCCTCCATCCTCTGCCGGGGCTTCGACTTCCTTCTTCCCGGCCTTGATCCTCCGCGGCGCGGCCTCTTCCTCTTCTCCGCCTCGCGCGTCAAGCATGTCCTCGGAGGGACGCGATGATCAGCAAATGCTCCCGCAGGTCGTCGTCGAAGGCTTGCTCGTCCTCCAGCAGCAGGGCAACCATCTCATCGTCGCTGTCCATGGCTAAAGCAAATTCAATGGTTAAAATTGCGCCGAGGCAGACGACGCAACAAACAGCGGCCAATCGCGCCTACCTGGCAAGTCGTCGAGCACCTTCTGTGCGCGGAGGTGGGGCGGATTTGACGGCGCGTTCGGGGACGCGCTGGCGACGCGGCGGCGGCGCCACGACCGGCGGGAGCCCCGGCCGCGACAACGGTGCCGACTCTCGGCGAGAGATCAGACGCCCAAATGGCCGGGAAATCCAGCGGCGGCGGTGGGGTGGGAGGCGCGGGAAGGAAGGAGCGACGAGAAAAGAGGCGCGAACCAACGGTTTATGCAAATAGTCGCCGACATGTGGGAGCCCGCCTCGCTTTTCGTTGTGTCCGGTGTCCCCGGTGCGTCCCCTGTGGGACGGGGACGGGCTCGGGGCGCCGGACACCGTATCGGGCCGCGCCGGACAAAAATGGGCTTTGGGGGACGCGGCTGGAACGCTTTTTTTGTCCGACGCGCCCCAAATCCCTTTGGGGGACTGATGTCTACAGGTGCTTCTATTCTTGCAGACAGTGTTGGGCCTCCAAGAGCAGAGGTTTGTAGAACAGCAGCAAGTTTCCCTTAAGTGGATCACCCAAGGTTTATCGAACTCAGGGAGGAAGAGGTCAAAGATATCCCTCTCATGCAACCCCGCAACCACAAAGCAAGAAGTCTCTTGTGTCCCCAACACACCTAATAGGTGCACTAGTTCGGCGAAGAGATAGTGAAATACAAGTGGTATGAATGAATATGAGCAGTAGTACGGCGCCGGAAAAGTGCTTGCCGGCGTGCGGTTGATGGTAGTAATATTGCGAGCGAGTATAAATGCGAGAAAACAAGAAACAAGCAGCGATAGCGATATTTAGGAACAAGGCCTAGGGATCATACTTTCACTAGTGGACACTCTCAACATTGATCACATAACAGAATAAATAGATAGATGCTAGACTCTACACCCTCTTGTTGGATGATGAACACCACTAACTGTGTAGGATTACACGAACCCTCAATGCCGGAGTTAACAAGCTCCACAATATTCAATGTTCATATTTAAATAACCTTAGAGTGCATAACAGATCAACATAACCAAACCAAGTACTAACATAGCATGCACACTGTCACCTTCACACTACTATCATAGCAATAGTTAACTTCAATACTATCATAGCAATAGTTAACTTCATAATCTACAAGAGATCACAATCATAGCCTACGCCAAGTACTACACGATGCACACACTGTCACCATTACACCGTGCAGGAGGAATAAACTAGTTTAATAACATCACTAGAGTAGCACACAGATAAATTGTGATACAAAACATATTGCAATCATAAAGAGATATAAATAAGCACTTCACTATGCCATTCATAACAGGTGAATAAGTATTCTGTGAAATATAGCCTAAGAGACCCACACGGTGCACACACTGTCACCTTTACACACGTGGGACAAGGAGTCTCCGGAGATCACATAAGTAAAACCCACTTGACTAGCATAATGACATCTAGATTACAAGCATCATCATATGAATCTCAATCATGTAAGGCAGCTCATGAGATTATTGTATTAAAGTACATAGGAGAGAGATTAACCACATAGCTACCGGTACAGCCCCGAGCCTCGATGGAGAACTACTCCCTCCTCATGGGAGACAGCAGCGTTGATGAAGATGGCGGTGGTTGATGGCGTGTAATTCACACGTTCGTTGGGAACCCCAAGAGGAAGGTATGATGCGCACAGCAGCAAGTTTTCCCTCAGAAAGAAACCAAGGTTTATCGAACCAGGAGGAGCCAAGAAGCACGTTGAAGGTTGATGGCGGCGGGATGTAGTGCGGCGCAACACCGGAGATTCCGACGCCAACGTGGAACCCGCACAACACAACCAAAGTACTTTGCCCCAACGAAACAAGTGAGGTTGTCAATCTCACCGGCTTGCTGTAACAAAGGATTAACCGTATTGTGTGGAAGATGATTGTTTGCGAGAGAAAACAGTAAAGAACAAGTATTGCAGACAGATTTGTATTTCAAGTATAAAAGAATGGACCGGGGTCCACAGTTCACTAGAGGTGTCTCTCCCATAAGATAAAAGCATGTTGGGTGAACAAATTACAGTCGGGCAATTGACAAATAGAGAGGGCATAACAATGCACATACATGTCATGATAAGTACGAGTGAGATTTAATTGGGCATTACGACAAAGTACATAGACCGCCATCCAACCGCATCTATGCCTAAAAAGTCCACCTTCGAGGTTATCATCCGAACCCCTTCCAGTATTAAGTTGCAAAGCAACGGACAATTGCATTAAGTATGGTGCGTAATGTAATCAACAACTACATCCTTAGACATAGCATCAATGTTTTATCCCTAGTGGCAACAAGCACAACACAACCTTAGAACTTTCCGTCACTCGTCCCGGTATCAATGTAGGCATGAACCCACTATCGAGCATAAATACTCCCTCTTGGAGTTAAGAGCAAAAACTTGGCCGGAGCCTCTACTAATAACGGAGAGCATGCAAGATCATAAACAACACATAGGTAATAACTTGATAATTAACATAACATGGTATTCTCTATCCATCGGATCCCGACAAACACAACATATAGTATTACAGATAGATGATCTTGATCATGTTAGGCAGCTCACAAGATCCAACAATGAAGCACAATGGAGAGAAGACGACCATCTAGCTACTGCTATGGACCCATAGTCCAGGGGTGAACTACTCACTCATCACTCCGGAGGCGACCATGGCGGTGAAGAGTCCTCCGGGAGATGAATCCCCTCTCCGGCGAGGTGCCGGAGGAGATCTCCAGAATCCCCCGAGATGGGATTGGCGGCGGCGGCGTCTCAGTAAGATTTTCCGTATCATGGTTCTTCGTTTTGGGGTTTTCGCGACGGAGGCTTTAAGTAGGCGGAAGGGCAACGTGGGGGGCCACACGAGGGCCCCACACCATAGGTCGGCGCGGCCAGGGCCAGGGCCGCGCCGCCCTATGGTGGCGGCGCCTCGTGGCCCCACTTCGACTCCTCTTCGGTCTTCCGGAAGCTTCG
Organism: Lolium rigidum; assembly: GCF_022539505.1. Lineage (NCBI taxonomy): Eukaryota > Viridiplantae > Streptophyta > Magnoliopsida > Poales > Poaceae > Lolium > Lolium rigidum. The sequence continues at coordinate 203,531,798 of NC_061511.1, read as the reverse complement.
TGGCAAAATAGGACCCTGGGCGTTGATTTCGTCCAATTCCGAGAATATTTCGTTACTAGGATTTCGAAACCAAAAACAGCAGAACAACAGAACCGGCTCTTCGGCATCTTGTTAATAGGTTAGTTCCGGAAAATGCACGAATATGACATAAAGTGTGCATAAAACATGTAGATATCATCAATAATATGGCATGGAACATAAGAAATTATCGATACGTCGGAGACGTATCAGCATCCCCAAGCTTAGTTCCGCTCGTCCCGAGCGAGGTAAAACGATAACAAAGATAATTTCTGAAGTGACATGCCATCATAACCTTGATCATACTATTTGTAAACATATGTAATGAATGCAGCGATCAAAACAATGGTAATGACATGAGTAAACAAGTGAATCATAAAGCAAAGACTTTTCATGAATAGTACTTAAAGACAAGCATCAATAAGTCTTGCATAAGAGTTAACTCATAAAGCAATAAATCAAAGTAAAGGTATTGAAGCAACACAATGGAAGATTAAGTTTCAGCGGTTGCTTTCAACTTGTACATGTATATCTCATAGATAATTGTCAACATAGAGTAATATAACAAGTGCAATATGCAAGTATGTAGGAATCAATGCACAGTTCACACAAGTGTTTGCTTCTTGAGGTGGAGAGAGATAGGTGAACTGACTCAACATAAAAGTAAAGAGAATGGTCCTTCAAAGAGGAAAGCATCGATTGCTATATTTGTGCTAGAGCTTTTATTTTGAAAACATGAAACAATTTTGTCAACGGTAGTAATAAAGCATATGAGTTATGAACATTATATCTTACAAGTTGCAAGCCTCATGCATAGTATACTAATAGTGCCCGCACCTTGTCCTAATTAGCTTGGACTACCGGATCATCGCAATGCACATGTTTTAACCAAATGTCACAATGGGGTACCTCCATGCCGCCTGTACAAAGGTCTAAGGAGAAAGCTCGCATTTTGGATTTCTCGCTTTTGATTATTCTCAACTTAGACATCCATACCGGGACAACATGGACAACGGATAATGGACTCCTCTTTAATGCATAAGCATGTGACAACAATTATTATTCTCATATGAGATTGAGGATATATGTCCAAAACTGAAACTTCCACCATGAATCATGGCTTTAGTTAGCGGCCCAATGCTCTTCTCTAACAATATGCATGCTCCAACCATTAAGGTGGTAGATCTCTCTTACTTCGGACAAGACGGACATGCATAGCAACTCACATGATATTCAACAAAGAATAGTTGATGGCGTCCCCGAAACATGGTTATCGCACAACAAGCAACTTAATAAGAGATAAAGTGCATAAGTACATATTCAATACCACAATAGTTTTTAAGCTATTTGTCCCATGAGCTATATATTGTAAAGGTGAATGATGGAATTTTAAAGGTAGCACTCAAGAAATTTACTTTGGAATGGCGGAGAAATACCATGTAGTAGGTAGGTATGGTGGACACAAATGGCATAGTGGTTGGCTCAAGGATTTTGGATGCATGAGAAGTATTCCCTCTCGATACAAGGTTTAGGCTAGCAAGGTTATTTGAAACAAACACAAGGATGAACCGGTGCAGAAAAACTCACATAAAAGACATATTGTAAACATTATAAGACTCTACACCGTCTTCCTTGTTGTTCAAAACTCAATACTAGATATTATCTAGACTCTAGAGAAACCAAATATGCAAACCAAATTAGCAAGCTCTAAGTGTTTCTTCATTAATGGGTGCAAAGTATATGATGCAAGAGCTTAGACATGAGCACAACAATTGCCAAGTATCAAATTATTCAAGACATTTTAGAGTTACTACATGTAGTATTTTCCAATTCCAACCATATAACAATTTAACGAAGAAGAAACTTCGCCATGAATACTATGAGTAGAGGCTAAGGACATACTTGTCCATATGCTACAGCGGAGCGTGTCTCTCTCCCTCAAAGTGAATGCTAGGATCCATTTTATTCAAACAAAACAAAAAACAAAAACAAACCGACGCTCCAAGCAAAGTGCATAAGATGTGACGGAATAAAAATATAGTTTCAGGGGAGGAACCTGATAATTTGTCGATGAAGAAGGGGAGCCTTGGACATCCCCAAGCTTAGACGCTTGAGTCTTCTTAGAATATGCAGGGGTGAACCACCGGGGCATCCCCAAGCTTAGAGCTTTCACTCTCCTTGATCATATTGTATCATACTCCTCTCTTGATCCTTGAAAACTTCCTCCACACCAAACTCGAAACAGCTCATTAGAGGGTTAGTGCACAATAAAAATTAACATGTTCAGAGGTGACACAATCATTATTTACACTTCTGGACATTGCATAAAGCTACTGGACATTAATGGATCAAAGAAATTCATCCAACATAGCAAAAGAGGCAATGTGAAATAAAAGGCAGAATCTATCAAAACAGAACAATTCGTAAAGACGAATTTTAAAATGGCACCAGACTTGCTCAAATGAAAATGCCCAAATTGAATGAAAGTTGCGTACATATCTGAGGATCACTCACGTAAATTGGCTTAATTTTCTGAGTTACCTACAGAGAATTAGACCCAGATTCGTGACAGCAAAGAAATCTGTTTCTGCGCAGTAATCCAAATCTAGTATTTACTTTACTATCAAAGACGTTACTTGGCACAACAAAACATAAAACTAAGATAAGAAGATGTTGCTACAGTAGTAAACAACTTCCAAGACTCAAATATAAAACAAAGTGCTGTAGTAAAATAAACACATGGGTTATCTCCCAAGAAGTTCTTTCTTTTTAGCCATTAAGATGGGCTCAGTAATTTCAATGATACTCTCGCAAGAAATAAGAGTTGAAGCAAAAGAGAAGAAAATAAGAAACACTTTTAAGTCTAACCCACTTCCTATGAAAAGGAATCTTGTACACAAATAAATTCATGAAGAACAAAGTGACAAGCATAGAAAGGCAACACAAGCGCAACTTCAAGATTCTCAACATAAAGAAGGGAAACTTAATATTATTAAGATGCATATAACCATGTTTCCCTCTCTCATAATAACTTTCAGTAGCATCATGAACAAACTCAACAATATAAGTATCACATAAAACATTCTTGTCATGAGCCACATGCATAAACTTATTACTCTCCACATAAGCATAATCAATTTTATTAGTTGTAGTGAGAGCAAATTCAATAAGATAGCTATCATTATTATTCTCATCACCATAATCATCATATGTAGGAGGTATATTGTAATCATAATTAATTTTCTCCTCAATAGTAGGTGGACTGAAAATGTCATATTCATCATTGCAAACATCATATATAGGAGGTAAAGTATCATCAAAGTAAAATTTCTCCTCCATGCTTGGGGGATTAAAAATATCACAACTAGCTTCCCCAAGCTTAAATTCTTCCATAGCATTAGCAACAATGGTGTTCAAAGCATTTATACAAATAACATTACCATTAGCATGCATATAAAGTTCCATAGGTTTTTTAATTTTCTCTTCAAACACCTCATGTCCTAACTCAAGATAAATACTATAAAGATCTCTATTTTTTTTATTGTTTTCCATTAAGCCTAACTAGTGAAAATAAAAACAAGTACATGACTAGACATGATAACAAAATAAATTAATTGCAAGTAACTAATTTTTTTTGTGTTTTTGGTATAAGAAAGCAAACAAGACAGCAAATAAAGTAAAGCTAGCAACTAATTTTTTTGTGTTTTGTTTAAGTGCAGCAAACAAAGTAGTAAATAAAATAAAGCAAGACAAAAACAAAGTAAAGAGATTGGGAAGTGGAGACTCCCCTTGCAGCGTGTCTTGATCTCCCCGGCAACGGCGCCAGAAAATATTGCTTGATGGCGTGTAATTCACACGTTCGTTGGGAACCCCAAGAGGAAGGTATGATGCGCACGGCAGCAAGTTTTCCCTCAGAAAGAAACCAAGGTTTATCGAACCAGGAGGAGCCAAGAAGCACGTTGAAGGTTGATGGCGGCGGGATGTAGTGCGGCGCAACACCAGAGATCCCGGCGCCAACGTGGAACCTGCACAACACAACCAAGCTACTTTGCCCCAACG
>NC_061511.1:203487602-203527621 GCF_022539505.1 Lolium rigidum | reverse complement strand
AATGTGGCATGGAACACAAGAAATTATCGATACGTTGGAGACGTATCACATGCCTACATGATTAATGATCTTGATATTCTGTCTTAATGCTATTTCAATCCTATCAATTGCCCGACTGTAATTTGTTCACCCAACACTTGTTATTGGAGAGTTACCACTAGTGTAGATAGCTGGGAACCCCGGTCCATCTTTCATCATCATATACTCGTTCTACATGTCAATCGTTTTACGGTGCCATTGCTCCCATATTACTACTACTTGCTGTCGTATTCTTGTTACTATTGCTCTCATATCACTGCTACTTTCACATCACCCCTGTTGCTAGTGCTTTTCCAGGTGCAGCTGAATTGACAACTCAGTTGTTAAGGCTTATAAGTATTCTTTACCTCCCCTTGTGTCGAATCAATAAATTGGGTTTTACTTCCCTCGAAGACTGTTGCGATCCCCTATACTTGTGGGTCATCAAGGAGATCTCCAGAATCCCCCGAGATGGGATTGGCGGCGGCGGCGTCTCAGTAAGGTTTTCCGTATCGTGGTTCTTCGTATTGGGGTTTTCGCGACGGAGGCTTTAAGTAGGCGGAAGGGCAACGTGGGGGCCACACGAGGGCCCCACACCATAGGTCGGCGCGGCCGGGGCCCGGGCCGCGCCGCCCTATGGTGGCGGCGCCTCGTGGCCCCACTTCGACTCCTCTTCGGTCTTCCGGAAGCTTCGTGGCAAAATAGGACCCCGGGCGTTGATTTCGTCCAATTCCGAGAATATTTCGTTACTAGGATTTACTGAAACCAAAAACAGCGAGAAAACAACGAAGCTGGCTCTTCGGCATCTTGTTAATAGGTTAGTTCCAGAAAATGCACGAATATGACATAAAGTGTGCATAAAACATGTAGATATCATCAATAATATGGCATGGAACATAAGAAATTATCGATACGTCGGAGACGTATCAGTGGTGTCGATGGAGAAGCCTTCCGGGGGCACTTCCCCGTCCCGGCGGCGTGCCGGAACAGAGACTCCTGTCCCCCAGATCTTGGCTTCGCGATGGCGGCGGCTCTGGAAGGTTTTCTCTGGTTTCGTCGAACGTATCGTGGTTTTTAGGTCAGGGACCTTTTTATAGGCGAAGAGGCGGAGTCGGAGGGTCGACGAGGCGACGACACACTAGGGGGGCGCGGCCAAGGCCTAGGCCGCGCCACCCTGTCGTCTGGGGCCCACGGGGCCCTCCTCCGCGGCTCTCGGGTGTTCCGGAAGCTTCGTCCAAAAATAGGATGCTGGGCATTGATTTCGTCCGATTCCGAGAATATTTCCTTACTAGGATTTACGGAACCAAAAACAGCGAGAAAACGAGAGCGGCCCTTCGGCATCTCGTCAATAGGTTAGTTCCGGAAAACGCATAAATATGACATATAATGTGTATAAAACATGTAGATATCATCAATAATGTGGCATGGAACATAAGAAATTATCGATACGTCGGAGACGTATCGGCATCCCCAAGCTTAGTTCTGCTCGTCCCGAGCGAGTAAACGATAACAAAGATAATTTCTGGAGTGACATGCCATCATAACCTTGATCATACTATTGTAAGCATATGTAATGAATGCAGCGATCAAAACAATGGTAATGACATGAGTAAACAAATGAATCATAAAGCAAAGACTTTTCATGAATAGTACTTCAAGACAAGCATCAATAAGTCTTGCATAAGAGTTAACTCATAAAGCAATAAATCAAAGTAAAGGTATTGAAGCAACACAAAGGAAGATTAAGTTTCAGCGGTTGCTTTCAACTTATAACATGTATATCTCATGGATAATTGTCAACATAGAGTAATATAACAAGTGCAATATGCAAGTATGTAGGAATCAATGCACGAGTTCACACAAGTGTTTGCTTCTTGAGATGGAGAGAAATAGGTGAACTGACTCAACATAAAAGTAAAAGAAATGTCCTTCAAAGAGGAAAGCATCGATTGCTATATTTGTGCTAGAGCTTTGGTTTTGAAAACATGAAACAATTTTGTCAACGGTAGTAATAAAGCATATGTATCATGTAAATTATATCTTACAAGTTGCAAGCCTCATGCATAGTGTACTAATAGTGCCCGCACCTTGTCCTAATTAGCTTGGACTACCGGGATCATCGCAATACACATGTTTTAACCAAGTGTCACAAAGGGGTACCTCCATGCCGCCTGTACAAAGGTCTAAGGAGAAAGCTCGCATTTTGGATTTCTCGCTTTTGATTATTCTCAACTTAGACATCCATACCGGGACAACATGGACAACAGATAATGGACTCCTCTTTAATGCATAAGCATGTAGCAACAATTAGTGTTCTCATATGAGATTGAGGATATATGTCCAAAACTGAAACTTCCACCATGATTCATGGCTTTAGTTAGCGGCCCAATGTTCTTCTCTAACAATATGCATGCTCTAACCATTAAGTGGTAGATCTCCCTTACTTCGGACAAGACGGACATGCATAGCAACTCACATGATATTCAACAAAGAGTAGTTGATGGCGTCCCCAGGAACATGGTTATCGCACAACAAGCAACTTAATAAGAGATAAAGTGCATAAGTACATATTCAATACCACAATAGTTTTTAAGGCTATTTTGTCCCATGAGCTATATATTGCAAGGCGAATGATGGAAATTTAAAGGTAGCACTCAAGCAATTTACTTTGGAATGGCGGAGAAATACCATGTAGTAGGTAGGTATGGTGGACACAAATGGCATAGTGGTTGGCTCAAGGATTTTGGATGCATGAGAAGTATTCCCTCTCGATACAAGGTTTAGGCTAGCAAGGTTTATTTGAAACAAACACAAGGATGAACCGGTGCAGCAAAACTCACATAAAAGGCATATTGTAAACATTATAAGACTCTACACCGTCTTCCTTGTTGTTCAAAACTCAATACTAGAAATTATCTAGACTTTAGAGAGACCAATTATGCAAACCAAATTTTAGCAAGCTCTATGTATTTCTTCATTAATGGGTGCAAAGTATATGATGCAAGAGCTTAAACATGAGCACAACAATTGCCAAGTATCAAATTATCCAAGACATTTTATCAATTACCACATGAAGCATTTTCCGTTTCCAACCATATAGCAATGAACGAAGCAGTTTCAACCTTCGCCATGAACATTAAAAGCTAAGAACACATGTGTTCATATGAACCAGCGGAGCGTGTCTCTCTCCCACACAAGCATTTATTCAAACATAAACAAAAACAAAAAGACGCTCCAAGTAAAGTACATAAGATGTGACCGAATAAAAATATAGTTTCAAGAGAAAAAACCTGATAAGTTGTCGATGAAGAAGGGGATGCCTTGGGCATCCCCAAGCTTAGACGCTTGAGTCTTCTTGAAATATGCAGGGATGAACCACCGGGGCATCCCCAAGCTTAGACTCTTCACTCTTCTTGATCATAGTATATCATCCTCCTCTCTTGACCCTTGAAAACTTCCTCCACACCAAACTTAAAACAAACTCATTAGAGGGTTAGTGCATAATCAAAAATTCACATGTTCAGAGATAACACAATCATTCTTAACACTTCGGACATTGCACAAAGCTTCTGGAGGTCAATGGAACAAAGAAATCCATCCAACACAGCAAAAGAGGCAATGCGAAATAAAAGGCAGAATCTGTCAAAACAGAATAGTTCGTAAAGACGAATTTTAAAGTGGCACCAGACTTGCTCAGATGAAAATGCCCAAATTGAATGAAAGTTTCGTACATATCTGAGGATCACTCACGTAAATTGGCATAATTTTCTGAGTTACCTACAGAGAATTAGGCCCAGATTCGTGACAGCAAGAAATCTGTTTCTGCGCAGTAATCCAAATCTAGTATGAACCTTACTATCAAAGACTTTACTTGGCACAACAATGCAACAAAACTAAGATAAGGAGAGGTTGCTACAGTAGTAAAAACTTCCAAGACACAAATATAAAACAAAGGTACTGTAGCAAAATAAACACATGGGTTATCTCCCAAGAAGTTCTTTCTTTATAGCCATTAAGATGGGCTTAACAGTTTTAATGATGTACTCGCAAGAAATAGTATTTGGAGCAAAAAGGAGCATCAAGAGGCAAATTCAAAACAAATTTAAGTCTAACATGCTTCCTATGCATAGGAATCTTGTAAATAAACAAGTTCATGAAGAGCAAACTAACAAGCATAGGAAGATAAAACAAGTGTAACTTCAAAAATTTCAGCATATAGAGAAGTGTTTTAGTAACATGAAAATTTCTACAACCATATTTTCCTCTCTCATAATAACTTTCAGAGGCATCATGAACAAACTCAACAATATAAGTATCACATAAAGCATTCTTATTCACATGCATAAAAGTATCATTACTCTCCACATAAGCATAATCAATTTTATTAGTTGTAGTGGGAGCAAATTCAACAAAGTAGCTATAATTATTATTCTCATCATCAAATATAGGAGGCATATTGTAATCATAATCAAATTTATCCTCCATAACAAGGTGGTACTAAAAGACCAATATCATTATAATCATCATAAATAGGAGGCAAAGTATCGTCAAAGTAAATTTTCTCCTCAATGCTTGGGGGACTAAAAATATCATGCTCATCAAAGCCAGCTTCCCCAAGCTTAGAATTTTCCATATCATTAGCAACAATGGTGTTCAAAGCGTTCATACTAATATGTTCCATAGGTTTTTTAATTTTCGCATCAAACCATCCATGTCTTAAATCAGGAAATAGAATAAGAAGCTCATTGTTGTCCATTATGCCAAACTAGTGTAAACAAGAAACAAAAAGATGCAATTGCAGGATCTAAAGGAAATAGCTTCGAGCACACACACAACGGCAACAGAAAAGTACTTATTACCTGGGACCGAAGTATGAGTGCCTTTTACCTTTCCTCCCCGGCAACGGCGCCAGAAAAGTAGCTTGATGTCTACGGGTGCTTCTATTCTTGTAGACAGTGTTGGGCCTCCAAAAGCAGAGGTTTGTAGAACAGCAGCAAGTTTCCCTTAAGTGGATCACCCAAGGTTTATCGAACTCGGGGAGGAAGAGGTCAAAGATATCCCTCTCATGCAACCCTGCAACCACAAAGCAAGAAGTCTCTTGTGTCCCCAACACACCTAATAGGTGCACTAGTTCGGCGAAGAGATAGTGAAATACAAGTGGTATGAATGAATATGAGCAGTAGTACGGCGCCAGAAAAGTGCTTGCTGGCGTGCAGTTGATGGTAGTAATATTGCGGGCAGTATAAATGCGGTAAAACAAGTAAACAAGCAGCGATAGCGATATTTAGGAACAAGGCCTAGGGATCATACTTTCACTAGTGGACACTCTCAACATTGATCACATAACAGAATAAATAGATAGATGCTAGACTCTACACCCTCTTGTTGGATGATGAACACCACTAACTGTGTAGGATTACACGAACCCTCAATGTCGGAGTTAACAAGCTCCACAATATTCAATGTTCATATTTAAATAACCTTAGAGTGCATAACGGATCAACATAACCAAACCAAGTACTAACATAGCATGCACACTTGTCATCTTCACACTACGAAAGGAGGAATAGATCACATCAATACTATCATAGCAATAGTTAACTTCATAATCTACAAGAGATCACAATCATAGCCTACGCCAAGTACTACACGATGCACACACTTGTCACCATTACACCGTGCATGAGGAATAAACTACTTTAATAACATCACTAGAGTAGCACACAGATAAATTGTGATACAAAACACATTGCAATCATAAAGAGATATAAATAAGCACTTCATTATGCCATTCATAACGAGTGAATAAGTATTCCGTGAAATATAGCCTAAGAGACCCACACGGTGCACACACTTGTCACCTTTACACACGTGGGACAAGGAGTCTCCGGAGATCACATAAGTAAAACCCACTTGACTAGCATAATGACATCTAGATTACAAGCATCATCATATGAATCTCAATCATGTAAGGCAGCTCATGAGATTATTGTATTGAAGTACATAGGAGAGAGATTAACCACATAGCTACCGGTACAGCCCCGAGCCTCGATGGAGAACTACTCCCTCCTCATGGGAGACAGCAGCGTTGATGAAGATGGCGGTGGTGTCGATGGAGAAGCCTTCCGGGGGCACTTCCCCGTCCCTGCGGCGTGCCGGAACAGAGACTCATGTCCCCCAGATCTTGGCTTCGCGATGGCGGCGGCTCGGAAGGTTTTCTGCGGTTTCGTCGAACGTATCGTGGTTTTTAGGTCAGGGACCTTTTTATAGGCGAAGAGGCGGAGTCGGAGGGTCGACGAGGCGACGACACACTAGGGGGGCGCGACGAAGGCCTGGGCCGCGCCACCCTGTCGTCTGGGGCCCACAGGGCCCTCCTCTGGCGGCTCTCGGGTGTTCTGGAAGCTTCGTCCAAAAATAGGATGCTGGGCATTGATTTCGTCCGATTCCGAGAATATTTCCTTACTAGGATTTCTGGAACCAAAAACAGCAGAAAACAGGAAGTGGCCCTTCGGCATCTCGTCAATAGGTTAGTTCCGGAAAACGCATAAATATGACATATAATGTGTATAAAACATGTAGATATCATCAATAATGTGGCATGGAACATAAGAAATTATCGATACGTCGGAGACGTATCAGGGACGCTTTGGGGGATGCGACTGGAGATGCTCTTACATCTGAATTGTCGCCGTCCAGATTAGACAGTCTTTTTCTTCAAGGGAACAGAAATGTGTTTAGGGTAAAAATCCACGGAAGTAATGTACTCCTACTGTTCATCCTAACCAATGGGCGGCTACAGTTTTTCTCCCAAGAAAATTAGTTTTGTGGATGTTAAAAAAATTAGACATGTACTGTATATGTTTGTATCAGTTGGTTGTTTGCAAACTTCTATGGAGAAGTCACAAATACTGTGACATGTGCTACGGAGACAATTGAGTGTTCAATTTGTTGCTTGATTAGAGCACCAAATCTTGTTTTGTTATTAGGGAAACATGCATGTTGATTTATTCCATGAAAATTTACACAACGCGGACAATAATAATAAAAACAAGTACACAAAAGTCCAGAATTTTTAATTTCCTTTTTATTTTATTTTAAAATTTACTATACATCGAGAAGCATATGCTGCCGGAGCCAAAACTCCATGACCCATATGGACGGCTACAATTTTACAAGAGTACCTTAGACTGATGATCTATCAACTTGGCCGGTGGGAGCAGGGACGGAGCCAGGGGGTGCTGGCCAGGGCCATGGCCCCCCTAATGATTGTAAAATTCCTGAAACCCCCTTGTATTATGTGGAAAAATGTAGAAAAAGATCCAAATTCACCCATATGGCCCCCTTCATGCAAAAATGTTGTTCATTTGGCCCCCCTCGTATTTAATTCCTGGCTCCGTTCCTGGGTGGGAGTAGTTTTGTACAGCTTTCTTGTTGTACATTGTGCCATGCTCTATATACAAGTGATGCATGTAAAATACATACATGAACTTTGTCCTTTATCATATTAAATTCTCACATATTTGCAACATATATAATGATAATATCATGTTTTACATTAATTTATGGTAATTTACCAATGATCTATTTTATTTGATTTATTTATAACTCTGTAGAACAAGAATTCCCTATTTTTGTGTATTTTTCACTTTCAGATACTTATACGGAGTCAAATTGATCTTGGATTTTTGGAGCGGGAGAAGCACCCTGGAACCTGGAAGCATACTTGGATGGGCGTGAGGCCCAAAAGATACCAGGTGGCGCACCCAAACATGTAGGGCGCGCCACCCAGGCTCTTTCGGCCGTGATTGTCCAAATCACTTGATTCTTTCGCCCACCGACGTATTTTGACCTAAAAATGACTACATATATGGCCCATAAGAATTCTCGGAACAAGAGCGTCGCAGAAGACAGAAACACGAAAACAGAGGCTGCAAGAGCGAAGATTGGAGGGGGAAAATCTATTTCTCTCATAATCTTCATAGTTCTTAGTACCATATGAGTTGCCGTACATGATTATGGTCATATTTGTAATACCTATGTGATGGATCCTTATTCTATGATGTTGTGTTATGAAACCTGATCATACTATGCGAAATTTGTATTGATAGATGCATATTATGTACCCCATTCTTAAGTATTTGTTTTGATCCAACTTTTATGCAAGAGCATGTGTGGGGTGATGTGTGTATTAGATGGAGTAGCATGGTTTTAATGATTGAATAGTGACAACAAATTCATGATCTATTATGGTTTTGCCTTTTTCTTTGCTACCTCACTAGGAATAAAGTGAATGCATGTGCTTTGTTCCACGTGAAAAAATTGATGATCTTGTTTGTTCAAGGTAGCATATTTGATATTCAAACATCATATCAAAGTACTTATTGCTATGCTCTGTTAATTCCTAATACAAGGTTGCATGGAGTTTTCCCTTTCTTGTGCAGTATAAGAGAGATGTGATGTATCATCTCTATGTTAGGACGTGATACCCATATGAATGTGTATCTTTCACATGTTATTATTTTATATCTTCATATCTCATTGATGAACTGTTATTGTCCACTACAAGTTAAAAGAGAGAATAGTCAAGTGAACCCATGAACTCCGGTCCACTTTTTATCATAAGAAACACCTTCATATTGCTTTTATCTTACTTTCTATTTTCTGCACTATTTTAGTCTGAAAACAAAAAAAATACTTTTCCTATTTGCATCAAAAACCCCCAAAACAATCAACCCTTTTACTGTTTTTACTTAGTTACTTTATTTATCTAGTTTTACTTATTTTATTACTATTTGTGTTTTATTTACTTACGCGAAACCTTGTGCTTGACAACCACACGGTATAGTTGGGGACACGAGGCTTTATTTTACTTTGCAGGATTGCTAGAAGAAGCGAGGGAGGGATATCTCTTTGCTCAGTTCCCCGAGAGTTCGATATAACCCTCGAGTCACCTTTTGTGGGGAAAATTGCTTCCTGGACTACACACTCTACACTTGGAGTCCCAATGTTTCAAGAGTTTTTGCTGGTGTTGTAATGCTCCATCAACAATGCACGTGTTTAGAAGAATTTTCGGGCATATGGGAGGGGTAGATCATAGATTGGATGCATGTGATCACGAGGAGGGAGAACAATGGTGCATCAATCATCGTATTCTTATACACATGCCAGGAGGGCATGTGTATGTGGGTGCCTTGTTCTTCAGAAAATCTTGTGAAGGCCGTCATCACATTTGGAGGATCCCAAATGTAGTTGTGAATGGGTTGAGTACTAGCGGTCGCATCCGGGCTCGGCGAATGCGGCTTGAGAGGGATATGATGAATGCCTACCTATGGAATTCTGCCCCTGTTCTACGTAATTCGGTTACCATTATTAAAGAAGCCAAGGTAGACAAAACAATGAAAGTTTTGAAGAAAAAATGTAGAGGCAACAATTAATGAGAATATTGGTTCTCGTAATCTGTTTGTTTCTCTATAGTGAAGGTTTAGTAGATGAAGACGCTAGGGATCATTTGTTTGGTAGTGTGAACGTATCTAGACGTCATCAAAAGGAACTTTATTTTGGTTCTATTGTTCGTAGGGGCACTAGAATTAACAAAAATAATTAAAAGATCCTAATGTAAGATTTGAAACGAATGATTTGAAATAGTGGTTTTGAGGACCTTGACAAGCATCTATTTGTTCAGGAAATGAGGAACAATGTTTGTTCTTTATTGCCTTATTGGAGACAGGAGCTCAAACTTTGCTATTCATTTTCTCAAGCATTTTGCTTCACATTGTATTGTTTACTACTCATGGGACGTTAGTCACAAACACAACAAACCTCCAAATAAAACAGGTTGATATGGGAGACTAATGCGTTATACCTCATTTGTGATCTAAACATGACAGTATTTAGTGGATCTCGGTTCCAATATTTGGTGCAACCCAAGATTCACAATACACCGAATTTCTATAAATATTAGTAGGAACGTGTCAATCAGAGTCACTTCCCATGTTGGTGGGAGAGAACTCTAATATCATAGGGAATAGAATAGGAAAAATAATGATAATTTTAGTGCCTATTGGCCTTTTATTTTTAGCTCAATCATAGAAAGCCTATATATACCTAAGGAAAATAGTTCTCTCTGGAAGGGAGTTTACTTGGGCCAATCACAAAGAGACCCCTACATATGAAAAAGTTGATATTATTCATGTTAGTGTAAAAAGGGAATAAAAGTTTCCATTAGTTTTAGTGTGTGCATTAATCCACTCCGGTCAGGTCATACACTGATACTTATCAGCTCTCGCCAACACGCTCATCTATGTAACAAGGCCCATTTTTCTTCTGTAATGTCCTGGTTGTACCAAGATAGTTTTTATGAAATGGTGACAGCTGAGCGGGCTACTGTAACAACAAAGGATACACCTACTGATAGATGCAAACATAATATTAGACATCTCTCTCATTTCATAAGGGGTTGGACAATAACTTAAGCGAAAAATATTTTAAAGAAAGTAAAAAAAGGAGAGGTTGTTGGTGATCATTCATGAGTTAGACCCTAAGGCATCCGAATGGGATGCGATGAGGGACGCTAATGAGCATGTGACTAAACTTAGACGTGACCAAGAGACTAAGTGAGCTCAACCAGATAAGGCTAAACATGTTCAGAAAGATAGTAATAATACGAAATATGTTCATGTCATTGCTAATTAAAAGCATAGAAAGAATCAGGTATTTTAACTAGAACAATATTTCCCGCAAAAAAAAAACTAGAACAATATGAAGGAACCATAGTGCATGAGGAAAACTTGAAAGATATAAAATTTGCTAATGTCTAACTCCAATATCGTTGTCTTTTGTGTTGCTAGCGAACTTCAAGGCACATGCTTCTCCTCCGCCCTATCACAATCACCTTTGAGTCACCCACTTGGTTTCTCAATAGAAGAGCAAATGTGTTAAATGACCCAACTAAGAACATTTTGCGTAGCTTATGAATTCAACAAAAAAAATATTAAAATCCAACAATCGAAATGTGAATGACCAATATCCCTATCTCATAGTAGTACGCAAAGATGAGTCATTTTCACCATATTATTGGTATAGGCCATGTCTATGCATTACTTTTAAGATATTTTTTCAAGAAGTTTTAATAATGAAGAGGACGTTAAGATATTTCCATTGTTCTTTTCATGGGTAACTTTCTAGATTTTTTTTGAAGAGGACGTTGAGTTTCTGGCCTCTACATCGAACAGATGCACATAATCTTTTATTATTAGGTAACTTTGTACAGTAAAAAGAATTTCCGAAAAAGAAGGTTGAGTTTGTGGCCTCACCCATTATTATTGGGTAACTTTGTAGATGAACGGAGAAATAGTTTTTGATTTGTGGGAGGCAAATTATTCGTGTACAACACGAGCAGTGGGGGCTGGCTGCTGTTTTAGACTGGGCCAAGCGCACAAGGCATGCACAAGAAATGGCCTGGGCCCATGCAGAAGTCTCGAACATTCCCTCCCACACCTCCAGCCAGCGGCAGCGGTAGTACCCTCGTACTTCACCGCCGGACGACGCGCTCGCGGTCGTCGTACGTAGGTGCGGGGAGACATGAATATACGAGTTGATTAAAATTTACGAATTATATAAGGAACAAACGATTTTATATCACTACGATCAGATGGCCGAGTTGGTCTAAGGCGCCAGATTAAGGTTCTGGTCCGAAAGGGCGTGGGTTCAAATCCCACTCTGGTCAATTCTTTTTGTTTTTGTTTGCAAAAGGTGTTTAACAAGCTATCCATACAGTTATACCTGTTGGGCTATAACGCTCCTATTTTGTAAACACCAACTGTTTTATCTTATTTTTTAGTTTATGTTTTTAAAAAAAATATAATTTGTAAAAAAAAGGCAAGAACAATTTGTAAAAAAAAAGGGCGTACGACGCTCCTATTCTGTAAGCCTTTTGCCTTCACATCCATGTATGTCAGTTTTATTGCATAGAACTGAAGAAGAGGTACACAAGGCACATACAGGTTCTTCCAACATGAAGTTCTTGCTAATTACAAGCACAAGGAGACCGGCTTTTGTGAACCTGGGTGTATGTGAATCCACTTTTTCAAAAGTGGGTTTGTGATGTCAAAACATGTTTTAAAAATCGAAACACAAATGATTGCAAAGATGATCTCAAACATGTGTCCTGGACATGAGTTTCGTTCTGAAAAAACATTTTATTTTGCCCAGGCAAAAAAGTGAAATTTTACAGGACTATATAGCAGTATATATGTGACGTATTTTGTCTTTTTTAGATTCTGAAATAAAAAAAAGTGGGTTCTCCGTGAAAACTTTCTACGCACACATGAAACATGCATACGTACCCTGATATTTTTATTTCAGATTTTTTTCATATTTCGAAAATGCATTTCCAACCTGGGTTCACGTGCACCCAGGTTCAACTGGGGCTTTTCCCACAAGTATAGAGTATACTCCAGAGAGCTGCATAGAAGATTATTCCGCCATGCATTGGATGGCCTCTTTCCAGTGTGGTCTGTAGCCGGAAATCCATTTTGGCTCATAGGTGTAGATGCATATTACTGAAAAAACATACTTCAAAATGTCTAAAAATTTCGAAAATAAATTCGGGGTGTACTTCCACATATTTTATGCCTGCACACAAAGTGTCGCGAAAAATATTATTTTATATGGCCTGTGCAAAACACATAATTTCTGATGCTCTAAACAAGTTTTTTACGAGACATTTAGTTGTATTTTTTTACATAGGTCATATAAAATATTTTTTCCCCACAAAAATTTCATCAGGTAACATAGGATGTTCGGATGCACGATGAGAAATTTTATTCAAATTTCTTAACATTTTAAAATAAATTTAAATTTTATTTTTCTTAATAGGTGTATATACACCTATGAGCCAAAACGCCTTGTCCGGTCTGTAGCCTTTTAATTTGTTTGTGTTAGTTAGCCTCACAAAGCGCAATGCAAATTGATAGAGTAAGAAGAAATACAATTGTCCGGTCTGTAGCCTTTTAATTTGGCAATGGATTGTTAAAATTTGCACCTCCCCGCTCCATCCACCGCCTCCCCTCTTGTGTTCTCGTGCTTTCTGGTACATGGAGGCACTGAGGCTCGTGTTCTTTTGTTGATGGTGGTTTGGCCCTCCTTGCATATGACAGAAGCTTGTCTTTGGGGATTTGCAATTGTGCGTCTTCTCCTGCATGGTGCCTAGCGGCAAAAAAGGGTTAGCATTCGCCTAAAGTTCGAAATTTTGATTCGCCTTTTGATCTCTCCCCTAGATCTGCTAACCATATATCTTCACTGATTACCAGATTTTATATTTAACTATGAAACATGCTAGTGTGTTGCCACATATAACCTCAATAATAAGGGTAAGCACTTAACAAAACCTTTTGTAAATGATATACTGCAATTACTAAAGTTATGTACATTGCTAATTGAGTTATTGGCGGATAACTTATACTTTAAAATTCTGGGGATATTTTTCAATGACTTTTCATGGAATGGTGTTCCATTGAACCAAGGAACCCCTATGTAAATCTTCAGATTTTTTTCTTGTGAACTTTGAACCTCCAAATATTGAAATACACGATATGTCGATTTGAAACAGAAAAATAAAAAATGACCAGTATTACCTGGTTCAAAAGTAGGCAGGCCAACTTCCTCTCTCTCCTTCCCTCATGCAGCCCAAACCACCCGCAGCCCAACCCAGAAGCCGGCTAATCCAGGTCTCCTTGGAACAGCTCGCTCCCGAGCGCAGCTCAGAACCGCCGACGCCATGGCGCTACAGCCGTTTCCGTTTACCCCTTCTCGACATGATTCATAGTTGGAAACTGCTGGGCGTCCCCGGGGATCTGATTCCCCAGCCCCCGGGTTCCCAGCCGTCGGATCAACCATTTTGACGGTTAGATTTGCAGGTAGCAAAAAAACATCTCCGGCAGCAAAAAATCACCCCCGGCAGCAAATGACTGAAGCAAAAAACGGTTCATTCAGAAATGAAAATAAAAAGGCTGGACTCGCCGGAGACCACGTAGCAAACATATTACGTAGATGTAGCAAAACCGCAAATAAATTGTAGCAAATTTTTTTATTCATATGCTGCAAATCCTCTAGAAACATCAACGGAGAACTCGTGGGAGGACTCACTGGAGACCTCGCCGGAGACCCCAGTAGCAAACACATTTTGCAATTGTAGCAAAAACCTAAAAATTATGTAGCAAAAAAATTATGTAGCAAAAAGCCTGTAAGGCCAGCTGGTAGCAACTAGACCCATCGCCGGTAGCAAGGCCAGCCTCCCCTTGTAGCAAAGCCTGGCATCCACGGTAGCAAGTCATCCCTCCTCTTGTAGTTGTAGAGGCCACCTGTCGCTCGCAGCAGAGCCGCCCACCGTCGGTAGCAAGGCCGGCCCCCTGTTGTAGCGAAGCCTGGCCGCCCTTGTAGCAAGCCCCGTATCCCGTTGTAGCAAGCCCGAACGACCCTTGTAGCAGCAGCCAAGCCCGCACCATTACCTCCACCAGGCGCCGGCGGGACCTTGGGCGGCGTGCCGGCGTCGAACTCGGAGAAGCAGCGGCGTCGAACTTGGGTGGAGCCGGCGACCGCGCGCATGGGAGGCTTGCCGTGGGCACCGAGGAGAACGCGACGCGGCGGCTGCAGGAGGAGGAGGTCGGGGGAGGCGACGGCCGCGCACAGGGGGAGGCTTGCCGTGGGCGTCCGACGAGAACGCGGCGCGGCGGCTGTAGGAGGAGGAGGTCGGGGAAGGCGGCGTCCGCGCGCAGTAAAGGCGAAAGCACGGCGCGGCGGCGGAGCGAGGGGGCGTGGCTGGGGCTCTGCGGCGGAGCGCGATGCGAGATTTCTGCGGGAGAGAGAACGCTAGGAGATAAGATCGTGGAGGGGGGCCCACCCATGACGTGTTGTGCTCGAGCGCTAGCACGTGCGGCTGTGATGCTGCTCAACCGATGGCCACGGAACCGGAGGATGCATCGCGCGTTATCCCCCGGGGGCATTGGATCATTTTCCTTCATAGTTCCATACGAAATACGGTAACCATATATATCTTATTCTGTCCGTTTTCTATCCATCCGTTACCGGATTTTTGTCTAAAATTCCGTATCCATAGATCCATATAATCTGCGATAAATCGCGACCCTCCTTGTTCCATACGAAATATGGTAACCATATATATCTTATTCTGTCCGTTTTCTCTCCATCCGTTACCGGATTTATGTCTAAAATTCCGTATCCATAGATCCATATAATCTGCGATAAATCGCGACCCTCCTTGACAAGTGCAATTCCAGTTTAGATCATACGCCGCCACTCCCGAAAGCTACCTCGATCCCAACGAAAGAAAGGAAAATTTCAGCAACATGGACTGCTTGACCTCTCTGGCCCGCTACACAGCCTCGCGGCGCCGAGATGCCCTGGGCGCCATGCGAGGACTCCTTTTCCGGCACGCTGCAGCGACTGTGTGTCGAACGCCTGCTATAGCGCCGGCGACACCACACCTTCGTCACCCCATCCGGGGTCTCTTCTTTCAGCACATTAATCGTGTCAGCAGGCACTACTGCACCTCCACCCAGAGGTACTCTCGGTGGTACTATGACCCACGGAAGGTTGCTCTGGCAACGGTGCCTCTGCTCGGCATCGGCATCGGCGGTGCGCTGATTCCAGACTACCACGGATACATTGAGACAGTGCCCTTCACCAATCGCACTCACATTGTTCTCCGCACTCCCCTGCAGGAGCGCGAGCACAGCGAGACCCGCTTCGCCTGCCTCAAGGAGAAGCACGCTTCCATCATACTTGACCCGCACCACCCAGATTGTGTTCGCCTCAACAACATCACCTCGAAGCTTGTCCGCTCCGTCCACACCCACCTCATCATCAAGAGCCATGATACCGCCATGCTCGAGCTCGATCGTGGCAATGCCGCCTCGGTGGTGGAGGTTTTGAGGAAGAAGCTGGGAAGCGCAGGGAGAGCACAGCCAGCGACTGGGCATCTCGATGGGCTCAACTGGGAGGTGATGGTGGTGGAAGATAAGCGCGTCAATATGTGGTGCTACCCCGCTGGCAAGATTGTAGTGCCCACTGGATTTCTCCAAGTTTTCAGGACAGATGCTGAACTTGCCACTATGATTGCTCATGAGGTAGGTTTATTTGCTCAATGGGCTGATGCATGTGTGCTTTGGGATTGTTCTCCTGAGAATTCAAACCAACTTATTGTTGCTCTTCTTTCATTCTTAAGGTCGGGCACGTCGTTGCGAGGCACTGGGCAGAGAAGATCATCTACAGGAAGTGTCTTCCCAAACCCCTCAGGGTGCCCTTCTTCCGAAGGTATATTCACTTGTATATACATCAACTTTCTTTGCTGGCTGTCAAACACAAGGAAAAAAACATGTCAAACCGTAGTTATATTCCAAGTATGTTGAACATTCCCCTCCACGACAGTGCCGTTCTGAATTAGCTCGTGTCTTCTGTAGTTTCTTTCTTGTTTTGCATTATCGATCCAATGTAAGTATTTCGTGTTATAACTTATAAGCTCTTCTGATGATGCTCTCACTATGCAGGGCTGAGAGAGAGGCAGATCAGATTGGGTTGATGATACTTGCTGCAGCTGGTTTTGATCCTCGCGTAGCCCCACCGGCCTTTCAAAAGCTAGGACATAGTAGAAGATTCCTCTCTACTTATCCTTCGAGTAAGAAAAGAGCACAACTGTTATCAGGAAATAAAATTATGGAAGAGGCGCTCAAGTTGTATAGAGAAGTTAGTCCCAATCAACACACTGAAGATTCTCTCTAAATTTTAGATTTTGAAACTGCCGTGCAGCTGGTTAGTTATGTTCTAGTGCTCCACACAAATAACTTAGCTACCAGATAGTTCTCTCGATTGATAGGGAGGATCAGTAGCAATATTCGAGGATCAATAGCAATATTCGGTTACATTCAAGGATTTGCTGGAAAAGGAAATCTAAACTACGCGGAGAGACAAACTCCCGCAGCCGCCGGTTCTTCGTCCTGATCCTAAGGATGCGTATGGACTTGTCTCTGCTCGTCTTTTGAAGGAAACTCGGTCAGCTCTATTGCGTCCAGTCCGTGCCAAAGTGTCTTCTGCTGGGTTGGTGAAGCCTCTTGGGCCGCTCCGTCTTCCTGATCGGGCCCATGTCAGGGTCTAGGTCTCTGTTAGTGATTGGAACCTGACATCCCCTCCTCCTTCAAAGGCGGCCTGTCCCCAAGCCGGTGCCGCCGGGAATCGTTGCTGAAGATCGAGCTTGTCTTCCCAGGTGATGTCCTGAGGTGCAGCATTGGACCACTGAACTTGTACTTGCTCACAACGTCCCGTTGGGGTACGTTTCCATCGTTGATGCAGGATCCTCATGGGAAAAGCCAGAACATCAGTAGGAACAGGGAGAATTGCTCATGGTTTCGTACCTGGGAATAAAGCCTTGCACAATTGCGACACATGGAAAACCGAGTGAATCCTAGACTCTGCTGGCAGGTCCACTTGGTAGGTTGTTGGATTGATCATCCGACTGATCTTGTAGGGTCCAAAGTACTTGAAGGATAACTTGTGATTTGCTCTGCGAGCAACTGATGATTGCACATATGGTTGTAACTTGATAAAAACAGAATCCCCAGCTGAAAAAGACCGATCAATGCGCTTCTTATCTGCTTGCTTCTTCATTTGTTGACGAGCATAGTTCAAATTGTGTTGTAGGAGTTGTTGCATAAGTTGCCTCTCTTCCAGCCACTCCTTGACTAATGGTACAGGAAAAGTAGACACCGCCTCGATATCCCAGTGCCTGGGTTCATGCCCATAGAGTGCAACAAAAGGATATGTTTGTAAAGCAGAATTGGGACTAGTGTTATACCAGAATTCGGTGAGAGACAGGAACTGAATCCATCGACGAGGACACGCGTGAGCAAAACACCTCAAATAGCTCTCCAAGCATTGATTAACCCGCTCCGATTGGCCATCAGTCTCCGGATGGTATGCTCAACTCATGCGTAGCTCGCTGCCCACTCGAGCAAATAATTCTTTCCAGAACTTGCTCGTAAAACCCGGGTCTCGGTCAGAGATCATGACCTTTTGAAGGCTATGTAATCTGAATACATGATCCATGTACTCTGAAGCCACCTTGGCAGCTGTGAATGGGTGGTGCAAGGGATTGAAATGTGCATAACGGGTGTGTTTGCTGGGATCCGATTAATATTGAATACTATGGTTGATATCGATTATATACTTGTCATATGTTATTTGTGATCTTGCATGCTCTCCGTTGCTAGTAGATGCACTGGCCAAGTATGTGCTTGTGACTCCAAGAGGGGGTATTTATGCTCGATACTGGGTTCATACCTCTAGTAATCTGGAAGAGTGGCAATAACTTCTAAGGTTGTAGATGTGTGTTGCTACTAGGGAGAAAACAACAATGCTTTGTTTAAGGATAATTCTGCTGTTTACTTTACACATATTGCTTAATGCGATAATCTGTTACTTGCAACTTTAAACTGAAAGGGGTACGGACATTAACCGGAAGGTGGATTAATAGTCACAGACATAGTTGGATTACGATCTATGTATTATGTTGTAATGCTCAAATGAATCTCATAGTAATCATCTTATCATGTATGGGCTTTATTATGTCAATTGCCAAGCTGTAATTTGTTTCTTTATTCTGTCAATTGCCTAGCTGTAATTTGTTCATCCAGCATGTTATTTATCTTTATAGAGAGACACCTCTAGTGAACCGTGGACCCCGGTCCTTTCTTTTACACTGATAAAATCATCCTATTCTGTTTACTTACTACAATCACTATTCTCTTTTATTTCACTGCAAAAAAAATCTCTTTCCACACTATACGGTTAATCTTTTGTTTTCAGCAAAACCGGTGAGATTAACAACCTGACTGTAAGTTAGAGAAAAGTATTTTGGTTGTGTTGTGTGTAGGTTCCACGCTGTTGCTGACGCCGGTAGTGCGCCCTGCCAAAAGTCAGCTAGCAACACCTTCAGAAGTCATTCATTTCTCCTACTGGTCAATTAAATTTTGGTTTCTTACTGAGGAAAAACTGCTACTGTGCTCATCATACCTTCCTCATGGGGTTCCCCAACGGTGTGCAACTGCATAACATCAGTTGTCAAGCACAAGATTTCACGTAAGTAAATAAAACACAAGTAATAATAAAGCGAGTAAAACTCGATAAAATAAAGTAACTAAATAAAAACAGTAAAGGGGTTGATTGTTTTGGGTGTTTTGGATGGAAATAAGAAAAATAATTATTTTTGTATTTTCGGATTAAAATAGTGCAACAAATAGAAAACAAGATAAAAGCAAGATAAAGGCGTTTCTTATGATAAAAAGTGGACCGAGGTTCATGGATTTACTTGACAATTCTGACTTTTAAGTTGTAGTGGACAAATAACAATTCATCAATGAGATATGAGGATGCAAAATAATAACATGTGAAATATACACATTCATATGGGCATCACGTCCTACCATTGAGATGATGCAACACATCTCTCTTATACTCCACAAGAACGGGCAAACTCCATGCAATCTTGTATTAAGAATTAACAGAGCATAGCCATAAGGACTTTGACATGATGTTTGAATATCAAATATGCTACCTTGAACAAACAAGATCATCACTTTTGTCATGTGACGAACATAGCACATGCATTCACTTTATCCCTAGTGAGGTAGCAATCGAAAAGGCAAAACCATATATGTTGCGGTCAGAAACCCACCGGCGAGCAGCGACGGGCAACACAGTAGAGCCGGGAGGCTCCCAGGACTGCGGCTGGCCCTGGTCCCTCCGAGCGACGGCCCGCAAAGACTCGGCACGCACGTCCGATGCTGGTGCAGGGCGTGCTACCCGACCTATACCCGGTCGGGAAGGTGTTGGATTTGCCTCGCTTAGTTTCCTCGCATGGCATACACGTAAACATTAAATACGAGCCTCGATCGGCTCTCGAGTTGTCCCGTGAATCGGCTCAAGGAGCCGATCCACCCATGATCCGTACGAGGTGTACGGCCAGATGGTGGTCCTGCTTAATCAAAATAAAGCTAAAACGACCTACTACGATTTAGGGTTTTCACCGCATAATCGGAACATCCTACTCGTGATTGAGCCTGGCGGCCATGCACGGTGATCGTAAACCGACCCTAGACAAGGCCTAAAAACCAACACGAAGTTGATCCCCGGAACATCCTGTCTAGGGCTAGCAAACTACACCCTACGCGCCACCTGGATCCTTCAACCCGTTTGTAAGGCCTAACTATGCAGATATTAAACTAATCCTTGAAGAACAAGGAGCAATCATGACGGATCGGATCTACTAAATAATGATCAAGCGGGTGCCGCCCTTACACCTAAGATAGGCGTAAGGGCGGCTAGATGTCTAAGGGTTGCACGACGAAAGCATATGATACTATGAAACAATGCTAACCCTAACACATCTATGATAACTACGTTGCTCGCCATCAACAAGGCTTCAACACGAGCAACGCATGAACATCGAATAAACTTGTACTGCCTAGATCGCAAGATGCGATCTAGGCAGCATGATGCTTACCCGGAAGAAACCCTCGAGACAAGGGAGTTGGCGATGCGCCTAGATTGGTTTGTGGTGAACGTGATTGTTGTTTATTTCATAAACCCTAGATACATATTTATAGTCCGTAGACTTTCTAACGTGGGAGTAATCCCAACCGGGCACGAGCCAAACTCTATCTAAACGACACGTATCCTACTATGTTACAAATACACGGGCAAACTAGCCCAAACTTTGTATGCAAGGCCGATTCCTGTATTTCTTCTATGTATAGTCTTCAACCCCATCTTCAATCGCGGCCCACCTCTGATCCGGTCAAATTCTGGTGATAACACATGCCCCCCTGGTTTTGGAAATGACAATTCCAAAATCACTGCTTTTTCCTTCGTCGGGTCATGTCGTGGCGGAGCGGAACCGCCGCAGTATCCTTCATCATGATGCCTTGCCTCCTCCACTTCTCCGCGTGACCCGGCAATTTTTTTTTTGTTGGGCACCATTTCCTCGAAACTGCTCGTGGCATTGAATCTCCACTATATCCCCTTTTATTTAACCGTTCCAAACAGTTTGCTTCTTCATCCTCTTCGCATTAGCACTCCAAAAAGCCCTCCCTGCACCACCATGTCTTCTTCCTCCTCCGCCTCATCGGGTCTTTCCATCCAATCCTCCTCCTCTCGCGAGCCGACGCCAGAGTGGGACCCGGAGGAGGCCCATGCGGCCAACATCCGCCGCGCCATCGAAGCCGGGGAGGAGCCCAGTCACGACTTCTCCGTCCGGTCTGAGGACGATAAGTCCCCGACCGACGGGGAAAGTGACCTCCGCTTCCTTGCCGATGGGGAAACGGAGGAGGAGAGCGATGATGATCGCTTCTCCTGGGATGACTTCACCTCCTCCGAGGAGGAGGAGGAGGAGAAGGAGGAGGAGGAGGACGACACCTCCTCCGACGAACCACCGGCCAAGCGCTTCTGCCCCTGGCCGGGGAACCTCAGTGACTTCGACAGCGACGACGACGACGCTGACGAGGAGGACGAGGACAACGAAGGCCCCGCCGGCGGCCGCCGGCAGCTAGCCGACGACGAGCCCGCCGGGAGTAGCGCCGACAGCCGGCGACGACGGCGACGACGAGGGCAGCGACGGCCCGTAGATAGGACCCTTAGCATAGGATCAGTAGTAGTAGATGGGGCAATGTATCCCCTAGTACTTCCTTTTGAGAGTAATCAGCTCTTTATGTAAGAAATCTCGTTTATCAATGAAGAATTTCCCCAATTTGATTTTGCCGATTTCCTTTATGTTAATTTAGCCGATTTCCCCTCATACTGACTTTGCCGATTGTCCACTTAGCCAATGCTCAATGAGCCGATGGCAACGCATCGGTCCCTCATAATCCGCCCTTCATCTCTTCGACTAAGGAGTGATCGTAATCTTGGTCAATGCTCAATAAGCCGATGTCAACGCATCAGTCCCTCACGATCTATCCTTCATCTTTTCGACCGATGACTTTGAGCTCTGGTGGACGATGTGGAAGACCAATGCCTCCAAGAGAGCCCTAGGACCGCTGCTGAAACGACTTGACGCTGAAGCCGATACTTCTGCAGAACAGATGTCACCTGCTCGCAAATCTCCTCAGTGATACTTTTATAATCCTGCTCTGTTCCTTTGCGGCAACCAGATGGCCCAGAGCCAACTCCCTACCGGTGATGATGGATCCCTCTTTAAATTCCTCCTATCAGCTCCAGTGATCCTCTTCTGCAAGAACTCACCACCTTTGAAGAAGGTTATGATGGAGGGCCAGCCGATGAAATCCCAATCAGCTTCTTAAAAACAGAGTATCTACCAGGTCAGTTGCCCCCGAGCCTCAATCAAGGCGAGAGCGGTGGCGAGGACACACAGTTCAGTCGAAGAGCCTCGAACTCAGGCAATCTTGAGACAGCCAAACTCCTCCAAAGGGCAGGGCAGCTCCATCCTCTCCTCGGCTCAACTTGGCCAAACCAACCGCAGAAACACCAGAGCCGATCGCCTCTTCCTCCGTTGAAAACCGATAATGCAGACGAAACACCAACGGCTTAATGAGCAAAAGGCTGCCTTGTGCGCCAAGCAGAAAGTCTCGCAGCTGAACTGAAGACCGACTTGGTCGAAATCCGCGTCTGGAACATGCAGCTGGTAGATCCTGTGTAATTTGTACTAGAGTCGATGGCTGTGCATCGGCTTTGTTTCTTAGCTCTACATCGTGAGAATTTTTTTTACTGGCCGATTTTTCTATCGGCCCCCAATATTTCACTGCACATGTATCGCACATGTTCATCTGATTAGGTGCCCCCCGAGCCGAATCTGCCAGGTAACTGCGGATATCGGCTCTGTGGTGATCCAAGGCACTGTATTTGAACGTCGGCTCCGTTAGGACAAATGTTGACTTCTTCCAGCGCATCAGCCGACGTAAAACCGCTACCCATTAGATCGACGTTGAACACAGGCAGAACGTATGGTGAGGATAATTTTGGCCGATTGCTGGAATCGGCCTCCATGTTGATTGAATCGCTCAATGAAGGTTTTGCAATGTTCCTCCATAGATCTTTGGGGCCGATCACACGGATCGGCATCGCCACGTTCGTCCATATAGGTTGCTCTTGTTACACGGTCAGGCCGGTGGATAACACCAGCCTAACCCCGTCCTTCGTCACGTCGATGCGCTCGCAGTCGTCCAAATTGATGCCTGAGAGTGGCTCTTGGCCTGATGTCTCCCAAACGTTCATGCCGCCCGTTGAAATCTCGGCTGAATCATCTGCGTGGACAACCTCTACTTCATCTCCATCCCACTGTATTAGGCATTGGTGCATCGTGGATAGAATGCAACAGCTTGGCGTGGATCCAATCTCTTCCCGAAGAGGACAAGCATAGGTGCTCTTGCCTGTCGACAATAAAGAACGTCGTAGGGATGGTTTTCCTTCTTACGGTCGGATCCACGTTCGTAACACCTTGTGCGTCAGATGCTTGGCCGTTGAAATCGCTCAGTGTCACGTTGGTCTTGATCAGATCCGAACTAGAGCGTCCTAACCGCCGTAGCATGGAGTATGGCATAATGTTGACTGCCGCTCCGGTGTCCACCAGAATCTTGTTGACAGGCTACCCATTGATATAGCCTCGCAAGTACAAAGCCTTCAGGTGTCTGTAGCTTCTTTCTCGTGGCTTCTCAAAGATAACCGGCCGTGGGCCGCAGTCAAGTTGTGCCACAGGTGCTTCGTCTAATCCTGGAGCACTAAACTCCGTCGGCAGGATGAACACCATGTTTGTGCCAGCCGATGTTTCATCATCGGCTTTCTTTTGTCTGGGGCACCACTCTTTCCTTTGTGGCCGACCTTCTTCGTCCAGGGTTCGCTGAATTTTAGCGGCCAGATCAGGCCGCGCCTTCCTCAACGTGTGCAGGTACAACCTTTCGACTTCCTCCAAACCACGTAGTCGCTGAACCCTACGCTTTTGGGAACGGCTGAGTCCATCAGGGCACCACCTTGGCCGGTGGTACTTATCTTCTTCTTCATCGTCTTCTAGTTCCTCGAGATCTTCTACCCGAGAGGACTCGGCGTGCTTGTTCCGAGGCGGGAGAGGCCCTAGACGTTTGAACACGGACACGTTAGCCGCATCCTTCTTCTTCGTCTACATTCAGGCGCTTGCCGATTGTAGGCAATCGGCTCATTCCTCGAATCCCAGCAGTTGTCCGAAGAAGGGACAGCTCCGAGTGCCTATCCACGTCGTCTTGCTCTCTCGATTTTTCCTTGGCGTGGCGCTCATATCTTTCCTCGTCGCGATCATGCCGATGGTGTCTCCTGGCGTCCCTAGCCAGACGATCTCTTTCATCATTGTCGTTGTATCGTCGGCGTTGGTCGTATTGACTCACATGTTTGTTGAGGAGGTGATCAGAGAGAGGTCGCTGATATCTCACATTCCTCACTTCTCCCTCTGTGATGTAGCGCTTGCCATCGTGACGGAGCCGATCGCGTGGAACGGCTTCCTCTCGTGTCCTTGCTATGAGAGCAGCTGCCCTCGTCTCCGTCCTTACCGAGTGGTGCCCGGGTCCTACCATGTTGATGTTGAACGAGAATCCTGGCTGGCACCCTCCAGGGTAAGTGCACTCCACCATGTTAACGGCGGGGAAGGGGTGTGTGTCGACCTTCATGGCGTACTGGCTGAAAATTAGACGCCCTTGTTCTATCGCCATTTGGACCCGCCGACGCCACACCTCCGCGGTCGTTGGTGGCATGGGTGAACGTGTTATGCCACTTGCGGTATGGCTTTCCGTTCAGCTCTCGCACCGTGGGGATCTTGTGGCCTTCGGGTAACTTTAGCCGCTTCTCCTTGAGTAAGAGGTCGAAAATTTGCTCAGCTTTGGTCACGTCGAAGTCAAACCCTCTCGGAGGACCTTGTGGCTTGACCCACTTACGGGACACGGGGCTTGCCCCCGAGTCCATTCAGCCATCGCTACCTCTTGATCTCCCGCGAGCCTTCATCTTCATCCGCCTCAACCAGGACCACCACACGCTTGAATTTATCCCGGTATACATCCGGGTGGCGCTGTTCATATGCCGACAGCCTTCGCACCATGTGCGCCGGTGAAGGGTAGTCCGCTTGGGAGGCCACGTCCTTGATCGGTGATGCGAGACCCACCACCGCCAACTCGACTCGCTTCTTTCAGTCACATGAGCCGAATAGCATCGGTTCCTAATGGTCCTGAAGCGCTGGACGTATTCTGACACTGTTTCTCCGCGCTTCTGTTGTACTTGTGCTAGATCGGCAATGCCAGCCTCGGAAGTCTCTGAGTGACACTGTATGTGGAACTGCTCTTCCAACTGCTTCCAAGTCCGGATTGAGTCTGGCGGCAACGATGTGTACCACCCGAAAGCCGATCCTGTGAGGGACTGTGCGAAGAACGTCACACGCAGCTCATCTGATGCTGAGATCGTGCCCAGTTGTGCCAAATATCGGCTCACATGCTCCATGGAGCTGGAACCATCTCGATCCATTAAACTTGGAGAAATCGGGGAGCCGATATTTGGGTGGTAGCGGGATCAACTCGTACTCGTTGGGGTACGGCTTGGAATAGCTGATTGTCCTCCTTTCGGCACCATGCCGAACCGGTCTTTCGAGATTGCACCGATCTGATCCGCGGTGATGGGCTGCAGCGTCGAACTCCGAAGATTCGCCGGAGTGGCATACTTAGCCAGCCATGCTTGCTTTTCCAGCTCCGAGCCAACCGCAAGAGCTGAGCTCGGAGGTTTGTCGGAGTGGCATACTTAGCTAGCCACGTCTCGTTTCTCAAGATCTCGTCCCCGAAGTTCCTCCCGCCGTTCCGAAGTCCTCGCTGCTGCGGTGCCTGGTTTGTGAGTGCCCGAGTCATCGTAGCCTCGGCACGTATGTGCACGTGTATCCGTGAGGGATCTCCTTAGGCGCCTCATGCAAGAACCGGTAGTCACTAGGGTCACCACCGATCTTGTAGACGACGTATGCCGGTGAACTCGGCACTTCCGGTGCTGCCAACGCGAATGGCAGCGGTGGACGGGACCGGAGTGGCATCTCTCCTTGGTGAGTCCCTAGAGCTGGTCCCGACGGAGAGTATTGATGCCTCATGATTTCCTGGATCACCCGAAGAGCGACACGCTCCAAAGTGTTCACCGAGGCTCTCGTAATGGCGATGCAGCGAATGAGCTACCATGAAGTTAATCTCCTGACGCAGGGACCCGGTGCGTTCTTCTCGACGGGGCGGACAGGTCCACTCCATCGAGCGCGCCTTCAGGTGAGAACCCTTTCCACCTGATGCCATGTGAGCGGGTTCTGTGAAAAGAGCCGATGAGGTCGGCTTCGAGGACCGCTTTGACCTCGTCATACTTCTTCTTGAGCTCCTCGGTCAGATCCTCGTACGTGACTGCAGTGCCTTCCGCCATCTCAGGTGTAGATGGCGATGCGGTTGATGTCGAAGATTGTCCCACCGGGCGTGCCAGAATGTGTTGCGGTCAGAAACCCACCTGCGAGCAGCGACGGACAACACAGTAGAGCCGGGAGGCTCCCGGATCTGCGGCCGGCCCCGGTCCCTCCGAGCGACGGCCCGCAAAGACTCGGCACGCACGTCCGATGCTCGGTGCAGGGCGTGCCACCCGACCTATACCGGTCGGGAAGGTGTTGGATTTGCCTCGCTTAGTTTCCTCGCATGGCATACACGTAAACATTAAATACGAGCCTCGATCGGCTCTCAGGTTGTCCTGTGAATCGGCTCAAGGAGCCGATCCACCCATGATCCGTACGAGGTGTACGGCCAGATGGTGGTCCTGCTTGATCAAAATAAAGCTAAAATGACCTACTACGATTTAGGGTTTTCACCGCATAATCGGAACATCCTACTCGTGATTGAGCCTGGCGGCCACGCACGGTGATCGTAAACCGACCCTAGACAAGGCCTAAAAACCAACACGAAGTTGATCCCCGGAACATCCTGTCTAGGGCTAGCAAACTACACCCTACGCGCCACTCGGATCCTTCAACCCGTTTGTAAGGCCTAACTATGCGGATATTAAACTAATCCTTGAAGAACAAGGAGCAATCATGACGGATTGGATCTACTAAATAATGATCAAGCGGGTGCCGCCCTTACACCTAAGATAGGCGTAAGGGCGGCTAGATGTCTAAGGGTTGCACGACGAAAGCATATGATACTATGAAACAATGCTAACCCTAACACATCTATGATAACTACGTTGCTCGCCATCAACAAGGCTTCGGCACGAGCAACGCATGAACATCGAATAAACTTGTATCGCCTAGATCGCAAGATGCGATCTAGGCAGCATGATGCTTACCCGGAAGAAACCCTCGAGACAAGGGAGTTGGCGATGCGCCTAGATTGGTTTGTGGTGAACGTGATTGTTGTTTATTTCATAAACCCTAGATACATATTTATAGTCCGTAGACTTTCTATCGTGGGAATAATCCCAACCGGGCACGAGCCAAACTCTATCTAAACGACACGTATCCTACTATGTTACAGATACACGGGCAAACTAGCCCAAACTTTGTATGCAAGGCCGATTCCTGTATTTCTTCTATGTATAGTCTTCAAGCCCATCTTCAATCGCGGCCCACCTCTGATCCGGTCAAATTCTGGTGATAACAATATAATAGATCATGAATTTGTTGTCACCATCCAATCATTAAAATCATGCTACTCGATCTAATACACACATCACCCCACACACACTCTTTCTTAGATGTTGGATCAGAACAAATAATAAGAACGGGTACAGAATATGCATCTATCAATACATCTTGCACATAATACGATCAGATCTCATAGCATAATGTCATAGAATAAGGATCCACCATATAGGTATTACAAATATGGCCATAATCATGTAGGCACTTCATATGGCACTAAGAACTATGAAGAACATGAGAGAAATAGATCAAGCTACTGCCACTAACCTGTACTCCCCCTTGATCATGGTGATGATGACGAAGACGTTGGAGAAGGTGGAGTTTCCCCTCCAATCTTCGCTGCTACATCCTCTGTTTTCGTGTTTATGTCTTCTGTGGCACTCTCCTTCCGAGAACTCTTCGGGCCATATATATAGTGATTTTTAGGTCAAAATACATCGATGGGCGAAAGAATCAGGTCAATTGGGCGATCGACAGCTGAAAGAGGGGGGGTGACGCGCCCACCATGTTTGGGCGCACCACCTATCCTCTTTTGGGCCTCATGCCCATCCAGGTCCCCTCCAAAGCTCCAGGGTGCTTCTCCCAATGAAAAAATGATGCTCCAAAAATCTCAGGTCAATCTGACTCTGTATAAGTATCTGAAATTGAAAAGTACGTGAAATAGGAACTTTCTGTTCTGCAGAGTTATAAACCAAATAAAGAGGATCATTGGTAAATCCCCATAAATCAATGTAAAACATGTTATTATCATCATATATGTTGCAAATATGTGGGGATTCAATATTATAAAGTACACAGTTCATGTATGCATTTTACATGCATCACATGGGCGTCGTGACCTTGATGGAGGCATTGATTTGGGAGCAACATATGTGTGTGGGATCTGTTTTCATACAAGAGGTGGGTGGCGACAACGGTCCGGTGTGTTCTCAACGGCATTCACGGCACGCTTGGCCCTTCAATCTCCTAGGGGTTCTCTGCTCGCCCTTTGTGTGTGAAGTCCGGTGTTGGGTCGCCCTCGAGCCTGGGTGAGAGGGGAAATGTTTCGCTCTACTGGTTACTGCAACGCGGCGTGCTATGAGAGCAAAAGCTTCTTCCTATGGATCCTTCCATCCTCGACGCTTATTGCCGGCATGGACCAAAATTGCTTTGTCTTCTTCAACGTTAGAAGCCCGCGGCTTTCTTCTCCTTTGTAGTGGACATGTGAGATTTAACGACGAACTACTTATGTTTGCTTGATCCGGTAGGACAGTTGTGTTCAGATCCTCTTGTGGTGTTCACCAGTTCCCGCCCAAGCTTAGTGTGAGGAAATCCACCCATCGATGGTGCGACGTCCTTCGATCCAGGACGAGGGGGCAGGGGTCCCTTCGGAGGTGCATTGGTTTGGTTGTTGCTTTGAGATGCTTGGGAGTAGGTGATGACCTATTTTTCATGCCCGACTGGTTATCTCTTGTGTACTCGTTTTTGTCTAGGGATCCATCTGCATAAGAGGGTTTCGAGATCTACAAGCTGCAGTTGTTTGCTTGTAATATTTTTTCTTTGTAAGTTGTTCATCAACAGTGTTGTAAACTCATCCATATGAGGCTTTATTAATTTAAAGCATGGCGTCCTACCCGCTTTTTATATAAAAAAGTAGTTAGAGCATCACTAGCCTTGTCATTGACACAAGGATGGTGACACGACTGCTCTTTGTAATGGCCGCGTCGGTTTCCCAAGGAGGGCGCGAGAAGTTCCGTCACACATGGTGGTGCGGCGTGGCGGGATAGTGCTAGCGTTAATGTGTGCCACCACTGATACATCGCGAACGTATCTATAATTTTTGATGCTCCATGCTTGTTTTACACCAATTCATATATGTTTTGCTCGTACTTCGTTGTACTTTTGTATATTTTCCGGCACTAACCTATTAACAAGATTTCACAGTGCTGGCACTCCCTGTTTTCTGCTGTTTTGTATTTCAGAAAAGTTGTATAGGAAATATTCTCGAAATCGGACAAAACAAAAGCCGAAGTCAATATTTTTCCGTAACGAAGACATAGTCTAGAGGGGGTCGAAGAGGAGCCACATGGAGGCCACACCATGCCTTAGCGTGGCCAGGCCTGGGCCCGCGCCAAGGGGTTGTGTGGGCCCCTTGGCCTCCACCGACCTCACCCTTCCGCCTATTTATTCACGATCTCTGGAAAAACCTAAACACCCGAGCCTCCATCCACGAAAACTTCCGTCGCGGCCGCCATCGCAGACCCTAGCTCGGGAGGGTTCTGAAGCTCTTCCCGGCACCCTACCGGAGGGGGAAATCATCGCCGGAGGCATCTACATCGCTATTCCCGCCTCCGAAGTGATGCGTGAGTAGTTCATCCTTGGACCATGGGTCCAGAGCAGTAGCTAGATGGTTGTCTTCTCCAATTTGTGCCTCATGTTTAGATCTTGTGAGCCGCCTAACATGATCAAGATCATCCTTATGTAATGCTACATGTTGTGTTTGCTGGGATCCGATGAATATTGAATACTATGTTGAGATCGATTATATATTCTTGCCATATGTTCATTTTGATCTTGCATGCTCTCCGTTGTTAGTAGATACTCTGGCCAAGTAGATGCTTGTGACTCCAAGAGGGAATATTTATGCTCGATAGTAGGTTCATGCCTCTAGTTTTCTGAAAGAGTGACAATAACTTCTAAAATTGTAGATGTGATGTTGCTACTAGGGAGAAAACAACAATGTTTTATCCAAGGGTAATTCTATTATTTACTTTACACGCATTGCTTAATGCAATAATCTGTTGCTTGCAACTTAATACTGGACGGGGTTCGGACGATAACCGGAAGGTGGATTATTAGTCATAGACGCAGTTGGATTACGATCTATGTATTATGTTGTAATGCTCAAACGAATCTCATAGTAATCATCTTGTTATGTATGGTCTTTATTCTGTCAATTGCCCAGCTGTAATTTGTTCACCCAGCATGTTATTTATCTTTATGGAGAGACACCTCTAGTGAATTGTGGACCCCGGTCATTTCCTTTACACTGATAAATTCATCCACTGCAATCCTGCTCTCTTTACTTACTGCAAGCACTATTCTCTTTAATTACTGCAAACATCTCTTTTCACTCGATACGTCTAATCATTTGTGTTCAGCAAAACCGGTGAGATTGACAACCTCACTGTAAGTTGGGGTAAAGTACTTTGGTTGTGTTGTGTGCAGGTTCCACATTGTTGCTGACGCTGGTAGTGCGCCTGCCAATAGTCAGCTAGCAACACCTTCAGAAGTCACGCCTTTCTCCTACTGGTCGATTAAATCTTGGTTTCTTACTGATAAAAAACTTGCTGCTGTGCTCATCATACCTTCCTTTTGGGGTTCCCCAATAGTGTGAAGTCTGCGTTACGATAAGCACCATCAACCACCTCCTCGTTTGTCACCGGAGTTAAATTCGTGTGCGCACCCGCCCTCCGCACGCACCTCCACGGCTTGCCTCTTTCAAAAAAAAAAACCAGCGCAACCCAACACCGAGAAGACACGACAACCGCATGTCGAACCACCACACCAGAGGCGTGGCCGCGAACGGTATTTGCGACGTGAAACCTAACTGTCTCTGAGACGTGTGCTTCATATAGTGCATGGTACCAACCCACCAGACATGTGCTTACTAAGCGGGGGGAAATGGCGGATGGCATCGGTATTCCGTCGGTGCCCAAGATTGGCAGCAATCGGTGGTGGCAGGAGATCCACGACCGCCACCGCACGCCATCGGAGGCGGAGTAGGCGTCCCCTATGTGGGACATCACGAGAAACGAGAATTGGTGGGCTAACTTCTTCCTGGTGTGGCAGGAGGAGTAGATGGCGCCGGCCTCATAGGGTCGTCGAACTCGTACAACGTGGCAGGAGCCACTATTTTGGGGTGCGCCAGGCCACACCATGGAGGCCGCCCTCCAGGGGACCAGGCGTAGTGGACCTTTGTTGGAGATGCCACCGTCGCCACAATGGCTTCCCAAGAAAATGACGATGTCGTCTCGTTCTACGACATCCTGCTCGTCGTCTAGGCCGACACATTCCTTGTTGTCCTTCTCGCGCGCCTCGCGTGCCTCCCCAAACTGTCCCCAAAAACGAGGTGAAGGAGGAGTTCGCCACACTAGCGAGGAGGCGCCACCTCTTACGAGGCATAGTGATCTGCAATCCACGACAACCAGCGTAGCCCGTCTGCGTCTGCGCTGCACTAAGCCGGAGCCAAAGTTGGAGGAACAGATCGACGGTGGGGACTCGTAGATGGCCACTTACCTTCGCATGTTCTCCAACGTCGAAGATCCCGCGGACATGTCTGGCTACAACAAGGCGTGGATACAACAAATCATCGACCTCACGCGTGACGACGACAAGTTCGGCTCTACCAGCGGCGCTGGACCCAACGACATCCTCAAGGACGAGCCTAACCAGCGTGGAAAGAACGAGGTTGACGTAGACAAATTTCATTCAAGCTATGTAAAATATCATTAAATTTGAATAAAAATTACATTATCGTTTAAATCTAGTTTTTCAAAAAACTATTTGATAAACATGTGATGTATTTCTGGTGAGGACATCTTTTAGGTGACACGACTAGAGATGCTGGCCCGAGACTAGGTTTGTCACGTGCAATCTTGCCACCTGATGCTTGTCAGTTCATAGGGCCCGCTCACCATCCTAATCATAGATGCCTTCTTGCCTAAAAAATAAAAACCTTGGTTCCTTTCCCAACCGCAAATCAATCATGAACCACCCGGAATCCATCGAAAACATGGAGGAGTAGATATTCGTACCCAGAACGGATTCTGGAATAGCATACAAACACATATTGAGCGAGCGCATATAAAAAATCATCGTGCAGGTTCGAGGGCTCCAGCCAACCTTGTCCCTGCCTCCCCGAACCCGCTGGACTCGATCTCCACCCTGACCGGCAGCTCCTCCCCTCTTCCTCTCGTCGACAAATCTCAGGTATTCCGAGGTGCGCGCGACCTTATACCGTCTTCTGCTTCGGTGTTCCGTTGATGCTCGCCGTCGTGAGCTCTCTACTTAATTCCGTCGGGGCGGGGGGAAATCGGTTATCGCTCTGTTCTTGGGTGCCACGGCAGCGGTAGAAATCCTTGGCGGTGACAGGGTATCTTCGATTTGACCGCTTCGTTCTAGGGGCCTGTTTCCGCTAGTTCTTGGGGTGCGAATAGTATTAGATTTGCGCGGACCAGTTCTTGCGCTAATCAATCAGGTTATTGTTTACTAGAATGTGGGTGGAAGGTTGGTTCTCTGGGCGCGCACGAGCTGTTCGATGATATGTCTTCATGTCTGTTCTACTCTCGCGCATCATCACCCGTATGGATTGCAATACTTGCAGTTTCTTCTGTCTGGTTTGCCCAACAATGGGGAAAAAATCCGGCTACTTTAGCAGATGAAACCGGAAATTGAATCTCTTGTGCTCTTGTAGATGTCTTTAGTCTGTTGTGGTTCCAATTCTTCTCTGGGCAGCGTTTGCAATATATATTATTTTTTAACCAATGAGCATCCTGGTGTACAATTGCAGTGGATTAAAGATACCCTTTTGCTAGTTCTAGATCAACCGAGAATTAAGTTAGTTTAGATCAACTCCATAACCATTATATTTGCATTGAGATTACACATGGGTGTGCAAATACATGTGGGTATGCAATTGCACATCCTTTTCCCAATTACACATAAACTGCACATGAAATTGGGTGACCGAGAATTAAGTTAGTTCTAGATCAGCCGAGAACTAGCTGTGTCCTTAAAGATAATCCAATAACAACACATATGGTATGCCTGTATCTTGAAGGGGTCGGGTGGGCCATTCGGGGCTTCTTGTGCAACAGTGTTTGCTTTAGATTTCCATTGATTAATTTTACGTACTCACAACCAATATCTTAGAGGTCCAGGTAAAATTCTGACATGTTCCTACCAATGTCTTCTGTTCAGCGTGCGGATCATGACTTGTATGTTAAAATTTCAAATAAGATTTCAGATAAGTTGTGATCCACTACCATTTGTGCTTATATGCCCATGATGGCAATATTTAGACACCAACTGAGTCTACCTTTCTTGCCTGCTGGTGTGCTCTAGAAATCGGGGCATGGTGGTTGACAAATGAGCATAGGTCTTGTTGTTTGTTTCTAGTTACATATAAACGTGCCTTTTTGGTACAAACTGGAAATCAGGACCTATTATTTCCGAGAAAAATAAGCCCCCACTGGGCGAATGTATTTAGATAAACCGGATTGTGTTTTGACAACATAATGGCATCTGCGCCAGCCTTCCTCTCTTTTTTTGTTGTGTCTAATTTTGAGGTTTGCTGTTTATGTCAGGTTTTTATGCATGGCAGATCAAAAGGTTGCTGAAGCGTCATCTCTGGCCGATGAATACGATATGACGATACTGACTTCATCAGCATACACTTCGCCACTATTCCAAAGAGGATTTGATTCAGTTTATGTGCCTAAATATGGGGATATGAGTAATAGTCAGCAAGGTCCATATCCTGATTTGTTTACATCAGATGCCTTTGTGTTCCCTCCAAGCGAGCATGAAAATTTGCCAATAGAATCAGAGCTTGATGGATTGAACACTAACACAGATGGTCTGGATGGTAGTTGCGTTGGGAATTTGGTTGAGGGCAGTGATGAACCACACCAACAAGTTGATGACAAACCGCACCAAGAAGTTGATGAAAAACCACAGGAAGAAGTTGATGACAACAGTGATGAAAATCTGTCTTTCAGCAGTGACTTACTGTCCGCTATTGAAGCTACCAGCACTGAGTCAAAACTGTCTGAAATACATGCTGATCAAGAGAAAAACAATATGGGCAGCAAGTCTGATCTTCCTTGTGAAGGATGGTGGCAGAGGAAATCGACACGCGTATTTTACAGTATAAAGGGGGTGACTACAGTTTCCATTGTGGCCGCTGGTGCTTTGGTGGGCTTTGTCATAATGGGTCAGAGGTGGCAGCAGGACAGACTGCACCTTCATCAATTTCAGTTCAGCGTCAGTGGTGAGGTATGCTATCTGCCTATATCATCTGAATAATTTTTTGCTCGTAGAGCTTGCAGTATATCTTTATTACTCATTGTTTTTCCTATATTTATTTATTATATCTGGATAAACCATGCCAGCAAATGTCTTGATATGGCCTGGAACATTCAGAATACCAACAGTTAAGCTAAGCGTTCATGCATCCTGTTTGTGACTAGAAGTGTTAGATTTAACCTCCAGAATTTTTCACTATGGATGGATATTACTAGAACTCTAATGTGTGTGTGTGTGTGTGTGTGTGTGTGGGCGTGTGCGTCTGTGGCCAGGTGGGACTGTTTCTTATTTCTTGTTTCCTATATATATTTACATATTTCCTAATTAACTGTTACCATCTCTTAGAGATGCTATCCCTGAAAATAGAGGGACATGCGTCCTTATTTCATTAGGCAAGAAAGGGTAATCACATTCTAAGCCACCAAGTAGAAACCACTCGACAATCCCCGCATTATTAATATGTTTCTGAAGTTATTAGAACACTTCATTTATGAAAAAGGAACTACTCTTATATGGGAGACACATTCTTTTGGTAATTTGATCCTGTTTTGGTGAGAATTGTTTCATTTGGGCCTTTCCTATATAAAATACTACTAGCTTATTTTACCCAGAATGTTGATTTCATAAGTTAAGCTGGTATTAGTGGTTTTATTGTTTTGACTTTAAGGATTAGTTGTTTTCAGATTTTTTCGTGACACAATACCGTCATTTCTAATCCCTTCTCCAACACAACCATTATTCATTAATTTTAGTTGGTAGCCTCAAATCTCCTGATGTTGCATAGTAGCTAGATGAGTACGAAAACTAAAAAATAATAACTCCTGGATTTGGCTTTTTATTAGAATACAAGATGGAAAAGCCTTTGAAGCAAATCAGTTATGTCCTAGTAAATGTATGGGCCACTGATAATTAATTCTGTTTTTACAGAGCATGAACCGAATGATGGGACTATTCAGCCGTTTGAAGGATGGGCTTCCAGGGAGCCAGCAACTAAGGTCTCTGCTGCCCACTCGTGTATTCCCTCAACAGCCACTAAGCGCTTGAGTGGAAAAGGAGCAAATATTGATGGAAACTGGAGCTACTTTGATATATGATTTATTTTTCTAGGATATGATATTAGATAGCATATTTTTTCCTGTATTAGTATTAGTACAACCTTTTGAATTTTATGCTTGTGTAAATTTGTGGTCAAGCTTTTGATGGTAGGGGAACATGGTTATATGTGCCTGAAACTGTACAAATTCGCAAAAGCAACACACACGAACCAGACTGCAGGCAGATCTTTGGTAATAGTATGAATTCCTACTTTTTTGTTTTGCTATCCTGTCATTCCGTGTCTATGTGGCAAGCTCGATTTGGCACAACTGTACTTGTAGGACTGAGATGTAAATAGGGAAAAGAGTGGTGACTGTGTAAGATAGAAAATTGATATATGAAGGGGGAGCGAGATGTAGAAAGTAGTAGTAGAAGCTTTAGTTCCTCACTCTCATTACACTTCATCGTCCAGAAATTTGATCAACTATGTCCAGGTATTCTGTGAGTTCAATTGCTAGCTTCCCATCATGATATCAGATCTGGATGATTCCATTGCATTTCCCCTGCGTTTTTGAGTGGAATCAATCGTCGTTGTGCCGGAAGGGCCGTTCTGCGGGTTGTTGCTGTCGCCGCAGAAGCTGTTGGTGCTGCTGGTTTGTTGGGGCGAATTGAGCGTGTCGTTGCTCAGATCCTTCGCGATCTGGACGCAGCAAAGGAGGTTGCTACTTAGTAGTGGTCTCGGCATGTGTGAGAGACTTGGGGAGGCAGTGTCTTGCTCAGAGTGAAGAGTCCGAGATAGCTGTTGCGTTTCTGGTTAGTACGGGTCTGTTGTTCTTGCCAATATTGCGACCATGAGGCTTGAGAAACGAGCTAACAAAAAGTAACTACTGCACAAAAGGAAAATCTAGATGAAACTGTCAACCCAACCAGCAAAGTCTGAATAGTGTTTCCTTGTTACTCTGTCGTGTTTCTTTCAACCACTGAATCTCCTCTAAAAATTTCCCTACAGCAGTAAATATTCGGCTGCTTGCTCTGATAAATAAATGCATTCGTTGTTTTCCAAATGGCCCAAGCTGCCAAGCACCAAGCTGTATAATCCTCCCATATAAAAGGCTTTTGAGATGTTCCTTGAGAGCTGAAATACAATCTAGCCCATGAGCATTCTGGAGTTGAGGCTCTGATGTATGGGACATCTTCCTTCAGTCGTTACTTTTCAAGAAAGTGGGTGTTTGGGGTGAAAATCTCATCACGCCCATCATGTCGTTGCTTTCCTCTGGTCAAATATTATGGTGCACGTCTTCAATGCCTCCCGAAAACATTCGGCACGTGGTGTTTAATCAGATCTACCGTTCTTGGCATTGCAGACAAGGTAATTCATTCATTAAAAAGAGGAGTATCCATGACACAATTTTATGTATGCGCGCAACCTTGCAAGAAAACTTCAGAAGGGCAAAATCCCAATGCATCAAGCACGAGGCTAAACTTTGGGTCGCCGCCGGGGTGAAGAATTTGAGTTTTGTAATGACGGGAGAGTAATCCCTTTTTTTCTACTTTTGTTTGAATTTGGTTCGTCTTGTCAAGATAGTCCCTAATTAATGAATTGTGGCAAATCTTTTGCCCCCTTCTCAAACAAAAAAAATCTACGGTTCTGCAAACTTGTAGTGTTTACATGACAACGTTCTGTCTAGTCTGCTCAGACCAACAATCGCATCATAGGAATGAATATTTTATAGCAGCGTCCAGCCAAGATGCTAGAATTTAAGACCAAGCACTAAGCACGAATGATTCATCTTCCGCCCAGTATATGCACAAGCTGCAGCGAGATATGAAGTGCAGTAGTGGTACTTTTAAGAACAGGAGCAGGTGATAATACTGAATTTGTGTGATGCTTATTTTTTTTTCGATAAAGGGAATATATTAATATCAAGAAGATACCAATTACACCCAGCCTCTGCAACAACACACCACGCTAATGGCACTACGGATGCACACAACCAAAAAAAGGAAAAGAAAACTAAGAAACAAAAGTCCCGCTACAGCATCTCGGGCCTAACAACAGCAATACATCCACCACCATGACAATACCCGAATTACAGACTCTCCAAAAAACGACGCCTTCAAGAAGGGAACAGTGCTCAAACACCGTCGTCGCCCGATCAATGATCTTAGGTTTTCACCCTGAAGATAGTCCCCGCTCTCAAAACAATGCCTCCACCAAGGTCACCGTCAGGCACAACCAGGCTAAGGCCGGACCTCGGGTTTCCACCTCGAAAGG
This sequence comes from Lolium rigidum, assembly GCF_022539505.1. Lineage (NCBI taxonomy): Eukaryota > Viridiplantae > Streptophyta > Magnoliopsida > Poales > Poaceae > Lolium > Lolium rigidum. The sequence goes on along the minus strand of NC_061511.1, from coordinate 203,489,483 downwards.
TAGGACTCGTGCTTCACCTGTGTTGCCGCCCACTTCCAAACCGCTCGCCGTGAAGCCGGGACACCAAGCAAGCCCCTCAACAGCGCGGAGACTTGAACCTCCCTTAGCTAGTCCTCCCCTCCGGCCTTCAAGAAATTCTCTTCTTCCGACTTTCATCATGGATCCATAGTCACTTGATGTCAACACAGAAAAAGAGCTTCGCGCCGCTCCCTCCAGAACTAAACGGTCGAAATAAACGCATGAGTGCGCACGACCGAATACCTCCGATCCAGCAAACTCCAGGCAAAGCACTGTTACATTCGCCGGCGGAGCCTTCCGGAACTCAACCCTCCGTCCAGATCACGAGTCCAGGCCTCCGGTAGGTCCTCCTCTTCACGCAAGAGAGGCCCTAGGACCGCCGCCTTTATTCAGGTCGGACCCCCACGTCGGCTACCAACCCGGGCTGGCCAACCCAACCCTCCACCGGCGACACCATCGCCGGCTTCCAAGCCCTGACGCCCGCCACCTGCCACCAGGTCGACGCCGTCACAGCCATCTAAGGCCGCCGCCCTTTGTGCCGTGATCCAGACCTTGAGGAGGAGCAGCACGAGATCCGCCCCCATCACCACCCGCCCGGCGATGCCTAGGCAAGGTGTGTGTAAAACCTTACTCTTCCACTGAAGTAGATGTTTGGGTTGTAAAACCTTTTGGTACTGTTCTTTTGGAGCCCGTGCGTGGCTGGTTACCCTGGTCCTATGATGAGTTGCAGACATTGTAGATAATCTATCAGTTTCCGAAATGAATTCGGTAGCCGTGAGGCTCCTTAATTCGTAATAAAATTTAGGACCGTAAAGCAGAGACATATAGCGTCCAAATAATTGATGTAGTGAGCTGATGTACTTAAAGTGGGCACAGTGCAATACTAGGTCATGTCTGCTCATACTTCAGATCAGGCGAACCACCGTACGATGCAGGTGCAAAGCTTTGCCCTTGGGCCAGTTGACAGAGTACGTATTGCTCTCGTGACATTTAAGTTTGGTACTCCACTATAGTACAGACTAGTGCTGCTAGCAACTTAACGCAGTGACCACTACAGCCCGTCTAGAATCAGTGTCCTGTCTGATCAGATTTGGCTCATCATCGCTAGGTCCTTTTCTTTTAACTTGTAAAAAGAACAGCTCATGATCAGTGAAGGCGGGTGCTTGGCCTTGCACCACTCCAACCGAATTCAGCAGCAGACAACGTTCCTTCTAGACTGCAGATATGGATTAACTCATATGAAACGGGGGCAAGGAAAGCACAAACTGCAGAACTGACGGCGAAGAAAAGACCTGCTCACGCTGATGTTCGATTTAATAATTTTTCTATCTGTAATGTAGCACAACGATCAGATGGCCGAGTTGGTCTAAGGCGCCAGATTAAGGTTCTGGTCCGAAAGGGCGTGGGTTCAAATCCCACTCTGGTCATATAATTCTTTTTTTATTTTCTACCAATTTTTTTCCACCTTTCTTCCTGCGTGTACTGCAAACTAACACGCACGTGCAAGATGGGAACCTATGTTTTCTCAGCACGGGCAATCAAACTTCTGGTTTGAGAGGTTTTTCCACTATTTCCCGAGCGGATCCAAACACACCCCCAGAACCACTCCATTGCCCGTTTGACAGGCCGGGTTTGGACGGGCTGAAACCCAGCAATCGCCGGAAAACTCGCGGGTTGAAGTGTATGTGATACACCTTTTTGGCCGCTCGACGTGTCGCAGAGCTCCGGCGGCGCAAATAGGAAGGCGAAGTCGGCGACCTTCCGCGCGGCCTCACCTTGCCGATCAATTCCGTAGCTGATGAAGGGAGACCGCCGTCTGCCTTTGGGTTCTTCCTCTTAGCGCTCCTAGCTAGAGCCTAGAGG
>NC_061511.1:203446029-203487502 GCF_022539505.1 Lolium rigidum | reverse complement strand
TAATTCATTTGTTAGGCAGCTCTAAAAGCCAAGAGGAACCATAAGCTACAAGTTTCTCGGTCAGTAAAATTGAAAACAAAACGAAAAAGGCACAACTTTCTCTCAAGAGATAGACACACGGTTTCTCTAACCTAATAAAAAGGCCAGTTTCATCGCTTCCAACGTTGACATCTCGCTCTTTCTCCCTGCCTGCCTTCTCCTGCACTCGAGACAAAAAGAAATCGCAGCGTGCGCACGGCCAAAGTGACCAGATTTTGTCTCGCGATGGCGCACCGGCAGTCCAGACTCCAGAGATGGCTGCCCTCTCCCTTTCTCACACCAAACCCACCATATATTCCACAAGACCACAACACTACATCAGCTTCATTCCGCCATTGGAAAGAAATGAACGATCTAAGAAAAATCTTTTCCTCGTGTACGCATAAGCAAAAGTTACGAGTTAACAATTTCAGAAGTTTTTGTTCGATCGAGAAAAAAATCTTGAATCTTGTCACCACTCATGAGAGCGACGCGCCGTCGCGTTAGCCACTTCTTCTTCTTCTCCAAGGCGCAACCTGGCAACCCCAAAGCTCTAGCTTACTAGCTATATATATCTACCAGCATTTCGTAGTGTCCTCGTGATGCATTTGCTTCTTTCTTCTCCCCCTCTTGCAGTAGTATTTAGGATGCTGCGAGCATCGCTCTTGCTCTGATCCCATCGGCGGAGCTTAATTATATATTTATTATTTATTAACTTATTTGTATATCCTTAATTTTATATATTTATTAATTTATCGACGCACGTCGACGTCGTCCATGGAGTCCGTCGGCGGCGGCGGTAGCATCCCGAGGGCACAGGCGGCATCCTCGCGGCGTCTGGGACGCAGCACCAGCTTGGCCTCCCGCGCCGGCGCCGGCGCTTTCGCCTACGACGGGATGCGCACGGCGCCGCTCTTCTCGTCGGCCAACTTCGCGCGCTCCCTCCGCAAGGCGGCCTCCTTCGGCCACAAGAAGGCCAGCGCAGGCGACGCGGACGCGGCCGCGCCGCCACCCCGGCGGGCGCTGAGCAGCAAGGATCAGAACACCGTCCACACCGCGGACGTCGGAGCTGTGATGCTGTCCCCGCGTCGTTCGCTGACCGAGGAGCCGACTAGGCGGAGGCGGGGCACTGCGGGGACGTCGCCGGAGGAAGCCTCTGGAAAGGGATCATCAACCGGCGCGCTGAGGGAGACGATGGCGCGTAAGATTAAGGAGGGGCCCGAGAAGGAGGAGGCGGCGCACCGGGCGCGCGTGCTCTCCGCGCGGCTCCTCCAATGGCGGTTCGCCAACGCCCGGATGGAGATGGCCGTCGCCCGCGCCACGTCCGCCGCCGAGGTGAGCCATCGCCGTGCAGGACGTGCATACTACAGCAGTGCAGCATGCATTGGTTTTTTTCCCGATGGTCATTGGTGAGTCTATGCAATTATCCGTTTGCAGAACAAGCTGTTCTACACGTGGCTGCGCGTGGCGGAGCTGCGCAACATCCAGGCGGCGAAGCGGATCGTGGCGCAGCGGCGGCGGCAGAAGCTGAAGCTGGCAAGGCTGCTGCGGCCGCAGCTCCCCCTCCTCGCCTCGTGGGAGGCCCTTGAGCAGCCGCACGCCGACGCCGTCTCGGACCTCACCCGCGTCCTCTCCGCTGCCTGCACCTCCCTCCCCGTGACCGCCGGCGCCCAAGTATTTGGCGACACTCTGTACCCGGCGCACATAGCCACACACTAAATTCTCTTCATTTCCCTCCATCTGATAGCTACGCCTGCATGCAGGCCGGCGTGGAGGCGCTGCACGAGACCATGTTCGCCTGCGTGGGCATGGTGACCGAGATCGAAGCTAACGCCGACGTGTTCTACGCCACGGTACGCACGCAGGCAAGATTCACATTTCAAAGTTCTCTCGCTTTCCTCCCGTTTTCTTAACGTCCTTGATTCCGGCGTGGCCGGCGCCGGAGCGTCTCTGCAGGCCGGCGCCACCAGCGGCACGCTGGGCGAGCTGGCGAGGACGATACGGCAGGAGGTGGACGGGCTGGAGGAAGTCATGCGGCTGGCCAGGATCGTCACTCGGCTGCAGGTGGGTGGTCGTCTTTCCGACCACGGTGATGTCTCACCGCACCGTATTAAACCTACTCTGAATCTTGTGTCTTACTACTGCTGAACTCTTTTCCTTCTTTTTGGACCGATTCGATCATTGTCAGACATCGCACCTTTTTTGCTTCTTAATAATGGCCATTAGGCAACTAGCTATACTACCTCTTTGCTTAACGAATAGTTTCTGGTGTGTGCTTCCGCTGCTGCAGATGCATGAGGTGAGCCTCCGATCCAACTTAATTCAGGCGAGGCAGAGGCTTGATCAAGACATGCGAGTCGCCGTCGCCGTCCCGACGAGTGCACCTCCCGGCTGGTGCTTTTGAGATTTGATCAATCTCACACGCCATTCTTAAAATAAAGATAAGATGCGGAACTTGTGTCACCGTGACAGACTGACGGGAGGCTTCACCTCTCCTGAACTCGTTCGTGTATGCATATGTGGTTTTTTTAAGGAATGTATACGTGCTTCTTAATAAATTGCGTTTTTAGATAGTAATTTGTGTTATTAGGAGAGCTATGTGTATTGAACGGGTGTGTGCTGTGAATAGTAAACTGAGTCGTTTGTGGTATCTTGTAACTTGAATATTTTCGATCTGAACCGTCTCAAATCTTTAATCCAGTTTTTCATCCCCATCCTTCGAGTGGAATCACGGTGAAATATATTTTATACATTTTATATCATAAATAACTTTTTTTTTGCTATATAGTAGATCAATATCTTGCTATGTGAATAAAAACAGCTTTGTTTAGACGTGGGCAAATGTCGACAGGTGGCTTCCCGCATAGGTGACAGATGCGGTGTGATGGATTCATGCAGTGTAAGTGCGTTGTCTGACGCCATGGCAGCATTGACGAAATATTTGGCAAGGGCTATATAGATCTCTGGCTTGAAGATGGACCAATGGTTGATGATAGTATCAGCTTTATTTTATTTTGTTTACTTTATTATACCAAAAACACATAAAAAATTATTTTTAATTATAGTTGTTATTTCTGTTGCTCAGTTTACTTTCCATGTTGATGTTTCTTGTTTTTTTTTCACTAGTTAGGCTTAATGGAAAACAAAAAAAAATATTAGAGAGCTCTATAGTATTTATCTTGAGTTAGGACATGAAGTTTTCGAAGAGAAAATTAGAAAACCTATGTAACTTTATTTGCATGCTAATGACAATGTTATTAGTACAAATTATTTGAAAACCATTATTGATAATGCTATGGAAAAGTATAAGTTTGGGGAAGCTAGATTTTATGAAAATGATCTTTTTTGCTTACCCCGCTTTAGAGGAGAAAATTTGCTATGATGATTACAATGATGAATATGATATTTTCAGTCGACCTACTATTGAGGAGAAAATTAATTATGATTACAATATGCTCCTATATCTAATGATTATGGTGATGAGAATAATAATGATAGCTATTTTGTTGAATTTTCTCCCACTACAATTAATAAATAATTAATAAGAATGACTATGCTTATGTGGGGAGTAATAATTATTTTGTGCATGTGGCTCATGATAAGAATGTTTTATGGGATAGTTATATTGTTGAGTTTATTTATGATGCTACTGAAAACTATTATGAGAGAGGACGATATGGTTGTAGAAGTTTTCATGGTACTAAAACACCTCTCTATATGCTGAAAGTTTTGAAGTTACTCTTGTTTTATCTTCCTATGCTTGTCACTTTGTTCTTTGTGGATTCATTTATGTACAAGATTCATATGCATAAGAAGTGGGTTAGAATTAAATGTGTTTCATATTTGCTTCTTGATGCTCTATTTTACTTCAATTCATATTTCTTATGTGAGCATCTTCTCAAACTAATGCGCCTAACTGAAAGACGTTAAAGAGTAGCGCTTGTGGGATACAACCCATGTTTTATTTACAATATTTTTTCTTTTTGTTGAGTCTTGGAAGCTATTGCCCCTGTAATGACCTATCCTTATCATTTTTATTTCGTTTTTATGCCAAGAATAGCCTCTAATAGGAAGAAAGTAATGTTTGAGGAAGTTGCTGTCCTGAAAACAGATTCTATGTTGTTACCATAAAAATTCGTAAAAATAGCCAGAGCATAATTTTGAGCTATCATTTTTTATGCATATGCCCCAGGTTATTATCTAACTTTAGTTAGTTGACCACTTTTCGAAATAAGCAAAAGAGAAATTTCGGAAATTTCAATCTTTACCTGATGTTCTGTTTTGACAGATTTCTGCACTATTTGCATTCGTCTCTTAAATCTTTTTTGTTGTGGTTTTGATCAGAGACCTATTTGAAAGGTTGCTACAGTAGTTTATGTTTTAATATATGTTTGATATATGTTAGTACTGAACACAAGTGGATTTGTTTATTTTGATTGTACTAATGCTGCTAATAAAGAATTGTGAGAAGTTTTTGTGTGAAGGAAGTTTTCAAGTTTAGGGAGAGAAGAATGATGTGATGAGATGAAGAATGGACAAAAGCTCAAGCTTGGGGATATCCCTGCACCCCAAAGACATATTCAAGAGGTACAACCATCAAAGATTGGGGATGCCCAAGGCATCCCCTCTTCATCAACAAAGCAACATGTCATCTCTCTATGCGCTATATTTTTATTGCTTCATACGCTATGTGTTGTTTTTGGAGCATCTTTATTTTTGTTTTTGTTTTGTTTTGTTTTGTTTTGTTTGATGTAGCATATGTTGGATCCCGGAACATTTTTTTGGAGAAAGACCCGCTACTTTTTAATTTCATAGAACGCTCTAGTTTTCACTGTTATTGTTCTGCGAGTGTTCTAGTTTTCTGGTACTGCGTTTAGCTCTTATTTTTTGACTTGAATTTTGTTAAGAGGAAGTTAGTATACTTTATTTATGTATGATTAGCTCTCTGGTCCATATTGAATTTCATCTCTGAGAGTTATTTCAAATAAGTTGATTGGTGTTGGATACGAGTAAAATATTTCATGACTATAGTGATGCAAATAGAAGCTTGTCTAAACTGTGGCATAGAGTTTGGCATGTCATATTGGATGTTATTCTTGTCATGTTCTTAGTATTTATTGTTTTAGCATGACTTGTTTCAAATGGCTGAGAGTGCATAATGTGTCATTAAAAGAATCATGTGTTGTTTCTATCATAAATGCATAGTATTGTGGTATTCTCCTTTGATGCTTTATTGGGTTGACTTTGCGCATGCTTATACCATGTTATGACTACAACCAGTCAACTAAAGCATCTATGATCATTTAGTTTTTGATTTGTAATATCACTTTATGCTTTGATTGATAATGTTTTGTCCCTATGCATGATTATGGCCATTATTGCTCTCTTAGTTGGTCGCTTCCAGTCTTTTTGCTAGCCTTCACCTGTACTGAGTATGAGCTCTACTCGTATATCCAACCACCAAAACCAAAGTTGCCAATTATGTCCACCATATCTACCTATATGTGGTATTTCACCTCCACTCCAAAGTAAATTGCTTGTGTGCTACCTTTAAACCTTCAAAAATTATCACCTATTTTGTGTAAATTATAGCTCATGGGAAAGTAGTCTAAAAACTATTGTGGCAAGTACCATGTTTTATACATTTTTAGTTCTTATAAGTTGCTTGTTGTATGATAACCATGCTGTCATGGAGAACACAATCAATATGCTTTTATTGAATATCATGTGAATTACTATGCATGCTCATCTTGTTTGAAGTAAGGGAGATTTACCATGAGTTGCAAATATTTGAGTATGCATATTGTTAGAGAGGAACATTGGGCCGCCAACTAAAGCCATGTTCACATGGTGGAAGTTTCAGCTGGGCAAAAGTCCAAATATCTGTTGTCCTTGCTTTCCCGGTATGGATGTCCAAAAAAGTTGAGATTCATCAAAATTGAGAAATCAAATGAGATCCATCTCCTAAGAACCTTTATATAGGAGGAAAGGAGGTAAGCCTTTGTGACACTAGGTTAAAACATATGTATGCGATGAAAATCCATGGAAGTCCAAGCTAATTAGGACAAGGTGTGAGCACTATTGGTATATTATGCATGAGGCAAGCAAACTTATAGGAAGTAATTATGCATAAGTCATACTATTTATCACTACCGTTGACATAAGTAGCACCTCTCAAAATAAATATTTTCAACACTTCTATTGCTTTCAAAATAAAAATCTCTAGCACATGGGTAATCCCTGCTTCCCTCTACGAAGGACCTTTCTTTTACTTTCATATTGAGTATTCATCTTCTACTTTATGCTCCAATTGAGAGAGCATAGTTGTCATTCTTAGTGCAGTGTGCATAGTCCCAAAATTATTATTGATTGATTCATGATTGTGCTATTACTTGCTCTCAAATTATTTGTATCTACTCACCCTTTGAACTTTGAAGGTGTCCTTGCATTTATGTTTTGCTATTCCATAAGGACATGTTGAGTACCACTTTATTATGTTTACTCTATGATCATAAACACACAGTTGCTTTCAATGCACTATTATTCATGATTCTTTGTTTGAGTTACTCTTCGTGTTATAATATAGCTGCATATGTTAGAGTACTTAGATCCCAGCTCATAATGCTTTACATGCTTGATCATGATTGTGTTGGCTTCATGTCACCTCAAAAATTATTTTGTCATCACTTACCTACTCGAGGATGAGCAGGAGTTAAGCTTGGGGATGCTGATACGTCTCAAACGTATCTATAATTTTTGATGCTCCATGCTTGTTTTACACCAATTTATATATGTTTTTTTTACACTTCGTTGCACTTTTACATGATTTCTGGCACTAACCTATTAATAAGATGCCACAGTGCCAGTTCCCTATTTTCTGCTGTTTTTGTATTTCAGAAAAGTTGTACAGGAAATATTCTCGGAATTGGACGAAACAAAAGCCGAAGTCAATATTTTACCGAAACGAAGACGAAGTCCGGAGGGGGGACGAAGAGGCGCACTAGGGCGCCCACACCACCCCTAGGTGCGGCCTAGAGCTGTCCCGCGCCTAGGGCTGGTGTGGGGCCCACAGGTGCCCAACCGACCTCAATCCTCCGTCTATTTATACATCTTCTCGGGAAAACCCTGGATAGCTGAGCCTCCATCCACGAAAAGTTCCGTCGCGGTCGCCATCGACGAACCCATCTCGGGGGGTTCTGAAGCTTTTCCTGGCACCCTGCCGGAGGGGGAAATCATTGCCAGAGGTATCTACATCGCCATGCCTGATATGTCTCCGATGTATCGATAATTTCTTATGTTCCATGCCACATTATTGATGATATCTACATGTTTTATGCATACATTATGTCATATTTATGCGTTTTCCGGAACTAACCTATTGACGAGATGCCGAAGTGCCGGTTCCTGTTTTCTGCTGTTTTTGGTTTCAGAAATCCTAGTAAGGAAATATTCTCGGAATTGGACGAAATCAACGCCCAGAGTCTTATAATTGGACGGAGCTTCCAGAACACCCGAGAGCCGCCAGAGAGAAGCCCTAGGGGCCCCACACGCCACCCTGGCGCGGCCAGAGGGGGGGCCGTTGAGGCGACCGGGCATACCACTGCATGGTGTAGTATGCAAGTCTGATATAACACCAATGAAACACCGTTCCACTAGTATTATATCGCTCAGAGTGGTACAACAGAAACATATGCGGGTCCAAGGCATGTCTATAGAATTACAACATCGAGTCTGTTACATAAGATCAGCACAACCTCCTACTTTACAATGAGGTAAATCTGCAAATAAACTCCAGAAGAACGACTCGTAGTCTAATCCTATCACGAACTCTATTGGAAGAGTATTTAACTAGCTAAAGAGGCTAAGAATAGATTCTAGCTAAGTAGGAGCTAGGTTTAGGAAACTAGTTCCCTTCTACTACTTAATCTAGGTTTTCTCCCATGGTAGTTGTGGTGTTTGACTCTTTCGGCAGGTTCCTGTTCCCTTGAAGTACTTGTAGACTCCTCGGTCTTCGAGTTGCACGGTAGATCCTCCTTCGATGTCTCCATATCTAAGCAGGGGATTTAAGAGTGGTATGAGTACGAGCGTACTCAACAAGTTCATTATAGGAAAGAGGTGTTTAATGCACTAGCTACAGCATTAGACCAGAAAGTCTAATACCAATGCAGGTTTTCATAACCATTTCTTCAAAAGGTTGCTTTTATTCAGAAGAACTATGTCCGTCAGCCTTCACCGGTTTACTAGAACTTCATGGAGCTCCTTTCCGGCCGCGTTCGCAGTTCCATATCCCGGAAGAGGGAGTGACATGTCACGGTTCTTTACACTCTGCAGAGGTGTGTTGCTTTACCCATAAGAGATCTTAACCTTGGTGCCAACCGCGAATGACCCGTCCACACTTCCTATGGTGTGAGGCCCGGTATAAGGTCTAGCCAATCATGTTCCTCCGCTACCTCGAACACCCACCCTTTGTTGCATACCCCGACCCTGGGTCCTCGTCGGTCCTCTTATACCACTTAAGGATGGACCCCAACCACGACAACAGTTTGGGACTCGTTAACCAAACTCCTTCGCCGTAGCTGCAACCCATCATAGACCGCAATACCGTGGGGACTTTAGGCTTCCCCAGCCCACCGCTTGCACTTCGAGCGACAAGTGTCTACGGACTATGCCGTGGGGACTTAAGGCTTCCCCAGCCTACAGCTTGCCCTGACAGATACAAGTGTCTACGGTAAAGCGCATCCGTTGATGAACGAGAGGTGGAAACACTTTTGACTACTCCGTCCCACTCCGGATCTTATGGTTAACACGGATATTACGGCACAAGAATCACTGGCGACATTTGTTGTTTAATCCTAGATGGATATAAGCCCGTGCAATGGAACCTCCACCATATCCACACAATCCATGGTTCCATTGCCCACCACATAGTCATATTCATAGTTATGAAAGTAGTGGTTTTGATTTTTGTGCAATAGTGATAACCATAATACTTTGCAAGTAATTTGATAAAAATACTCAAATGACATGAGCAAGTGATGAACTTGCCTTTCTTGGCTGCAAGATTATGCAGACAAGGGTCTTCGATACGTAATAACTCCAAATTCTGAAATAGCATCATCGTCCGGTAAGGACGATGTTTAAAAGATTGGCAAGGATGCAATAATGCATAAGTATGATATGCAATCGTTCTAAGCGTGACCTAACCCCGATGATTTAGGATTAGTGAGTGGTAATGATTAGTTCTGGGTGTGTTACACTTTTAGAATGATTTACAAACAAGGTTCTTATTCAGGGTTGTGTTGTTTTAGAATCATAAGCATGTGGTAAAATGGATAGTACAATCATACATATCAAGGAATAGAGGTTGTGTAATAAGTAAATAGCAGTTGTCAATTTTAAGTCCTATAGTGCATGGTGGATGATTATTTATTATATACTTCAAAAGAATAACTTTTTGAAGAACATGTTCTAAAATGAAGAACAAGTATGATAATAGGTTTGTGGGGTTCTATGGTTTTCTATAATTCTAATTGGTTTCTGGAGTAAGTAGTAGATGGATCACAACAATGTTGGATTCATCAATACCTAGGGCTGGTAAGGCTGAGTTAAGCCTAGGCATCCTAAGCAATTAATTATACAAGGTTGTTGTCAAAGTTGGTTTATCTTGCTAATGATAGCTGGCTAGGGTTTATAGGTCCTTATAAGCAGGGTTGGTGATGATTCCTTATTTTCCTCAAAAGAATAACTTTTGAAGAACATACTTCTTAAATAATAAGAAGTATATCAATTAGGGTTGAGGTTGTCTAGGTTTTGCTACTGGATCCACTAAGTAAGGAATTATTGGCTCCTAAATAGGATGGTTCGTAAATATCTCACACTAGTAGAGTTTAGTGTGAATAGTATATGATGCACAGTATTGGGTATGGTTGCTATTATGGTTCATCACAAGGGTGTGATGCTAAGCATGGATGAATAAGGATGATGGTTTTGACAGTAGAGGCTAGGGTTTAAACTTGATTGATCCTACTTGATCAACTAGGTTTAGTGATATGCATACCTGGAATACTAAATTGCTAGTGATAGGGTTCTACATTTTATGTGAACATATGTATGTCTTTTAGTTGCTAATGATGGCTCTTTGATTTGAAATAAAGTATCATGATCACATACTCTAACCTAGGGTTTAGGTTAGGAGCAATTTAGAGTTCACATGTAATAATGGAACTAGGTTCTAAATGGCATTAGGGTTTTAGGATTACACATGAAATGATGAGTTCCTAGTTTTCTACCATATGGAACTAGGGTTGCATAATTGCTGTTGAATTCCTAACTTAATAACTTCATTAATAAATTTGAAGTTATTAATAACTTTGAAATAAGAATAATATGGAATTTGGCATTTTATTATTTTTAAATAATTAATAATTAAGATAATTATTAATTAGGGTTTAAATCATTCTGATACTAATTTAATAAGTTAATAGTAGAGGAAAATTAATTTTAATGTTTTCCTTATTTACTTTCTGGTTTTTATTTATTTTATACCCTTTTTCCTAATTATTGAATTTTAACTGAATTTAGGATTAAATTTAAATGCTTAAATAATAAGTATTAAATAATTAAATCTTTATTAAAAATAAAAATTTCATATTATATTTTTATTGGGTAGACTTTTCTTTTATAAGAATTTTAAGATCTCGTTTATATTTTTCTGACTTAATTTGGATTTTTATACGAATTTGTAAAGTTGCAGCATTTATTGAATTGAAATTAAAGTTGAAATCTACTAAATGCACCCAGACCTAAACTACCCCTAGCCACTGACTGGTGGACCAGTGGTCCACATCAGCTGCCCAGGTGGCGATGATGTGGCCGAGGAGGCACCTGCCGGCGATCGATCTGCGACGCGCCGGCGTTGGGCTGCCCCCGCAGACGCACTACTAGGTCTGTTCGACCCAACACGTCGCGGTGAACCATCCAGTGGCGGCGCCGCCCCGATTAGGTCACCGGAGTGTGGCCGACGACGAGGTACCGCGGCGGAGCTCACAGGTATACGGCTTCGGGCATGATCTAGGACGAATTAGAGGGAGCTAAGATGCTCGGGAGATTCGGTAGCTCACCGCGAGCACAATGGGCTTGTCGGCGAGGTGAGGGGATGTCGCAGTCACCGGAATTGCTCGATGCCGGCCCCGGAGAAGACGACCTGGTGCGGTTGATAGGAGGTGCGTCAGCTCGATTCCTCCTACCCGGTGATGATGTCGAGTATGGCGGTGCCAACGGTGGTCACGGCGGGGCCTGGGGCTTCCACAATCGGCGGCGATGATCGGTGCCGGAGCGGGTCAGGGTTTCGGTATGGGGAATTTTTGGAGCAGGGAGGAAGAACTCGAGAACGAGAGGTCGTCGCGAGCCTTTATACAACGCCAGAGCGTGCCTCGTCACGGAGTCGGTCGCGGAGAGGGCGCCAGCACGAAGAGGAAGACGATCACGGCGTCGTCGTGGCCTCCAAAGACGATGGAGAGGATGAGGATGAACTCCTCCTCGTTAAATTTTTATGAAGGGGTACGGTGGGCTGGTCCGGTGATGGTCTGGGCCATACTGGTGGGCTTCTGCTGGGCTGCTCGGCCTGCGGTGGTTGGGCTGCTGCGCTGCTTCCTAGCCAGGTAAGTCCCTTTTCTCTCCTTTTCTTTTTATTTCAATTTTTCTTTTTCTGTTTTCTTTTATATAATTTTCTGGTTTGAATCTAACTTGATTTCATTTCATTTTGAAGGTGTTTGACAATTTGACTTTCATGAGGTCTAATACCAGGGCCATTGTATTACAGTATTGTTTCTGAATAATCATTTCACATATGTGAGCTTTGTTGCAATTTTTTTAATTACCTATGATTTTAGATACTCACTTTAGTTCCCTTTTTCCTATAGGATTAATTCTAACCTACCTTAATTTTCATGGTAGAATTATGGGTGGATCATTATTATGTGTTTAACCATAGTGTTTGTACACTTGCATTTGAATATGGTTAACCTTTTTAACTAAGGTTCTTAATGATGATAATTCCATTAATCCCTCTCTTGGCTTTAAGAGTATTTTGTTAGGGTTGATAAGATGCTTCATTAATATTAAGAGTCTTGTAAGTTCTATTGTAACTCCCTTTTCAGGTTTAGTACTAACTCCTTGAAATACCTAGAGTAGATACTATTCTCATTATGGTTTGGTTCTAATTATAAGAAAGGGGTGGTTGATAATCACACATGGTTTTAATATAGGGTTTATCATTGGGTGTCTCTTGTGTTTAACAATTGAAGCATAGGATTTGATTTAATGAACAATTAGGGTTCTAACCATATTCATCTAATGGTAATTGTTTTGAATCTCAATTATGGTCTGGTTTTATAATTGTAATCACCCAAGTGATCCACAACTAGGTTTGAGATATAATTCTAGGTTATAGAGATGGAATGATATCATGTTGCATGGGATAGGGTTAATCTCCCCTAACCATGGTAAGATGGTTAATTGCTTAATATTTCATGTGCTTCTCTAATTACTAAGGATTTGAGAATTGGTTTTATCTTCTACCCATTAACTTCTTTTATCAACCTCAATTTATCATTGATGTAACTATATTGATTATAGTTCTTTTTTATAGTTAACTTTGGTCATATGAATGGATGACTTCTCTCCAATTAAGTATGGAGTTTTACTCTAAGGTTTTGCTTATGTTTATTAGATGAAGAATAAGTGGAATGTATATGTGGTATAATTCTACTTGTGATCACCAAGTGGTTCACAAGTTAAGGTTAGGATATAAGCCTAGGGTTGCATACTAGTGATCTCCCTATGATTTCATGTGGTGAACAATACCTTCTATTCATATAAGTGTTAGCACTTGGATTATTCTCCTATTTCTCCAAAGCATGATCATGGATTAGGCATGATCTACTTGTTCTTAATTTCCTTACCTCAAGTTCTTAGAGTTTATGATCATTACTCAATTTATAATGATCAAGATTTGGCTTGCTAAGGTATCTTTGATGAATTTGGTTTCTCACTCTGAAGATCAAGTGTTGTCTTGATCTACTCAATATAGACTTTCTTTTATAGTTTCTTGAATGGGCATGGTTATGGTTGTCTCAATTATCTTGAGTATAACACCATAGGTTGAGCTCTCACATTTAAGAACAGTTATCCTAGGGTTCCTCTTGAAGATGATAATTTGAATCCTTGGATGTATATCCAAGGTTTAACTCAAGGTTTGTTATTGCTGCTCTAATAATTATAATAGAACTCTCACCTCTCTAGGTTTGGTGTGTATTAATTATATGGAATAGAGAAATGTATTTCTAGAGTTGATCTCCTTGTTATGTTTCCAAGACTAGAGTAGAATGACCCTGAGGTTCATGGTAGGATCAAGGATTTGTTTAAGACATGGAAAATATAAGTGAAGCATGGTTTCTCCATTTATTGTTACTTGATTTCCAAATAGATGTATGTTCATATGTTATGGTAAGGATTACCATATTATGATATGTTATAAGATCAAGCAATTGATCATTGAGTAAAGTGTTGTTGTGTTGATTATTACTTCCATTTGATCTAACCCCTTAGATCAAATCATCTCTACCCAAAACAAGGTTTGAACAAAGTCACATTGAGGTTTATAGCGCTTGACTTGATGAGCTACTTCAATTCCACCAAGGTCAAGTGAAACTTCAGTTCATCGTGACTGTTTTACTTTAAAGCGCGAAAATTCCCCAGATTTTCTATGCATGAATGCAATGCACACATCTGTTTCCTCTATTTTTGTAACCCCAATACCTGGGATATTACATCCGTGCCCCCCTAGTGTGTGGGCCCACCAGGCCCCCTCCGAGGCTGCCCTTCCGCCTACTTAAGGTCTCCGTCGCGAAAACCCTATTACGTTCGACGAAACCAGAGAAAACCTTCCAGAGCCGCCGCTATCGCGAAGCCAAGATCTGGGGGACATGAGTCTCTGTTCCGGCACGCCGCCGGGACGGGGAAGTGCCCCCGGAAGGCTCCTCCATCGACACCACCGCCATCTCCATCAACGCTGTTGTCTCCCATGAGGAGGGAGTAGTTCTCCATCGAGGCTCGGGGCTCGTACCGGTAGCTATGTGGTTAATCTCTCTCCTATGTACTTCAATACAATGATCTCATGAGCTGCCTTACATGATTGAGATTCATATGAGTTTTGTATCACTATTCATCTATGTGCTACTCTAGTGATGTTATTAAAGTAGTTTATTCCTCCCGCACGGTGTAATGGTGACAAGTGTGTGCATCGTGTAGTACTTGGCGTAGGCTATGATTGTGATCTCTTGTAGATTATGTAGTTAACTATTGCTATGATAGTATTGATGTGATCTATTCCTCCTTTCGTAGTGTGAAGGTGACAGTGTGCATGCTATGTTAGTACTTGGTTTGGTTATGTTGATCTGTTATGCACTCTAAGGTTATTTAAATATGAACATTGAATATTGTGGAGCTTGTTAACTCCGGCATTGAGGGTTCGTGTAATCCTACACAGTTAGTGGTGTTCATCATCGAACAAGAGGGTGTAGAGTCTAGCATCTATCTATTTATTCTGTTATGTGATCAATGTTGAGAGTGTCCACTAGTGAAAGTATGATCCCTAGGCCTTGTTCCTAAATACTGCTATCGCTGTTTGTTTACTGTTTTACTGCATCTATACTTCCTGCAATATTACCACCATCAACCACACACCAGTCCTGGACAGCAAAGCACTTTTCTGGTGCCGTTGCTACTACTCGCATTTATTCATACCACCTGTATTTCACTATCTCTTCGCCGAACTAGTGCACCTATTAGGTGTGTTGGGGACACAAGAGACTTCTTGCTTTGTGGTTGCAGGGTTGCATGAGAGGGATATCTTTGACCTCTTCCTCCCTGAGTTCGATAAACCTTGGGTGATCCACTTAAGGGAAACTTGCTGCTGTTCTACAAACCTCTGCTCTTGGAGGCCCAACACTGTCTACAAGAATAGAAGCATCCGTAGACAACAAGCTATTTTCTGGCGCCGTTGCCGGGGAGGAAAGGTAAAAGGCTCTCATACTCCGGTCCCAGGTAAAGTACTTTTCTGTTGCCGTTGTGTGTGTGCTCGAAGCTATTTCCTTTAGATCCTGCAATTGCATCTTTTTGTTCCTTGTTTACACTAGTTTGGCATAATGGACAACAATGAGCTTCTTATTCTATTTCCCGATTTAAGACATGGATGGTTTGATGCGAAAATTAAAAAACCTATGGAATCTTATTTGCATGCTCGGTAGTAATATTAGTATGAACGCTTTGAACACCATTGTTGATAATGATATAGAAAGTTCTAAGCTTGGGGAAGCTGGTTTTCATGATCTTTTTAGTCCCCCAAGTTTTGAGGAGAAAATTTTCTTTGATGATACTTTGCCTCCTATTTATGATGATTATAATGATAGTGGTCTTTTGGTACCGCCTACTATGGAGGATAAATTTTATTATGATTATACTATGCCTCCTACACTTGATGAGAATAATAATAATGATAGCTACTTTGTTGAATTTGCTCCCACTACAACTAATAAAACTGATTATGCCTATGTGGAGAGTAATAATTTTATGCATGAGACTCATGATAAGAATGCTTTATGTGATACTTATATTGTTGAGTTTGTTCATGATGCCACTGGATATTATTATGAGAGAGGAAAATATGGGTGTAGAATTTTTCATGTTACTAAAACACCTCTCTATATGCTGAAATTTTTGAAGTTACACTTGTTTTATCTTTCTATGCCTGTTGCATCATGCTTCATGAATTTGTTTATTTACAAGATTCCTATGCATAGGAAGCATGTTAGACTTAAATGTGTTTTGAATTTTCCTCTTGATGCTCTCTTTTGCTTCAACTACTATTTCTTGTGAGTGCATCATTAAAACTGCTGAGCCCATCTTACACTACTAGAAAAAAGGCTTTCAGTGGCGCACCACATATAGCCATCAGTGGCGCACTAGTGGTGCGCCACTGTTATCACGCCACTGCTAACACATAGTAGTGGCGCACTAGGGGTGCGCCACTACTAGCCTAGATACCTGTGGCGCACTGCCCGGTGCGCCATTGACATGCCCACCGGTGCGCCACTACTACTCCAAAGTGGTGCGCCACTCGTTGGTCGAGGCGAGTGCGCCACCACCGTGCGTGAAGAGGTGCGCCACTGCTACGGTTTGCGTGCGCCACTGGTCCAGCTAGTTGGTGCGCCACTCGCTGCGTTAGTACGTGCGCCACTGCCCTCTCCAGGACGTGCGCCACCGCTACTTATCCTTGTGCGCCACTGCTAGTCTCGGAGAGGATCACAGGGCGGTGCGCCACTGGATCAGTAGCAGTGCGCCACTGCTACTTAGTGGTAGTGCGCCACAGATGGTCCACTAGTGCGCCACTGCTAGGATTTCGAATTTTTTTTTGTATCTTGGCAGGTGTTTATACAGGTTGTATATGACAGTACAATAGCACAATACAGGATATATAACAGCATATAAACAACAGCACAGCTTATCCATACATAGTTCTTCACATTAGCCCCACATGATTCACAAGCATTCACATTAGAGGTTACAATGCAAGTTACGGTGTTACAAGTCACAAATGAGCTAGTAGTGGCACAAGATCGATCATCTAAACTAGCATCACATAGAAGAGAGCTAGAGTCACTACTAGCACCGTCCCGATGAAAGTGGTCTTCATCCGGTTCCTCCTCCGCTCCGTCCTCTCTCCCGCCAGATAGCGTGCGTATCTGTCTTCGGCCTCCGCTCTAGTGGTGTACCCTTTGTAGCTGTTACCGCTAAAACGGTGAACCTGTCTCCGACACTCCTCCCGTCGTTGTAGACTCCGGGAACCTTGCCCTTGTACACGACATACCACGTCATATCTGCGTACATATGCACAAGCCAAAGAAACATTAGTGCACGCTCATAGATGTTTGCAACGAATAAGAGCAAATTCAAAAACGATCCAAGTAGTATGAACTAAAAGGCATGCCTCATACATTGTTGGTCGGAACAAATATTAACATTTAGGGACGGAGTAAGTGAAACCAAGTAGGATGCACAATAGATTGATACTTGTGTCATCGCACCGGGTTCACTTACCCCTCCCCCAAGTGTATAGGTGACCAACATTCTAATCATCGGCATTTTGAGATACCAAAGCAAATAGAAGAATGACAAGGGCCTCATACTTTGTCAGTCCAAACAAATATTAACATTTAGGGAAGGCGTCAGTGAAACCAAGTAGGATGCACAAGAGATTGATACTTGTGTCATCGCACCAGGTTCATCGACCCCTCCCCCAAGTGTATAGGTGACCAACATTCTAATCATTGGCATTTTGAGATACCAAAGCAAATGGAAGAATGACAAGGGCCTCATACATTGTTGGTCGAAACAAATATGAACATCCCGGGATGGCGTTAGTGAGGCCAGGTAGGATGCACAAGAGATTGATATTTGTGTCATCACACCAGGCTCACTAGCGACACCCCGGAGTGTACAGTTGACCGAACATTCTAATCATCGGCAATGCAAACAAAATTAACGACCAAATCAAGTGCGGAAAACGATAGAGCCATATATATAAGTTCACAAACATAGCCGAACTAGTAATTAAACGGACATGCAAGTAAAGTGCTTGGATAAAGTTTATTACAACGAAGCTCGTCTTTAGTTCACAACTACATAACTAGGCTCGCACATCAAGACTTTTGCGGAGCGTGGATAAAACCGCCGCCTTTCTTCAAGCACATCCATGAGCGGTAGTCGTCACCCTGCATTTGGAGCATTGTGTCTATGTCACTATTTGACGGCCGATAGCCGGCGCAGAACTCCCCGCGCTTCTAACGACATCTTGATGGATGATTTCACAAAACTCTACTTGGATGCGGAAGAAGTCTTGCTTGATGCCGTCGTCGGGGACCCGCGCCAATTTGTTGGCCCGGTCTACGAGATGCTCGGGTAGCGTAAGCTGCTGCTGGTCCCGTATGAACTTATCCATGTGATAGAGGGCGTAGTAGGCATCCTTGTTACTAGAAGGCGGCTTCTTGACGCAGGGAAACTTTGTTTGGTGCTTGAACACATGCTTCCCGTACCTAACATGTTGCCTTTCGCTTTGACGTAGGCATTGAGAGCATCATCAAGTACGGCCTTGACATTCGTGTAGTCCGTGGTTGACTTACCGTCCGCATCGAGGTATGTGGCCACGGAATGCTTCGGGGTTATGGAGATGAGTGTGCAGGTTTTGTCTCTGCGTAGAACACATAATGTTTAAGAACATGACGATTGAAATCTAAAAAAATCACGAGTTAAGACCGGTACGGTGAGGGGGTGACTTACTCGGGAAATACAGGCAGGAGGATGTTAGACTTCTTCGGTTCGATAGAAAGAAGTCTTTGAGGTATCCACTCGCGACGCCCGGTCTCCGGCGGTGGCCAAGTGGACGGCACGCATGTAGAAGGGGTCGGCTATCGCGATGTCCGGGATGTTGTTTCTAATGATCCGCATCGCCTTGCTGAGCGAGTATAGGCGAATGAAGGTGTAGTGCAGCGGATAACTGTTCAGCATGGCAAAGATGTCATCATACCGCAGGAAGATCTTCTCCGCGAAGCCACTATCGACAAAGCCAACGCCCGAGGGCACCTTGGCAATATACACTGGGTATCCATTATCTTTCTCCCCGAGACGCCGCTCCTCCATAAACTGAATACCGTCAACCGGAGATCGCATAGGACCGGGTGCAGCATCGTACAATCTTTGAATTAGCATCCGCTCACCCGACACATGCACCCTCGCCTCGATATTCTTGGGCACTGGTGGCCCGTCCGGAGCACGGATAGGTGCCGGCTGGCTGGCAGACTTGTCATCCTTCTTCTTTCTTTTCCGTCCCTTCGGCTTCATTTTTACTGGGACTGCATTCTCCTCTTCGCAAGCCTTCTTCAGTGTGTTAGGACTGATAACACTTCTCACCTCGGCTATCGGCTGAGTCTCGGTGAAGTCGGCAGCTGGAGGCGTCTCCTGAGAACGAGAATAGGCGCCGCTTGTTGCAAAAGGTTTCCCCTCGGCGGCAGCTTGAGAGGGTTGGCTACTGAGATCGTAGTCCATCACCCCAAAATCGAAGTTGCAGTCCAGGTTGGCGAACGTACTGTCCTCGTCCGGACCGTCGTTCGGATCTTGTGCCATTTGCATGTCCACATCAGCTGATGGCGGCACCGTTGGGGTGGTCTTGCCATGGCTTGGCGCCGGCATGGCTTGGGGTGCTGTCCGTGGGGTGGTGTCGCTCGCCCCCAAACGAATCTGGCTCTTTGGCCAAACCATGGACCAATTGAAGCATTGGTGGAGGGCAAGGACCTGATCATCTTCGTCGGCACCATCGGGTTGAAAGGGAGGTACCACGTCGTCGTAGCCGCTAAGCACCCGAATCAGTTGAATCCTATACACGTCGGGTTGCATGGGTCTACCGTGTAGCTGGCGGTTGCTCGGTTGAACGATTTTGGCCTTGGCAACATCGATCAACTCGCCGTTCACAAAGTGCGGGAGAGTGCATGGGACGTCGACGGCGGAGCTCGCGGAAAACATGTAGGGCGTTAGGGATGGCTAGCTAGTCAAAGGATGGGATATGGAAGTCATTGGCCGAGGGTTGGTTACCGTGATGGCGTCCAGCTCGAACTAACTAGGAAAAATGCATAAAGTTAGCGCAAGATTTCACGGAAAAATTGGGCATGACCTATGCTAATTTATGGACATATGAGTGCCCCATTTTCGCCGAAACGGAAATGAATCAACATTTCGGCGATAATGGGCAACTCTGTCGATCCCTGCACAAGAAAATGACACCATATACACACCAGCAACAAAATGCTAGCAGCGAGTAGCAACAACAAAATGCACCGGATGGCAAGGAGCATGCAACAGCTAGCTAGCAGCACCAGCTAGCAGCAGCATCAGCATCAACAATAAAATGCACTAAGTGCTTCTCCATGTGCTGCTCCACAAAAACAATGGTTACAATTTAACAAAAGTACACCAATGCCCAAGCTGACAGCAACCTTGTAAACTATGCAAGTAGCAGCAGCAAGCTGAGCAGCCGAGTAGCACCATCCAACGAGCACCTAGTAGCATGCTAGTAGCAGACCAGCTAGCGGCAGACAAGCAACCTAGCGGCAGCTAGCACCAAGCTAGCTAGCAGCAACAAGCTATAGCGACGTATGTAGCGAGCACTGAAGCAATTACCAGCAGCAGCATTTCAAATATGCTAGTGATTCTGAAATATATCATTTCACCATGTTCCAAATTCCTAATTAATTCAATAATATGCTGCCAGGGCCAAAGAATCAAGTACATCATTTGTTGTTATCAAAAATATATAGTACATCCCTTCACCGAACCGAAATCCACTAGCTGTAGAAGTATATACTTAGGGTCCAGGAAATCACTCCTAGGCCAACTAAGTAGAACCAGAAAAGCAAGCAAGGCCACAAGCCAGCCATCAAATAAAGTAACCATGTATAAGCAGCATATCTGTTTAAAGTATGCATATCAACACTTTGCACACTACCAGCAAGCAAACCATGTCATGGAGCTAGCAAAGTATTCACTTTACACCACAACAAACTTGTTCATGGTACTATGGAGTTCAAACTGAGGAACAGAAACATCCATGTATGAATTACTGCACTCTTTCATCACTTAGGGAAAAACACATAGCAGCAGCATAGCAAGCAAGCAAGCAGCACCTAACAACAGCAACCTATCTAGCAGCAAGCAACCTATCTAGCAAGCAACAACCTATCTAGCACCAAGCAACAACCTTAAAAATGACAAGTTAGTTAGATTTGGCCTATTTCACTCTTAAAGGGTAGCTCTGTATTTTTTAGAAGGAAATGCTCACTGGTCGGCACCTATCTAGCAGCAGCAACAACACCAAGTAACGAGATGAAAACTCAGAAATCTCGGTAAGATTCGGTAACCTAGGCATGAAAACTACAACTACCTATCAACACTCTGCATTGGCAAGTGAAAGCAAACACTCTACATTCATTTTTGAAGCACATAGTGAAGCATACAGAGCATCATTGCATAGTGCATACAGAGCATCGAAAATCAAACTTCCACTGTTACACCTCAACACAAGCTACAAATTAAGGTTACAACAAGTAGCATTTGTGTTCTTTTTTCCCCTTAAATTGAACAAAAATGGAACAATGTAGGTGCACCAATTAGGTCAGAGAGGGAGGGAGGGGAGAGGGCCTCACCTGCGGCGACGGCGATGCCGGGCCGGAGGCGGTTGGGGTCCTCGGGGTCGGGCACGAGGCGGATGGTGTCCTTGCGCAGGTTGGCAGATGGGGTCGGGGAGGGAGGTTGAGCGCCTACTGGTGGCCGACGAACTGGGGCCGTTGACGAACTGGTGGCCGATGAAGAACTGGGGCGCCTGCGCTGGTGTCCATGACGTGGTTAGTAGAGGGAGGGACGCCGCTAGGTCAGAGAGGGAGGGAGGAGAGACGGGCCTCACCTCGCGGCGACGCGACGGTGGCGGGCGGTAATCGAGGGGAGGGGATCTGGGCGCCGGTGTCTATGGCCGCTCGCGTGAGAGGAGGGGTGGCCGCCGGTGGGAGGTGGCGTCAGAGAGGTGGCGAGGAGAGGAGGGCGTCGCCGGGGTCGCTCGCGTCGTTCGGGGAGGGCGGCCGCCGGCGTCGGAGAGGATCGAGTGGTACTGGGGAAGAATGGGTAATGGAGGATGCGTGGTCGGGACGGGGGATTTTTGGCTAAGTCCCAGACACCCTTAGCAATAGCGCACCTCTAGTGGTGCGGCACTATGAGGCTTAGCAATAGCGCACCTCTAGGGGTGCGCCACTACCACTTTATGTCTAGGTCAAAAGCAAAACGCGTGGGGATTTGACATATTCCGATTAGTACCGCACTGCTCTGTCCCCGGTTGGTTTGTGCCAAACCCCGCCGGCCAGGTTCGAACCCCGGCGGCCCCAATTTTTTTCCTTTTCTTTTTCAATTGATTTAACACTATAATAAACATCCAAAATAGCATAATACACCAAAATAAAAGGCATAAATAATTATAATTATGTAGAATATTTAAAATACTATAGAATCTAGAAAATATCCAAAAATATAAATTATATGTCTATTTAGATCGGTACAATGTGTAGATTAACAATATGACATCCATTATTCATACAAGAAAATGATACATATTATCTTTTCACAATCTTCTTGCCCTTCTTTCTCGCGGTTGAATAATTTAGCCCCGGAACTCCTAGACTTCTTCTCTTGAATGGACGGCCTTTAGGTAGGGTGGTCCTGCTTCTTCTTGTTGTGTATGGTTCTTCATCATCGTCGTCGTCATCTTCCATCTTCGGATCGCCGTACTCGGTCAAAGTCTAGCTCGTTGGCGGCTCCATCCATTCCGATGATGCTCCTTTTGCCTCTCCTCACGACAACACGGCTGGGCTTTTGCGGGTCGGTAATGAAGAAGCATTGGTCCACTTGGGAAGCTAGTACCCATGGCTCATATTTCGCGGTGACCTTTGCATTTCAAATCCCCGCAAACAAACACATGCAACACATGTGTGGATCGGAGGCTTTGCATATACAACACATGTGGAGGCTTCGCATACAACACACATGCACGTGATCGAGACGCTTTTCGCGCATGCGCACATACGTGTGTGTGCAAGACGATCGGAACCGGTCACACACAAAGCATAAAACCAACAAAGTTACCGATACGGCGAGACCTAGAGTGTTGGATGATGTAAAAAGTTGAGATTGAGTAGGGTATTAAGCTAAGAAAGCTTCACCACTACTTACCTATTAAGCTAAGACATAGCAATGGCGCACTACTAAGTGGTGCGCCACCGCCACGCCTCTCATCTCTAAAAAGGGGCTCGGCCACCCCTAGCAGATGGCGCACCTAATGACATGCGCCATAGGTAACCTATGTAGCGAGTGGCGCACCACGGCAGTGCGCCATTGCTAAGCCTATCATCTCTAAACGGTCTCCGGACACCTCCTAGCGAGTGGCGCACCTCCGCAACGTGCGCCATAGGTAAGGAATGTAGCAGTGGCGCACCCCGGAGACGTGCGCCACTACTAGGTTGGGGGAGGATCCGGCCTCCTGTCACCACTTACTTATGGCGCACCGGAATCAAGGTGCGCCACTACTACTTTTGTAACAGTGGCCCACCGTTTTGTGGTGCGCCACTGCTAAGTAGTAGTGGCGCACGGCAGCCATGGTGCGCCACTGATGGCAGTCTTACGGCTAGGCCTTTTCCTAGTAGTGTTAATGGCTATAAAGAAAGAACTTCTTGGGAGATAACCCATGTGTTTATTTTGCTACAGTACTTTTGTTTTATATTTGTGTCTTGGAAGTTTTTACTACTGTAGAAACCTCTCATTATCTTATCTTATTGCATTTGTTGTGCCAAGTAAAGTCTTTGATAGTAAGGTTGATACTAGATTTGGATTACTGCGCAGAAACAGATTTCTTTGCTGTCACGAATTTCGACCTGCCTCTCTGTAGGTAGCTCAGAAAAATATGCCAATTTACGTGCGTGATCCTCAGATATGTACGCAACTTTCATTCTATTTGGGAATTTTCATTTGAGCAAGTCTGGTGCCATTTTAAAATTCGTCTTTACGAACTGTTCTGTTTTGAACGATTCTGCCTTTTATTTCGCATTGCCTCTTTTGCTATGTTGGATGAATTTCTTTGATCCATTAATGACCAGTAGCTTTATGCAATGTCCAGAAGTGTTAAGAATGATTATGTCATCTCTGAACATGTGAATTTTTGATTATGCACTAACCCTCTAATGAGTTTGTTTCGAGTTTGGTGTGGAGGAAGTTTTCAAGGGTCAAGAGAGGAGGATGATATACTATGATCAAGAAGAGTGAAAGCTCTAAGCTTGGGGATGCCCCGGTGGTTCATCCCTGCATATTTCAAGAAGACTCAAGCATCTAAGCTTGGGGATGCCCAAGGCATCCCCTTCTTCATCGACAAATTATCAGGTTCCTTCTCTTGAAACTATATTTTTATTCGGTCACATCTTATGTACTTTACTTGGAGCGTCTGTGTGCTTTTATTTTTTGTTTTCTTATTTTCATTCTCTGAATAAATACATGCTTGTGTGGGAGAGAGACACGCTCCGCTGGTTCATATGAACACATGTGTTCTTAGCTTTTAATGTTCATGGCGAAGGTTGAAACTGCTTCGTTCATTGTTATATGGTTGGAAACGGAAAATGCTACATGTAGTAATTGGTAAAATGTCTTGGATAATGTGATACTTGGCAATTGTTGTGCTCATGTTTAAGCTCTTGCATCATATACTTTGCACCTATTAATGAAGAAATACATAGAGCTTGCTAAAATTTGGTTTGCATAATTGGTCTCTCTAAGGTCTAGATAATTTCCAGTAAAGAGTTTGAACAACAAGGAAGACGGTGTAGAGTCTTATAATGTTTACAATATGTCTTTTATGTGAGTTTTGCTGAACCGGTTCATCCTTGTGTTTGTTTCAAATAACCTTGCTAGCCTAAATCTTGTATCGAGAGGGAATACTTCTCATGCATCCAAAATCCTTGAGCCAGCCACTATGCCATTTGTGTCCATCAT
The DNA here is from genome assembly GCF_022539505.1 of Lolium rigidum. Lineage (NCBI taxonomy): Eukaryota > Viridiplantae > Streptophyta > Magnoliopsida > Poales > Poaceae > Lolium > Lolium rigidum. The sequence continues at coordinate 203,462,797 of NC_061511.1, read as the reverse complement.
ATCTACCTACTACATGGTATTTCTCCGCCATTCCAAAGTAAATTGCTTGAGTGCTACCTTTAAATTTCTATTCTTTATCTTTACAATATATAGCTCATGGGACAAATAGCTTAAAAACTATTGTGGTATTGAATATGTACTTATGTGGACAACTAATCCTCAATCTCTTATGAGAATTTTAACTGTTGTTGTATGCTTATGCATTAAAGAGGAGTCCATTATCTGTTGTCTATGTTGTCCCGGTATGGATGTCTAAGTTGAGAATAATCAAAAGCGAGAAATCCAATGCGAGCTTTCTCCTTAGACCTTTGTACATGCGGCATAGAGGTACCCCTTTGTGACACTTGGTTGAAACATATGCTATGCAATGATAATCCGTGTTAATCCAAGATAATTAGGACAAGGTGCGGGCACTATTAGTATACTATGCATGAGGCTTGCGACTTGTAGGATATAATTTACATGATGCATGTGCTTTATTACTACCGTTGACAAAATTGTTTCTTGTTTTCAAAACCAAAGCTCTAGTACAAATATAGCAATCGATGCTTCCCTCGTCGAAGGGCCATTCTTCTACTTTTATGTTGAGTCAGTTCACCTATTTCTCTCCATCTCAAGAAGCAAACACTTGTGTGAACTGTGCATTGATTCTTACATACTTGCATATTGCATTTGTTATACTACTCAATGTTGACAATTATCAATGAGATATACATGTTACAAGTTGAAAGCAACCGCTGAAACTTAATCTTCCTTTATGTTGCTTCAATACCTTTACTATGAATTTATTGCTTTATGAGTTAACTCTTATGCAAGACTTATTGATGCTTGTCTTGAAAGTACTATTCATGAAAAGTCTTTGCTTTATGATTCAGTTGTTTACTCATGTCATTACCATTGTTTTGATCGCTGCATTCATTACATATGCTTACAATAGTATGATCAAGTTTATGATGGCATGTCACTCCAGAAATTATCTTTGTTATCGTTTACCTGCTCGGGACGAGCAGGAACTAAGCTTGAGGATGCTGATACGTCTCCGACGTATCGATAATTTCTTATGTTCCATGCCACATTATTGATGATTTCTACATGTTTTATGCATAATTTATGTCATATTTATGCGTTTTCCGGAACTAACCTATTGACGAGATGCCGAAGTGCCAGTTCCTGTTTTCTGCTGTTTTTGGTTTCAGAAATCCTAGTAAGGAAATATTCTCGGAATTGGACGAAATCAACGCCCAGAGTCTTATAATTGGACGGAGCTTCCAGAACACCCGAGAGCCGCCAGAGGGAAGCCCTGGGGTCCCCACACGCCACCCTAGCGCGGCCAGAGGGGGGGCGCGCCCCCCTAGTGTGTGGGCCCACCAGGCCCCCTCCGAGGCTGCCCTTCCGCCTACTTAAGGTCTCCGTCGCGAAAACCCTATTACGTTCGACGAAACCAGAGAAACCCTTCCAGAGCCGCCGCCATCGCGAAGCCAAGATCTGGGGGACATGAGTCTCTGTTCCGGCACGCCGCCGGGACGGGGAAGTGCCCCCGAAAGGCTCCTCCATCGACACCACCGCCATCTCCATCAACGCTGCTTGTCTCCCATGAGGAGGGAGTAGTTCTCCATCGAGGCTCGGGGCTGTACCGGTAGCTATGTGGTTAATCTCTCTCCTATGTACTTCAATACAATGATCTCATGAGCTGCCTTACATGATTGAGATTCATATGAGTTTTGTATCACTATTCATCTATGTGCTACTCTAGTGATGTTATTAAAGTAGTTTATTCCTCCTGCACGGTGTAATGGTGACAGTGTGTGCATCGTGTAGTACTTGGCGTAGGCTATGATTGTGATCTCTTGTAGATTATTGATACGCCTCCGACGTACCGATAATTTCTTATGTTCCATGCCACATTATTGATGATGTCTACATGTTTTATGCATACTTTATGTCATATTTATGCGTTTTCCGGAACTAACCTATTGACGAGATGCCGAAGGGCCAGTTGCTGTTTTCTGCTGTTTTTGGTTCCAGAAATCCTAGTAAGGAAATATTCTCGGAATCGGACGAAACTCCAGAAAGACTCCAGGGGCGCCGCCGCCATCGCGAAACTCCAATTCGGGGGACAGAACTCTCTGTTCCGGCACCCTGCCGGGGCGGGGAATTGCCCCCGGAGTCATCTCCACTGCCTCCATGATGAGGAGGGAGTAATCCACCCCCGAGGCTGAGGGCTCCGCTGTAGCTATGTGGTTAATCTCTCTCCCATGTACCTCAATACAATGATCTCATGAGCTGCTTTACATGATTGAGATCCATATGATGAGCTTTGTATCGCTACTAGTTGTGTGCTACTCATGTGATGTTATTAAAGTAGTCTATTCCTCCTGCATGGTGTAAAGGTGACTAGTGTGTGCACCGTGTGGTTCTTGTCGTAGGCTATGATCATGATCTCTTGTAGATTGTGGAGTTAATTATCATTATGATAGTATTGATGTGATCTATTCCTCCTTCATAGTGTAATGTGGACGGTGTGTGCGCTATGTTAGTTCTTGGTTTATTTTGCAATGATCTATTATGCTCTAAGGTTATTTAAATATGAACATCGAATGTTGTGGAGCTTGTTAACTCCGGCATTGAGGTGCTCTTGTAGCCCTACACAACGACTGGTGTTTGCCATCCAACAAAAGAGTGTATGTAGCACATATGAGAAAGAGTTATTTATTATGCGATCAATGTTGAGAGTGTCCAATAGTGCAAGCAGGATCCCTGGGCCTTGCTTCCAAGCATCGAATCACCGTTTGTTTACTGTTTTGTTGCATGTTTACTCGCTGCCATATTTCATTCAGATTGCTATTACCACTCATATCCATCCATATTACTTGTATTTCACTATCTCTTCGCCAAACTAGTGCACCTATACATCTGACAAGTGTATTAGGTGTGTTGGGGACACAAGAGACTTCTTGCTTTGTGGTTGCAGGGTTGCTTGAGAGGGATATCTTTGACCTCTTCCTCCCCGAGATCGATAAACCTTGGGTGATCCACTTAAGGGAAACTTGCTGCTGTTCTACAAACCTCTCGCTCTTGGAGGCCCAACACTGTCTACAAGAATAGAAGCTCCCGTAGACATCAAGCACTTTTCCGGCGCCGTTGCCGAGGAGGAAAGGTAAAAGGTACTCACACTCCGGATCTCGGCTACTAAGCTATTTTCGCCGTTGTAAGTACTCGAAGCTATTTCCTTTAGATCCTGCAATTGCATCTTTTTGTTTCTTGTTTACACTAGTTTGGCATAATGGACAAGAATGAGCTTCTTATTCTATTTCCTGATTTAAAACATGGATTGTTTGATGCGAAAATTAAAAAACCTATGAAATCTTATTTGCATGCTTGGTAGTAATATTAGTATGAACGCTTTGAACACCATTGTTGATAATGATATAGAAAGTTCTAAGCTTGGGGAAGTCTGGTTTTCATGATCTTTTTAGTCCCCCAAGCATTGAGGAGAAAATTTTCTTTGATGATACTTTGCCTCCTATTTATGATGATTATAATGATTGTGGTCTTTTGGTGCCACCTACTATGGAGAGTAAATTTTGTTGTGATTATACTATGCCTCCTATATTTGATGATGATAATAATGATGATAGCTACTTTGTTGAATTTGATCCCACTATTACTGATTAAATTGACTATGCCTATGTGGAGAGTAATAATTTTATGCATGAGACTCATGATAAGAATGCTTTATGTGATAGTTATGTTGTTGAGTTTTCTCATGTTGCTACTGAAAGTTATTATGAGAGAGGAAAATATGGTTGTAGAAATTTTCATGTTACTAAAACACCTCTCTATGTGCTGAAATTTTTGAAGCTACACTTGTTTTATCTTCCTATGCTTGTTACTTTGCTCTTCATGAACTTGTTTATTTACAAGATTCCTATGCATAGGAAGCATTTTAGACTTAAATTTGTTTTGAATTTGCCTCTTGATGCTCTCTTTTGCTTCAACTACTATTTCTTGCGAGTGCATCATTAAAACTGCTGAGCCCATCTTAATGGCTATAAAGAAAGAACTTCTTGGAAGATAACCCATGTGTTATTTTGCTACAGTACTTTGTTTTATATTTGAGCCTTGGGAGTTGTTTACTACTGTAGCAACCTCTCCTTATCTTATTTTTGTGTTTTGTTGTGCCAAGTAAAGTCGTTGATAGTAAGGTTCATACTAGATTTGGATTACTGCGCAGAAACAGATTTCTTTGCTGTCACGAATCTGGGTCTAATTCTCTGTAGGTAACTCAGAAAATTAAGCCAATTTACGTGAGTGATCCTCAGATATGTACGCAACTTTCATTCAATTTGGGCATTTTCATTTGAGCAATTTTTGTGCCCTAATAAAATCCATCTTTACGGACTGTTCTGTTTTGACAGATTCTGCCTTTTATTTCGCATTGCCTCTTTTGCTATGTTGGATGAATTTCTTTGATCCATTAATGTCCAGTAGCTTTATGCAATGTCCAGAAGTGTTAAGAATGATTGTGTCACCTCTGAACATGTTAATTTTTATTTTGCACTAACCCTCTAATGAGTTGTTTCGAGTTTGGTGTGGAGGAAGTTTTCAAGGATCAAGAGAGGAGTATGATACAATATGATCAAGGAGAGTGAAAGCTCTAGGCTTGGGGATGCCCCGGTGGTTCACCCCTGCATATTCTAAGAAGACTCAAGCGTCTAAGCTTGGGGATGCCCAAGGCATCCCCTTCTTCATCGACAACATTATCAGGTTCCTCCCCTGAAACTATATTTTTATTCCGTCACATCCTATGCACTTTGCTTGGAGCGTCGGTTTGTTTTTGTTTTTGTTTTGTTTGAATAAAATGGATCCTAGCATTCACTGTATGGGAGAGAGACACGCTCCGCTGTAGCATATGGACAAGTATGTCCTTAGGCTCTACTCATAGTATTCATGGTGAAGTTTCTTCTTCGTTAAATTGTTATATGGTTGGAATTGGAAAATATTACATGTAGTAACTCTAAAATGTCTTGGATAATTTGATACTTGGCAATTGTTGTGCTCATGTTTAAGCTCTTGCATCATATACTTTGCACCCATTAATGAAGAAACACTTAGAGCTTGCTAATTTGGTTTGCATATTTGGTTTCTCTAGAGTCTAGATAATATCTAGTATTGAGTTTTGAACAACAAGAAAGACGGTGTAGAGTCTTATAATATTTACAATATGTATTTTATGTGAGTTTTGCTGCACCGTTCATCCTTGTGTTTGTTTCAAATAACCTTGCTAGCCTAAACCTTGTATCGAGAGGGAATACTTCTCATGCATCCAAAATCCTTGAGCCAACCACTATGCCATTTGTGTCCACCATACCTACCTACTACATGGTATTTATCCGCCATTCCAAAGTAAATTGCTTGAGTGCTACCTTTAAAATTCCATCATTCACCTTTGCAATATATAGCTCATGGGACAAATAGCTTAAAAACTATTGTGGTATTGAATATGTACTTATGCACTTTATCTCTTATTAAGTTACTTGTTGTGCGATAACCATGCTTCTGGGGACGCCATCAACTATTCTTTGTTGAATATCATGTGAGTTGCTATGCATGTCCGTCTTGTCTGAAGTAAGAGAGATCTACCACCTTAATGGTTGGAGCATGCATATTGTTAGAGAAGAGCATTGGGCCGCTAACTAAATCCATGATTCATGGTGGAAGTTTCAGTTCTGGACATATATCCTCAATCTCATATGAGAATACTAATTGTTGCAACATGCTTATGCATTAAAGAGGAGTCCATTATCTGTTGTCCATGTTGTCCCGGTATGGATGTCTAAGTTGAGAATAATCAAAAGCGAGAAATCCAAAATGCGAGCTTTCTCCTTAGACCTTTGTACAGGCGGCATGGAGGTACCCCATTGTGACACTTGGTTAAAACATGTGCATTGCGATGATCCGGTAGTCCAAGCTAATTAGGACAAGGTGCGGGCACTATTAGTATACTATGCATGAGGCTTGCAACTTGTAAGATATAATTTACATGATACATATGCTTTATTACTACCGTTGACAAAATTGTTTCATGTTTTCAAAATAAAAGCTCTAGCACAAATATAGCAATCGATGCTTTCCTCTTTGAAGGACCTTTCTTTTACTTTTATGTTGAGTCAGTTCACCTATCTCTCTCCACCTCAAGAAGCAAACACTTGTGTGAACTGTGCATTGATTCCTACATACTTGCATATTGCACTTGTTATATTTCTCTATGTTGACAATTATCCATGAGATATACATGTTATAAGTTGAAAGCAACCGCTGAAACTTAATCTTCCTTTGTGTTGCTTCAATACCTCTACTTTGTATTATTGCTTTATGAGTTAACTCTTATGCAAGACTTATTGATGCTTGTCTTGAAGTACTATTCATGAAAAGTATTTGCTTTATGATTTAGTTGTTTACTCATGTCATTACCATTGTTTTGATCGCTGCATTCATTACATATGTTTACAATATGATCAAGTTTATGATGGCATGTCACTCCAGAAATTATCTTTGTTATCGTTTACCTGCTCGGGACGAGCGTAAACTAAGCTTGGGGATGCTGATACGTCTCCGACGTATCGATAATTTCTTATGTTCCATGACACATTATTGATGATATCTACATGTTTTATGCATACTTTATGTCATATTTATGCGTTTTCCGGAACTAACCTATTGACGAGATGCCGAAGGGCCAGTTGCTGTTTTCTGCTGTTTTTGGTTCCAGAAATCCTAGTAAGGAAATATTCTCGGAATCAGACGAAACTCCAGAAAGACTCCAGGGGCGCTGCCGCCATCGCGAAACTCCAATTCGGGGGACAGAACTCTCTGTTCCGGCACCCTACCGGGGCGGGGAATTGCCCCCGGAGTCATCTCCACCGCCGTCTCCACCGCCATCTTCACCGCCATGGCTGCCTCCATGATGAGGAGGGAGTAATCCACCCCCGAGGCTGAGGGCTCCGCTGTAGCTATGTGGTTAATCTCTCTCCCATGTACCTCAATACAATGATCTCATGAGCTACTTTACATGATTGAGATCCATATGATGAGCTTTGTATCGCTACTAGTTGTGTGCTACTCATGTGATGTTATTAAAGTACTCTATTCCTCCTGCATGGTGTAAAGGTGACTAGTGTGTGCACCGTGTGGTTCTTGTCGTAGGCTATGATCATGATCTCTTGTAGATTGTGGAGTTAATTATCATTATGATAGTATTGATGTGATCTATTCCTCCTTCATAGTGTAATGTGGACGAGTGTGTGCGCTATGTTAGTTCTTGGTTTATTTTGCAATGATCTATTATGCTCTAAGGTTATTTAAATATGAACATCGAATGTTGTGGAGCTTGTTAACTCCGGCATTGAGGTGCTCTTGTAGCCCTACACAACGACTGGTGCTTGTCATCCAACAAAAGAGTGTATGTAGCACATATGAGAAAGAGTTATTTGTTATGCGATCAATGTTGAGAGTGTCCACTAGTGAAAGCAGGATCCCTGGGCCTTGCTTCCAAGCATCGAATCACCGTTTGTTTACTGTTTTGTTGCATGTTTACTCGCTTCCATATTTCATTCAGATTGCTATTACCACTCATATCCATCCATATTACTTGTATTTCACTATCTCTTCGCCGAACTAGTGCACCTATACATCTGACAAGTGTATTAGGTGTGTTGGGGACACAAGAGACTTCTTGCTTGTTGGTTGCAGGGTTGCTTGAGAGGGATATCTTTGACCTCTTCCTCCCTGAGATCGATAAACCTTGGGTGATCCACTTAAGGGAAACTTGCTGCTGTTCTACAAACCTCTGCTCTTGGAGGCCCAACACTGTCTACAAGAATAGAAGCTCCCGTAGACATCAATTATGAAGTTAACTATTGCTATGATAGTATTGATGTGATCTATTCCTCCTTTCGTAGTGTGAAGGTGACAGTGTGCATGCTATGTTAGTACTTGGTTTGGTTATGTTGATCTGTTATGCACTCTAAGGTTATTTAAATATGAACATTGAATATTGTGGAGCTTGTTAACTCCGGCATTGAGGGTTAGTGTAATCCTACATAGTTAGTGGTGTTCATCATCCAACAAGAGGGTGTAGAGTCTAGCATCTATCTATTTATTCTGTTATGTGATCAATGTTGAGATTGTCCACTAGTGAAAGTATGATCCCTAGGCCTTGTTCCTAAATATCGCTATCGCTGTTTGTTTACTCGTTTTATTGCATCTATACTTCCTGCAATATTACCACCATCAACCACACACCAGTCCCGGACAGCAAAGCACTTTTCCGATGCCGTTGCTACTGCTCGCATTTATTCATACCACCTGTATTTCACTATCTCTTCGCCGAACTAGTGCACATATTAGGTGTGTTGGGGACACAAGAGACTTCTTGCTTTGTGGTTGCCGGGTTGCATGAGAGAGATATCTTTGACCTCTTCCTCCTTGAGTTCGATAAACCTTGGGTGATCCACTTAAGGGAAACTTGCTGCTGTTCTACAAACCTCTGCTCTTGGAGGCCCAACACTGTCTACAAGAATAGAAGCATCCGTAGACAACAATGCCCGCCTCCGAAGTGATATGTGAGTAGTTCATCCCTGGACTATGGGTCCATATCAGTAGCTAGATGGTTGTCTTCTCCACTTTGTGCTTCATGTATCGATCTTGTGAATTGCCCTACATGATCAAGATCATCTTTATGTAATCCTATATGTTTGGTTTGCTGAGATCCGATGAATATTGAATACTATGTTAAGATTGATTATATATTCATATCATATGTTAATTGTGATCTTGCATGCTCTCCGTTGCTAGTAGAAACTCTGGCCAAGTGGATACTTGTGACTCCAAGAGGGGGTATTTATGCCCGATAGTAGGTTCATGCATCTAATTTCCTGGGAGAGTGACTTTATAACTTCTAAAGTTGTAGATGTGTTGTTGATACTAGGGATAACCCAAAATGTTTTATCCGAGGGTAACTCTATTTGTCACGACTTTTCGGGGTAAGTTCTTTGGCTTGGACATGACATTTAGTTCATGTTGCTATTCCCGCATCCAGGGGGGAGTACGTTAGATGGAATAATTTCTTAGATGTATTACCCTATCCCCAGGGGTTGGGACCCCTTTTGACGGGTCAGTGGAATCTTTATGCCCAAAACCCTGATTCGAGTAATCATTTATTTGGTACCGCTCAAGGAGCGGGAACTTGTTTACTCTACACACATTGCTTAATGCGATAGTTTGTTGCTTGCAACTTTATACTGGAAGGGGTGCGGATGCTAACCTGAAGGTGGATTATTAGTCATAGGCGCAGTTGGATTACAATCTATGTATTATGTTGTAATGCCCAATACCAAATTATCATAGTAATCATCTTGTCATGTATCGATCGATATTCTGTCAATTGCCCAGCTGTAATTTGTTTACCCAACATGATATTTCTTTATGGAGAGACACCTCTAGTGACCTGTGGACCCCGGTCCTATTTCCTTCTTGATAAATTCAACTGCAATCCTGTTCTGTTTACTTTCTGCAAACATCTCCTTCCATTCGATACGTCTAATCCTTTGTGTTCAACAAACCGGTGAGATTGAAAACCTCACTGTAAGTTGGGGCAAAGTATTTGGGTTGTGTTGTGTGCAGGTTGCACATTGTTGCCGACGCCGGTAGTGCGCCCTGCCACTAGTCAGTCAGCAACACCTTCAGAAGTCACACCTTTCTCCTACTAGTCGATTAAAGCTTGGTTTCGTACTAAGGGAAAACTTGCTGATGTGCTCTTCACACCTTCCTCTTGCGGTTTCCCAACAGTGTGTCTGCGTACTACGAGTGCACGCCAGCAGGAAGTAAAACCCAAATTTATTGATTCGACACAAGGGGAGACAAAGAATACTTATAAGCCTTAATATCGGAGTTGTCAATTCAGATGCACCTGGAAAAGCAGTAGTAATAGGGGTGATGTGAAAGCAGTAGTAATATGAGAGCAATGGCAATATTAACATAACAGCAGTAGCAGTAACATAGAGGCAATGGCACCAGAAAATATTCCAGTGCGTAGTTGATTGTAGATCAATGATGATGACAGAAGGACCGGGGTTCCCAGCTATCTACACTAGTGGTAACTCTCCAAACAAATAACATGTGTTGGGTGACCAAATTACTGTTGGGCAATTGATAATTGTGAGGGCATGAAAATGCATGCTATGATAAGATAAAATTTACTGTAGTATTTAATTGGGCATTACAACATGATTCATAGACCGTAATCCAACTACATCTATGACTAATAATCCACCTTCCGGTTAGCATCCGCACCCCTTTCAGTATTAAGTTGCAAGCAACATATTGTATTAAGTAAAGTGTGTAAATTAAACAATAGAATTATCCTTGGATAAAGCATTGTTGTTTTCTCCCTAATAGAAACAACACATCTACAACCTTAGGAGTTATTGTCACTCTCCCAGATTACTAGAAGCATGAACCCACTATCGAGCATAAATACTCCCTCTTGGAGATACAGACAACTACTTGATCAGGATAGCCACAAATACCGGAGAGCATGCAAGATCTTAAATAAACAATAGTATGATAACATGATGAACAATCTGATCACAATTCCACAATTTATCGGATCCCAACAAACACAACACCAATTACATCATATGGATCTTAATCATGTAAGGCGGCTCATGAGATTCTTATATTGAAGTACATGGGAGAGAGAGTACCACCTAGCTACAGCCAAGAACCCGTAGTCCATGGGTGACCTACTCACAAACCATCATGGAGTCGAAGTGGAGGTGGTGGAGATGATAGAGATGGCTCCCGGGGTCAATCCCCATCCCGACAGGGTGCCGGAACAAGAACTTCTAACCCCCGAAACTTGTCTTCGATGGCGGCGGAGCTGCGGAATTTTTTGTGGAATATGACTCTAGTATTAAGAGTTTTCGTGTCGAAGGCAATATATAGGCGGAAGGACGAGGTCGGTGGGCGCCCGAGGGCCCCACACTGATGTCTACGGGTGCTTCTATTCTTGTAGACAGTGTTGGGCCTCCAAGAGCAGAGGTTTGTAGAACAGCAGCAAGTTTCCCTTAAGTGGATCACCCAAGGTTTATCGAACTCAGGGAGGAAGAGGACAAAGATATCCCTCTCATGCAACCCTGCAACCACAAAACAAGAAGTCTCTTGTGTCCCCAACACACCTAATAGGTGCACTAGTTCGGCGAAGAGATAGTGAAATACAGGTGGTATGAATAAGTATGAGCAGTGGCAACGGCACCATAAAAGTGCTTTGCCCAACGACAATGAAACAAGCGATAGTAACGCAGCAGTAGTAACGCAGGTAAAACAGTAAACAAGCAGCGATGGCAGTATTTAGGAACAAGGCCTAGGGATTAGACTTTCACTAGTGGACACTCTCAACTTTGATCACATAACAGAATAGATAAATGCATACTCTACACTCTCTTGTTGGATGATGAACACCACTAATTGCGTAGGATTACACGAACCCTCAATGCCGGAGTTAACAAGCTCCACAATATTCAATGTTCATATTTAAATAACCTTAGAGTGCATGAAAGATCAACACGACTAAACCAAGTACTAACACATCATGCACACTCGTCACCTTCACACTATGTAGGAGGAATAGATCACATCAATACCATCATAGCAATAGTTAACTTCATAATCTACAAGAGATCATAATCATAGCCTACGCCAAGTACTAACACGGATGCACACACTGTCACCATTACACCGTGCAGGAGGAATAAAACTACTTTAATTTCTAACCCCCGAAACTTGTCTTCGATGGCGGCGGAGATGCGGAATTTTTTGTGGAATATGACTCTAGTATTTAGAGTTTTCGTGTCGAAGGCAATATATAGGCGGAAGGACGAGGTCGGTGGGCGCCCGAGGGCCCCACACTGATGTCTACGGGTGCTTCTATTCTTGTAGACAGTGTTGGGCCTCCAAGAGCAGAGGTTTGTAGAACAGCAGCAAGTTTCCCTTAAGTGGATCACCCAAGGTTTATCGAACTCGGGGAGGAAGAGGACAAAGATATCCCTCTCATGCAACCCTGCAACCACAAAGCAAGAAGTCTCTTGTGTCCCCAACACACCTAATAGGTGCACTAGTTCGGCGAAGAGATAGTGAAATACGGGTGGTATGAATAAGTATGAGCGGTGGCAACGGCACCATAAAAGTGCTTTGCCCAGACACGATAAACAAGCAGTAGTAACGCAGCGAGTAGTAACGCAGTAGAAACGAGTAAACAAGCAGCGATGGCGGTATTTAGGAACAAGGCCTAGGGATTAGACTTTCACTAGTGGACACTCTCAACTTTGATCACATAACGGAATAGATAAATGCATACTCTACACTCTCTTGTTGGATGATGAACACCACTAATTGTGTAGGATTACACGAACCCTCAATGCCGGAGTTAACAAGCTCCACAATATTCAATGTTCATATTTAAATAACCTTAGAGTGCATGAAAGATCAACACGACTAAACCAAGTACTAACACATCATGCACACTGTCACCTTCACACTATGTAGGAGGAATAGATCAAATCAATACCATCATAGCAATAGTTAACTTCATAATCTACAAGAGATCATAATCATAGCCTACGCCAAGTACTAACACGGATGCACACACTGTCACCATTACACCGTGCAGGAGGAATAAAACTACTTTAATAACATCAATAGAGTAGCACATAGATAAATTGTGATACAAAACACATTGCAATCATAAAGAGATATAACTAAGCACTTCACTACGCCATTCATAACAGTGAATAAGTATTCTGTGAAATATAGCGTAAGAGACCCACACGGTGCACACACTGTCACCTTTACACACGTGGGACAAGGAGTCTCCGGAGATCACATAAGTAAAATTCACTTGACTAGCATAACAACATCTAGATTACAAGCATCATCATATGAATCTCAATCATGTAGGGCAGCTCATGAGATTATTGTATTGAAGCACATATGAGAGAGATTAACCACATAGCTACCGGTACAGCCCCGAGCCTCGATGGAGAACTACTCCCTCCTCATGGGAGACAGCAGCGTTGATGGAGATGGCGGTGGTGTCGATGGAGAAGCCTTCCGGGGGCACTTCCCCGTCCCGGCGGCGTGCCGGAACGGAGACTCCTATCCCCCGGATCTTGGCTTCGCGATTGCGGCGGCTCCGGAAGGTTTCTCGTACCGTGGCTTTTCCGTCTCGAGGTTTTAGGTCTGGGACCTTTATATAGGCGAAGAGGCGACGTCAGAAGGTCGAAGGGGCGACGACACCATAGGGCGGCGCGGCCAGGGCCTGGGCCGCGCCGGCCTATCATCTGGGGCCTGTGTGGCCCCCCTCTGGCGACTCTCGGGTGTTCTGGATGCTTCCGGGCAAAATAGGAACCTGGGCGTTGATTTCGTCCAATTCCGAGAATATTTCGTTACTAGGATTTCTGAAACCAAAAACAGCAGAAAACAGGAACTGGCACTTCGGCATCTTGTTAATAGGTTAGTTTCAGAAAATGCATAAATATGACATAAAATGTGCATATAACATGTAGATATCATCAATAATGTGGCATGGAACATAAGAAATTATCGATACGTCGGAGACGTATCAGCATCCCCAAGCTTAGTTCCTACTCGTCCCGAGCAGGTAAACGATAACAAAGATAATTTCTAGCGTGACATGCCATCATAAGCTTGATCATATTGTAAACATATGTAATGAATGCAGCGATCAAAACAATGGTAATGACATGAGTAAACAAATGAATCATAAAGCAAAGACTTTTCATGAATAGTACTTCAAGACAAGCATCAATAAGTCTTGCATAAGAGTTAACTCATAAAGCAATAAATTCATAGTAAAGGTATTGAAGCAACACAAAGGAAGATTAAGTTTCAACGGTTGCTTTCAACTTATAACATGTGTATCTCATGGATATTGTCAACATAGAGAAATATAACAAATGCAATATGCAAGTATGTAGGAATCAATGCACAGTTCACACAAGTGTTTGCTTCTTGAGGTGGAGAGGAATGGGTGAACTGACTCAACATAAAAGTAAAAGAATGGTCCTTCAAAGAGGAAAGCATCGATTGCTATATTTGTGCTAGAGCTTTGGTTTTGAAAACATGAAACAATTTTGTCAACGGTAGTAATAAAGCATATGTATCATGTAAATTATATCTTACAAGTTGCAAGCCTCATGCATAGTATACTAATAGTGCCCGCACCTTGTCCTAATTAGCTTGGATTACCGGGATTATCATCGCAATACACATGTTTTAACCAAGTGTCACAAAGGGGTACCTCTATGCCGCCTGTACAAAGGTCTAAGGAGAAAGTTCGCATTGGATTTCTCGCTTTTGATTATTCTCAACTTAGACATCCATACCGGGACAACATAGACAACAGATAATGGACTCCTCTTTAATGCATAAGTATGTAGCAACAATTAATGTTCTCATATGAGATTGAGGATATATGTCCAAAACTGAAACTTCCACCATGATTCATGGCTTTAGTTAGCGGCCCAATGTTCTTCTCTAACAATATGCATGCTCTAACCATTAAATGAGTGGTAAATCTCCCTTACTTCGGACAAGACGAACATGCATAGCAACTCACATGATATTCAACAAAGAGTTGATGGCGTCCCCGAGAACATGGTTATTGCACAACAAGCAACTTAATAAGAGATAAAGTGCATAAGTACATATTCAATACCACAATAGTTTTTAAGGCTATTTTGTCCCATGAGCTATATATTGCAAAGGCGAATGATGGAAATTTAAAGGTAGCACTCAAGCAATTTACTTTGGAATGGTGGAGAAATACCATGTAGTAGGTAGGTATGGTGGACACAAATGGCATAGTGGTTGGCTCAAAGATTTTGGATGCATGAGAAGTATTCCCTCTCGATACAAGGCTTAGGATAGCAAGGCTATTTGAAACAAACACAAGGATGAACCGGTGCAGCAAAACTCACATAAAAGACATATTGAAAACATTATAAAACTCTACACCGTCTTCCTTGTTGTTCAAAACTCAATACTAGATATTATCTAGACTCTAGAGAAACCAAATATGCAAACCAAATTAGCAAGCTCTAAGTGTTTCTTCATTAATGGGTGCAAAGTATATGATGCAAGAGCTTAAACATGAGCACAAAAATTGCCAAGTATCAAATTATCCAAGACATTTTAGAATTACTACATGTAGTATTTTCCAATTCCAACCATATAACAATTTAACGAAGAAGAAACTTCGCCATGAATACTATGAGTAAAGCCTAAGGACATACTTGTCCATATGCTACAGCGGAGCATGTCTCTCTCCCATACAGTGAATGCTAGGATCCATTTTATTCAAACAAAACAAAAAACAAAAACAAACCGACGCTCCAAGCAAAGTGCATAAGATGTGACGGAATAAAAATATAGTTTCAGGGGAGGAACCTGATAATGTTGTCGATGAAGAAGGGGATGACCAAGGCATCCCCAAGCTTAGACACTTGAGTCTTCTTAGAATATGCAGGGGTGAACCACCGGGGCATCCCCAAGCTTAGAGCTTTCACTCTCCTTGATCATATTGTATCATACTCCTCTCTTGATCCTTGAAAACTTCCTCCACACCAAACTCGAAACAACTCATTAGAGGGTTAGTGCACAATAAAAATTAACATGTTCAGAGGTGACACAATCATTCTTAACACTTCTGGACATTGCATAAATCTACTGGACATTAATGGATCAAAGAAATTCATCCAACATAGCAAAAGAGGCAATGCGAAATAAAAGGCAGAATCTGTCAAAACAGAACAGTCCGTAAAGATGGATTTTATTAAGGCACCAGACTTGCTCAAATGAAAATGCCAAAATTGAATGAAAGTTGCGTACATATCTGAGGATCACTCACGTAAATTGGCATAATTTTCTGAGTTACCTACAGAGAATTAGACCCAGATTCGTGACAGCAAAGAAATCTGTTTCTGCGCAGTAATCCAAATCTAGTATGAACCTTACTATCAACGACTTTACTTGGCACAAAAATAAGATAAGGAGAGGTTGCTACAGTAGTAAACAACTTCCAAGACACAAATATAAAACAAAGTACTGTAGCAAAATAACACATGGGTTATCTCCCATGAAGTTCTTTCTTTATAGCCATTAAGATGGGCTCTGCAGTTTTAATGATGCACTCGCAAGAAATAGTAGTTGAAGCAAAAGAGAGCATCAAGAGGCAAATTAAAAACAAATTTAAGTCTAACATGCTTCCTATGCATAGGAACCTTGTAAATAAACAAGTTCATGAAGAGCAAAGTGACAAGCATTGGAAGATAAAACAAGTGTAGCTTCAAAAATTTCATCACATAGAGAGGCATTTTAGTAACATGAAAATTTCTACAACCATATTTTCCTCTCTCATAATAACTTTCAGTAGCATCATGAGCAAACTCAACAATATAACTATCACATAAAGCATTCTTATCATGAGTCTCATGCATAAAATTATTACTCTCCACATAAGCATAATCAATTTTATTAGTTATAGTGGGAGAAAATTCAACAAAGTAGCTATCATTATTATTCTCATCAAGTGTAGGAGGCATAGTATAATCACAACAAAATTTACTCTCCATAGTAGGTGGCACCAAAAGACCACTATCATTATAATCATCATAAATAGGAGGCAAAG
>NC_061511.1:203387636-203445929 GCF_022539505.1 Lolium rigidum | reverse complement strand
CAATGAAGAAGTTCCCCAATTTGATTTTTTGCATTCCTTTATGCCAATTTGCTTGACGTTCCCCTCATGCGGTTTTGCCGGTTGTCTCTTAGCCAATGCTCAGTTGTAGCCGATGGCAGCGCGTCGGTCACCTCACTCATGCCAGATCCTTCATCTCTTCGACTACGGAGTGATCGTAAACGCTGAGTCAACGCTCGGTAAGCCGATGTCGGCAGCATCAATCCCTCATGATCTATCTCCATCGTCTTTTCGGCCAGATGAGTTTGAGCTCGATGGATCACCACCTTTGAAGAAGATCGCGGCGCGAGGACTAGGCGATGGCAAGCCCAATCGGCTTCCAAAAGCATGAGCATCCACACCCGGGCCAGCTGCCGCCGAGCCTCGAGTCGAGGTGCAAACAGTGATGAGGACACGTAGTCGGAGCAAATGGACCCGAGCTCGATCATGTCGAGAGGCCACCATGCAGAGAAACCGGCCCGGGCCGATCACCCTCTTTGCGTGAGAAAGCCGTCTTGCTGAGATGGTCACGGCGGCTTTAGAAAGCCGGAAAGGCTCCTCGGGCAAAGAGTTGGAGGTCCTCGATGTCTTCAGAACACGACAGCTGATGTAGATCATGTGCTCGTATGTGCCTTTAGAGTGATGGCTATGCATCGGCTTTGTTCCTCATGAGAATTTTTTACGGGCCGGTGTTTCCTATTGACTTGATGTTCTCACTGCATGCATGTATCGCACATGTTCATGCTGATTAGGTGCCCCAGGAGCGATTCACGCCTGGTAGCTGGCGACCTGCCGGTACGTAGTGAACTTCAAGGCACTATGTAAAGTGAGCGTCAGCGCCTACTGTTAGGACCGGTGTGGATTTGCTTCCCGGCTGCATCGGCCAGCGCATCGACCCATTGCGGGTAAGATCGAGGCGTTGAACCCAGTAAGAATGAATGGTAGCGAGGATAATTTTGGCCGATTCTTTGGAATCGACCTCCATGTTGCTTGCTTTCGATGAAGGTTTTGCAATGTTCCTCCATAGATCCTTTGGGGCCGAATCACATGGATTCGGCATGTACGTTTTTGTCCATAGATGCTGCTCTTGTTATTCACGCGGTCGGGCGGTGGATAAAACCAGCCCTAGCCCGTCCTTTTCCACGTCGATCGCGCTCATGATCGATTCCAAATTGATGATGCACGAGTGGCTCTTGTGACGTCTCCCTAAGCGTTCATGCCGGCTGGCCGTTGAAATCTCCGAGTTTGAATCGCTCTGCGTGGGCGAGCTTCTACTTCATCTCCATCCCGGCTGTATTAGGCATTGGTGCATCGTGGATGGGATGCAACGGTTAGCGTGGATCCAATCTCTCCTAGTAGGACATCATAAGTGCTCTTCTTGTAACGACAATAAAGAACGTTGTGGGGACGGTTTTCCTTCCTACCGGTCGGATCCACGGTCAGAACACCTTGTGCGTCGAGATGCTTGGCCGTTGAAATCGCTCGAGTCACATTGGTCTTGATCGGATCCGAGGCTAGAGCGTCCCAACCGATGTAACATGGAGTATGGCATAATGTTGACTTGCCGCTCCGGTGTCTACCGAGCATCTTGTTGACGGGTTGCCCATTGATGTAACCTCGCAAGTACGGGGCCTTGAGATGCACATCGCTTCTTTCTCGTGGCTTCTCAAGATGGCCGCCGTGGGCCGCGGTCAAGTTGTGCCACGGGTGCTTCGTCTACTCTGGAGCACTAAACTCCGTTGGAAGGATGAACACCATGTTTGTGCCGGCCGATGTCTCATCATCGGCTTTCTTTTTGTCTGGGCGCCACTCTTTCCTTTGTGGCCGACCTTCTTCGTCCGAGGGTTCGCTGAGTTTTAGCGGCCGGATCGACGCGCCTTCCTCAACGTGTGCAGGTATAACCTTTCAGCTTCCTCCAAACCACGTAGTCGCTGAACCCTTCGCTTTTGGGAACGGCTGAGCCCATCAGGGAACCACCTTGGCCGATGATACTTGTCTTCTTCATCATCGTCCTCTAGTTCCTCGAGATCTTCTGCCCAGAGGACTCGGCGTCCTGTCTCAGCAGGGAGGAGGCCCTAGACGTTTGAACACGGACACGTTAGGCGTGTGTCCTTCTTCTTTTTGTTTACATTACGGGCGGTTGCAGGTTGTAGGCAATCGGCTCATTCCTGAATCCCAGCGATGTCATGAAGAAGGGCAGTCCAGTGCCTATCCACGTCGTCTTGCTCTCGACTTTTCCTTGGCGTGGCGCTCATATCGCTCCTCGTCGCGATCATGCCGGCAGCGTCTCCTGTCGTCCTAGCCAGGCGATCTCTTTCATCATCGGCGTTGTATCGCCGGCGTTGGTCGTATTGACCCACATGCTTGTTGAGGAGGTGATCGAGAGAGAGGTCGGCGATATCTTACGTTCCTCACTTCTCCTACGTGATGTAGTGCTTGCCATCGTGACGGAGCCGATCGCGTGGAGCGGCTTCCTCTGTGTCCCTTGCTATGAGAGCAGCTGCCCTCATCTCCGTCCTTACCAGTGGTGCCCGAGGTCCTACCATGTTGATATTGCACGAGAATCTGGTTGGCACCCTCCATGAGCTAAGTGCACTCCACCATGTTAACGGCGGGGAAGGGGTGTGTGTCGACCTTCATGGCGTCTTGGCTGAAAATTAGACGCCCTTGTTCTATCGCCATTTGGACCTGCGACGCCACACCCTGCGGTCGTTGGTGGCGTGGAGTGAGCGTGTTATGCCATTTGCGGTATGGCTTTCAGTTCGGCTCTGCCGTCATGGGGATCTTGTGGCCTTCGGGTAACTTAGTTGCTTCTCCTTGAGTAAGAGGTCGAGAAATGCGCTCCAACTTTGGTCACGTCGAAGTCGAACCCTCTTGGAGGACCTTGTGGCTTAACCAATTTGCGGGACACGGGGCTTGCCCCCGGAGTCCATTCAGCCACTTGCTACCTCTTGATCTCCCGCGACACCTTCATCTTCACATCTGCCTCAACCGGGACCAGCGCGCTTCAATTTATCTGGTAAACATCGAGGGTGGCGCTTGTTCATATGCGGCGGCTACGCACCATGTGCGCCGGTGAAGGGTGAGTACGCTTGGGAGGCCACGTCCTTGATCGATGATGAGAGACCCACCACGCCAACTCGGCTGCTTCTTTTCGCTCACATGAACCGAATAGCATCGGTTCTGACGGTCTGAAGCGGCCCTGGACGATATTGCACCTGCTGTTTCCCAGCACTTAGCCGTACTTGTGCTAGATCGGCAATGCCAGCCTCGGAAGCCTCTGGTGATGACTGTATGTGGTGCACTCTTCCAAGCGCTTCCAAGTCCGGATTGAGTGCGGTGGCAGCGATGTGTACCACCCAGCCGATCACGTGAGGGGCTTGTGCGAAGAACCTCACGCGCAGCTCGTCCGATGTCGAGATCGTGCCCAGTTGTGCCAAATATCGGCTCACATGCTCGATGGAGCTGGAACCATCTGATCCATTAAGCTTGGTGAAATCCGGGAGGCGATATTTGGGTGGTAGCGGGATCAACTCGTGCTCGTTGGGGTACGGCTTGGAATGGCGATTGTCCTCCTTTCGGCGTCATGCCGAAGCTGGTCTTTCGAGTTGTACAAATCTGATCCGCGGTGATGGCTGCAGGCGTCGGGCCACGAGAGATTCGCAGGGTGGCATGCAGCCAGCCATGCTTGCTTTCCCAGCTACGAGCCAAGCTGCGGGCGGCTGAGCCTGCGGAGGTTTGTCGGAGCCCGGCATACTTAGCCCCAACCGCGTCTGCTTCTCAAGGTGCATGGTCCCGGCCGTTCCTCCGGCCCTTTTGTTCACGGAAGTCCCACCTAGTTGTTGCGGTCGCGGTTCGAAGTGCCCAGTTACTGCGGTCACGGCACGTGTATGCGGCACGATGTATCCGTGCGGGATCTCCTGGGCGCCTCCATGCGGAGAATTGGTAGTCACTAGGGTCACCTTACCGATCTTGTAGGCCGACGTATGCGGGTGAACTCGGCACTACACTGAGTGCTGCCTTGGCGCAAGCGGCTGGCGGTTGAGGCAGGATCTGGAGTGAGCATCTCTCCTTCGTAAGTCCCTAGAGCTGGTCCACTGGCCCGGAGAATGCGATGGCTCAGCAGAGTTTCTGGATGCGCGCCCCGAGCGACACGCTCCAAAGTGTTCACCGGGCTCTCGAGAATGGCGGTGCGGCCGAATGAGCCACCATGCAGAAGTTGATCTCCTGGCCTGTGGCCGACCTGGTGCGTTCTTCGACGGGGTGGACAGGTCCACTCCATCGAGCGCGCCTATCGGTGAGGACCCTTTCCACTGATGCCATGTGAGGCGGGTTACGTTGGAAAGAGCGATGAGGTCGGCTTGAGGATGCTGTTGATCTCGTCATGCTTCTTCTTGAGCTCCTCGAGTCGGATCCTCGTACTTGGCCGGAGTGCCTTCCGCCATCTCGGATGTAGATGGCGATCGCGGTTGATGTCGAAGATGGTCCCAGCCGGTCGTGCCGAAATGTGTTGCGGTCGAAACCCACCGGCGAGCAGCGACGGGCAGCACGCGTAGAGCCGGGAATCTCCCGGGACTGCCGGCTGGCCCTGAGTCCCTCGACGGCGGCGGCCCGCAAAGCCTTCGGCACGCACGTCCGATCTTGATGCAAGGGCGTGCCACCTGACCTATACCTGGTCAGGAAGGTGTTGGATGATGCCTCGCTTAGTTTCCTGCATGGCATACACGTAAGCGTTAAATACGAGCCTCGATCGGCTCTCGAGGTTATCGTGGAATCGGCTCAAGAGCCGATCCACCCATGATGCGTACGAGGTGTACGATCAGATGGTGGTCTGGCTTGATCAAGATAAAGCTAAAAGCGACCTACTACGATTTGGGGTTTTCACCGCATAATCGGAACATCCTACTCGTGATCGAGCCTGGCGGCCCACGCACGGTGATCGTAAACCGACCCTAGACAAGGCCTAAAAACCAACACGAAGTTGATCCTCGGAACATCTCTGTCTAGGGCTAGCAAACTACACCCTACGCGCCCTTTGGATCCTTCGACCCGTTTGTAAGGCCTAACAATGCGAGATATTAAACTAATCCTTGAAGAACAAGGAGCAATCATAACGGATCGGATCTACTAAACAATGATCAAGCGGGGTGCCGCCCTTACACCCAAGATAGGTGTAAGGGCGGCTAGATATCTAAGGGTTCGCATGACGATAGCATATGATACGAAGAACAATGCTAACCCTAAAACACCTATGATAACTACGTTGCTCGCCATCAAAAAGGCTTCGGTACGAGCAACGCATGAACAGACGAATAAACGTGTGCTGCCTAGATCGCAAGATGCGATCTAGGCAGCTATGTCTACCGGAAGAAACCCTCGAGGCAGGGGAGTTGGCGATGCGCCGAGATTGGTTTGTGGTGAACGTGATTGTTGTTTATTTCATAAACCCTAGATACATATTTATAGTCCGGGGGACTTTCTAATTCAGCGTGCACCTAACCGTGCACGGGTTAAGCTCTAACTTCTAAACGACACGTATCCTACTATGTTACGAGATACACGGGCAAACTAGCCCAAACTTGGTATAGAAGGCCGATTCATGTACTTCTTCTATGTATATTCTTCAAGCCCATTACACAAAGTATCATCAAATAAAATTTTCTCCTCAATGCTCGGGGGACTAAAAAGATCATGAAAACCAGCTCCCCCAAGCATAGAACTTTCTATATCATTATCAACAATGGTGTTCAAAGCGTTCATACTAATATTACTACCAGCATGCAAATAAGATTTCATAGGTTTTTTAATTTTCGCGTCAAACAATCCATGTTTTAAATCAGGAAATAGAATAAGAAGCTCATTCTTGTCCATTTTGCCAAACTAGTGTAAACAAGAAACAAAAAGATGCAATTGCAGGATCTAAAGGAAATAGCTTCGAGTACTTACAACGGCGAAAATAGCTTAGTACCCGAGATCCGGAGTGTGAGTACCTTTTACCTTTCCTCCCGGCAACGGCGCCGGAAAATAGCTTGTTGTCCACAACCGGCGCGTGGTTGACGAGGGAGGAAATGGTGTAGCTTTCCTTCATTCCCCGGCAACGGCGCCAGAAAATAGCTTGATGTCTACGGGTGCTTCTATTCTTGTAGACAGTGTTGGGCCTCCAAGAGCAGAAGTTTGTAGAACATCAGCAAGTTTCCCTTAAGTGGATCACCCAAGGTTTATCGAACTCAGGGAGGAAGAGGACAAAGATATCCATCTCATGCAACCCTGCAACCACAAAGTAAGAAGTCTCTTGTGTCCCCAACACACCTAATAGGTGCACTAGTTCGGCGAAGAGATAGTGAAATACAGGTGGTATGAATAAGTATGAGCAGTGGCAACGGCACCAGAAAAGTGCTTTGCCCAGGACAGTAAACAAGCTGTAGTAATGCAGCAGTAGTAACGCAGTAAAACAGTAAATAAGCAGCGATGGCAGTATTTAGGAACAAGGCCTAGGGATTAGACTTTCACTAGTGGATACTCTCAACTTTGATCACATAACAGAATAGATAAATTCATACTCTACACTCTCTTGTTGGATGATGAACACCACTAATTGCGTAGGATTACACGAACCCTCAATGCCGGAGTTAACAAGCTCCACAATATTCAATGTTCATATTTAAATAACCTTAGAGTGCATGAAAGATCAACACGACTAAACCAAGTACTAACACAACATGCACACTGTCACCTTCACACTATGTAGGAGGAATAGATCAAATCAATACCATCATAGCAATAGTTAACTTCATAATCTACAAGAGATCATAATCATAGCCTACGCCAAGTACTAACACGGATGCACACACTCGTCACCATTACACCGTGCGGGAGGAATAAAACTACTTTAATAACATCACTAGAGTAGCACATAGATAAATTGTGATACAAAACACATTGCAATCATAAAGAGATATAACTAAGCACTTCACTACGCCATTCATAACAGTGAATAAGTATTACGTGAAATATAGCCTAAGAGACCCACACGGTGCACACACTCGTCACCTTTACACACGTGGGACAAGGAGTCTCCGGAGATCACATAAGTAAAATTCACTTGACTAGCATAACGACATCTAGATTACAAGCATCATCATATGAATCTCAATCATGTAGGGCAGCTCATGAGATTATTGTATTGAAGCACATATGAGAGAGATTAACCACATAGCTACCGGTACAGCCCCGAGCCTCGATGGAGAACTACTCCCTCCTCATGGGAGACGAGCAGCGTTGATGGAGATGGCGGTGGTGTCGATGGAGAAGCCTTCCGGGGGCACTTCCCCGTCCCGGCGGCGTGCCGGAACAGAGACTCCTGTCCCCCAGATCTTGGCTTCGCGATTGCGGCGGCTCTGGAAGGTTTCTCGTACCGTGGCTTTTCCGTCTCGAGGTTTTAGGTCTGGGACCTTTATATAGGCGAAGAGGCGACGTCAGAAGGTCGAAGGGGCGACGACACCATAGGTCGGCGCGGCCAGGGCCTGGGCCGCGCCGGCCAATCATCTGGGGCCTGTGTGGCCCCCCTCTGGCGACTCTCGGGTGTTCTGGATGCTTCCGGGCAAAATAGGAACCTGGGCGTTGATTTCGTCCAATTCCGAGAATATTTCGTTACTAGGATTTCTGAAACCAAAAACAGCAGAAAATAGGAACTGGCACTTCGGCATCTTGTTAATAGGTTAGTTCCAGAAAATGCATAAATATGACGTAAAATGTGCATATAACATGTAGATATCATCAATAATGTGGCATGGAACATAAGAAATTATCGATACGTCGGAGACGTATCACACACCACCCCTAGGCTCGTCCAGGGGGCACGCCCAGGCATGGTGTGGCCTCCTCCTGGCCCTCCTCCGTCTCTGCTCTGGACTCCGTCTTCGTGTCAGGAAAAATAGAAGGTTTGGATTTTGTTTCAAACAATTCCGAGAATATTTTCTCTACAACTTTTCTAAAATACAAAAACAGCAGAAAACATGAACTGACACTGTGGCATCTTGTCAATAGGTAATAATTTTGAAGGTTTAAAGGTAGCACACAAGCAATTTACTTTGGAGTGGCGGTGAAATACCACATATATGTAGATATGGTGGACACAATTGGCAACTTTGGTTTTTTGGGAGTTGGATGCACGATTAGAGCTCATACTCAGTACATGGGAAGGCTAGCAAAAGATTGGGAGCGACAACTAAGAGAGCAATAATAGCCATAATCATGCACCGCGACAAAACATTATTAATCAAAGCATAAAGAGATATTACAAGTAAAAAATTAAATGATCATAGAGGCATAAGGTGACTGGTTTGTAGTCATAACATGGTGTAAGCATGTGCCAAGTCGACCCAATAACAACATCAAAGGAGAATACCACAATATTATGCTTTTGTATGATGGAAACAACACATGATTATTTCAATGGCACATTAAGCACTCTCAGGTATTTGAGACAAGTCATGATACAACAATAAATACTAAGCATATGATTAAAATAACATCCATCAAGACATGCCAAAGTCTATGACATAGTCTGAACAAGCTTGTGCATCACCATAAGTATGAAACATTTTACTCGTCTCCAACACCAATCAACTAATTTGAAACATCTCTCATAGATAATAATAAATAAATACCAAAGAGCTAATCATACCCAACTAAATAAAACCAACAAGCTCTGAACAAAATACGAGTGAAAAACCAGAGCTAAAGGCAATACTACCAAAAGAGAACACTCGCACAACAATAAGAGTGAAAACTAGAGTGTTCTATGCAATTAAAACGGAGAGTGTCATTCTACAAAACAAATATGCTGGGATCCAACCATATGCTACAGCAAAAACAAAAACAAAATAAAACTACAAAAAAATAAAGGCGCTCCAGGAACAACACATAGCATATGAATCAATAATAATATAGTGTCTTGAAGATTACCTGATATTTTTGTTGATGAAGAAGGGGATGCCTTGGGCATCCCCAAGCTTTGACGCTTATACTTCTTAGATATTTTTTGGGGTGACATGGGAATCCCCAAGCTTGATATTTTGTCCATCCTTCATCTCATCACATCATTCTTCTCACCCTACACTTGAAAATTTCCTTCATACAAAACTTAACATAATTTTCATTAGCAGCATTAGTGATATCAAAATAACAAATACACTTGGTTCAGTTCTAACATAAGTCAAACATCCATTAAAACATTAGCTACTATAGAAACTTCTTTAAAAATCTCTTTCTCTCAAAAGAACTCAAAAAAAATATTAAGAGGCAAATGCAAATGGTGGCAGAAATTTGTCAAAACAGAACATCAGGTAAAGATGGATTTGTTCGAAAATCCTCTGTTGCTCAAATCGAGAAGTGCAAAACTAATGAAAGTTAGTTAATAACCCGGGGAATATGCTCAAACAATTTCAGATCAATCCGATGTTCTGGCTGGGAATATGAATTTTTTTGGTGACATTACAGAATTTTTTTCAGGACAACAACTTCCCCAAAGCGTACCTTCTTCCTATTAGAGGCTATCCTTGGCACAAAAGCGAAATAAAAAGGATAAGGAGAGGTTATTACGGAGGTAAAAACTTATAAGACTCAACAAAAGAAAAATTACAGAAATAAAACAATGGGTTGTCTCCCATAAGCGTTTTTATTTAATGCCTTTTAGCTAGGCTTGATAGTTTTAATGATGCTCTCGTGAAAATAGAAAATGAAGCAAAAGGAGCATCAATAAGCAAATTCAAAACACATTTAAGTCTAACCCACTTCCTGCGCATAGGAATCTTATACGCAAATAAATTCACAAAGAACAAAGTGACAAGCATACGAAGATAAAACAAGAGTAACTTCAAAACATTCAGCATATAGAGAGGTGTTTTAGTACCATGAAAATTTCTACAACCATATTTTCCTCTCTCATAATAATTTTCAGTAGCATCATGAATAAACTCAACAATATAACTATCACATAAAGCATGCTTTTCATGATCTACAAACACATAATTTTTATCAAGCTCAAAAATACTGGGATTAAAACATTCAAACCTACTTTTAACAATTTTATAACAAGATGATTGATCATTCTCAAGAGGTATTGGGCTCCAAGATAAAGTCAAGACCCATCCAATATCATTTTCAATAGTATTACAATTAATATTATCAACCAATATAGGACCATCATCTAGAGCTTTATCATAAACATTTTCTTAGCAAAACTCTTTAGTAACATGCATTTCGAAGTTAGGCACAAATAAAGGATTATCATAAGATTTATCAAAATAGTAAGGATTCTCATAGATAACAAGAGCATAATTATTATCACAAGTTTTACTCATAGTAAATATTTCAAGAGAATCCACAGGAACATAACATTCGTCCTCCTTTGGTAAGCATGGGGGACAATCAAATAGTGCAAGAGATAAAGAGTTACTCTCATTAGAAGGTAGGCATGGGTAGCTAATCCATTCTTCCTCCTTTTGTTGATCACTCTCCTCCTCTTTTTCATCTAATGAGCTTTCAGGTTCAGCAATTTCTTCTTCCACCAGTTCCTGCAAATTGTGGATACATTCTTGTGCATGACTGAGTCTCTCTTTATAATCAATGATATAACAACTATTGCTAAAATTTTCTATGCAATAACAAGCAACACAGGTTTCATAATTTTTAGCCATGAAAGATTCTATTTCAGAAGCTCCCATAAATAAAACAAATTGTTCTACTTCTTCAAATCCAAGATGAATATAGTTATTCCAATGATAGTTCACAATTAAAACTTCTTTGCTAAAGCCACATTGGAATTTAAGATGTTCAGTATCCTGTTCAGAGCAACAATTTATATCATGTCATTTAAGCAAAATTTCAGCAATTTGATTCAACTGTTTTAACACACCCGTCATGACTTTACCCTTATATGATTCTCTATACTTTATAAATAGTTCCATAGAGGTTCTAGCATGTTCTTCGATACCAACAGTTTTTTAGATTTTCGGTTTTTCAAATTTTTATGGATTTTCGGGTATACAAGAAAAATAACACAAGAAAAAAATAAACTAGACAAAAGTAAACTAAACAAAACACAACTAAACAGAAATAAACTAAGAACAAATAAACTAGACAAGAGAAAATAAAATAAAAACAGAGAAGCTAGTAAAGTGTACTCCCCAGGTGAACTTATGAGTAGAGCGATGGCCTCGGAAATGGCGCCAGAAAATAGTCTTGATGACCCACAAGTATAGGGGATCGCAACAGTCTTCGAGGGAAGTAAAACCCAAATTTATTGATTTGACACAAGGGGAGACAAAGAATACTTATAAGCCTTAACAGCGAAGTTGTCAATTAAGCTGCACCTGGAAAAGCACTAGTAACATGGGTGATGAGAAAACAGCAGTAATATGAGAGCAATGGCAATAGTAACACAGCAGCAGTAGCAGAGAGGCAATGGCACCAGAAAATATTCTAGTGCGTAGTTAACTGTAGAGCAATGATGATGACAGAAGGACCGAGGTTCCCATCTATCTACACTAGTGGTAACTCTCCAAACGTATAACATGTGTTGGGCGAACAAATTATAGTTGTGCAATTGATAATTGTGAGGGCATGACAATGCATGCTATGATAATATAAAGTTTACTGTAGTATTTAATTGGGAATTACAACATGATTCATAGACCGTAATCCAACTACATCTATGACTAATAATCCACCTTCCGGTTAGCATCCGCACCCCTTTTAGTATTATTTTGCAAGCAATAAATTATTGCATTAAGTAAAGTGTGTAAAGTAAACAATAGAATTATCCTTGGATAAAGCATTGTTATTTTCTCCCTAGTAGCAACATCACATATACAACCTTAGGAGTTATTGTCACTCTTCCAGATTACTAGAGGCATGAACTCACTGTCGAGCATAAATACTTTCTCTTGGAGATACATGCAACTACTTGATCAGGGTAACCATAAGTACCGGAGAGCATGCAAGATCTTAAATAAACAATAGTATGATAACATGATGAACAATCTGATCACAATTCCACAATTTATCGGATCCCAGCAAACACAACACCAATTACATCATATGGATCTCAATCATGTAAGGCAGCTCATGTGATCATTGTATTGGAGTACATGAGAGAGAGTACCAACTAGCTACAACCAAGAACCCGTAGTCCATGGGTGAAATACTCACAAACCATCATGGAATCGAAGTGGAGGCGGTGGAGATGATGGAGATGGCTCCGGGTGATAAGGTATCAACTTGTCAATGCCTACAAGTTGTAGACTAGGGTTTCGTGGAAAGTAGAGGGCAAGTAGATCTCAAAGATTTCAGCCGAAAGGTGCTCGACTGCTAAAAACTAGGATTGTGTTGGCAATGAATCGATCCTTTCTTTCTCCCTCGACTCCCCCTTATATAGGAGGCGGGGCCGAGGGTTTCGTGATGTACAAGTTACAAACTGCGGGAGACTCTTTGAGTTCGTCCCGTACAATTACAAGTCTCTATTCCTAATATATCTCTATCTTCCATATAGACACCTTATTGGGCTTCCAGGCTTTGTAATCTTCGGGTCGTGGGCCTTCAGTAAACCTCGGGTACCTTCTTCAGTAGGCCAATTGTGGATGCCTATGTCACCGGGGGTCAACCCCCGTCCCGGCAGGGTGCCAGAACAGGAACTTCCGGCCCCCAAAACTTGTCTTCGATGGCTGTGGAGCTACGGAACTTTTCGGAGAATATGACTGGTATTTAGGGTTTTCGCATCTAAGACAATATATAGGCAGAAGGGCGAGGTCGGTGGGCGCCCGAGGGCCCCACACCACCCCTAGGCGCGGCCAGGGGCACGCCCAGGCATGGTATGGCCTCCTCCTAGCCCTCCTCCGTCTCTGCTCTAGACTCCGTCTTCGTTTCGGGAAAAATAGAAGGGTTGGCTTTTGTTTCGTCCAATTCCGAGAATATTTTCTTTACAACTTTTCTGAAATAAAAAAAATAGCAGAAAACATGAACTGGCATTGTGGCATCTTGTCGATAGTTTAGTTCCAAAAAATGCATAAAAGTGTCACGAAGTGTAAGCAAAACATATAGAAATTGGTGTAAAACAAGCATGGAGCATCAAAAATTATAGATACGTTTGCAACGTATCAGCATCCTCAAGCTTAACTCCTGCTCGTCCTCGAGTAGGTAAGTGATAACAAAAATAATTTTTTAGGTGACATGAAGCCAACACAATCTTGATCAAGTTACTGTAAAAGCATTGTGAGCTGGGATCAAAGTACTCTAAACATAGGCACGATAGATATAATTCTAACAATAGAACTTAGCAACTATGTTATAACATGAGAAGTAAATCAAAAAAAAAGATCATGAGTAATTGTGCAGTGAAAACAACTGTTTGTTTTAGCATAGAGAAAACATAACAAAGTGGTATTCAGCTTGTCCTTCATGTAATAGCAAAACATAAATGCCAGGACACATTTAAAGTTGAGAGGGTGACTAGGTACAAATAATTTGAGAACAAGCAATAACATAATCATGAATCAATCAATAATAAATTTTGGGACTATGCACATTATGCTCAGAATGACAACTATGATCTGTTAATTGGTGCATAAAGTTAGAAGATGAAGACTCAACATAAAAGTAAAAGAAAGGCCCTGCGCAGAGGGAAGCAGAGATTACTCATGTGCTAGAGATTTTTATTTTGAATAAATCAGAGGTGTTGAAAATATATTTTGAGAGGTATGCATGTCTATGTCAACGAATGGCATCAAATGATCTATCATCCCTTCATGTTTAATGGCTTCAAGAGCGGCTCCCATAGAAGAACAATAAAGTTGCTCTTCTCCTTTGTTTGAACAAGCTAAGTTCATGATTTCTCAAGTACATAGTGTTAGGAGATTTTGATTATGCATTTAATTTAAGTGGGATGGGAACCCGCGCCTGCTCTTTTTGAAATATTAAGGAGTAGCACATTATGCATGCTAGTCAAGGTGTGAAGCCATATAAACATGAAAGAGATCATATGGATCTCAATCATGTAAGGCAGCTCATGTGATCATTGTATTGAAGTACATGAGAGAGAGAGTACCAACTAGCTAAAGCCAAGAACCCGTAGTCCATGGGTGAAATACTCACAAACCATTGATGTCTACGCACGCTTCTATTCCTGTAGACAGTGTTGGGCCTCCAAGAGCAGAGGTTTGTAGAACATCAGCAAGTTTCCCTTAAGTGAATCACCCAAGGTTTATCGAACTCAGGGAGGTAGAGGTCAAATATATCCCTCTCAAGCAACCCTGCAATTAAGATACAAGAAGTCTCTTGTGTCCCCAACACACCTAATACACTTGTCAGATGTATAGGTGCACTAGTTTGGCGAAGAGATAGTGAAATACAAGTAATATGGATGATTGTAAGTAGTAATTGCAATCTGAAATAAAAATAGCAGCAAGCAAACATGTAGCAGAACTTGTTGGAAACGGTGTTTCAATGCTTAGAAACAAGGCCTAGGGATCATACTTTCACTAGTGGACACTTTCAACAATGATCACATAACTGAATAAATAAATGCTAATCTCAAACACTCTCTTGTTGGATAATAAACACCATTCATTGTGTAGGGCTACAAGAGCACCCTCAAGCCGGAGTAAACAAGCTCCACAACTTCATAAAGGAATCACACACGATGCGCACACTGTCACCGTCACACCGTGTAGAGTGAATCCGGAGTTCATATTAAAGTAACCTCTAGAGTGCATAATAGACCGTTGCAATTTAGACAGAGTACTAACATAGCATACACACTGTCAACAATAGCTATGAAAGGGGGATAATATCACTAGAGTACCACATAGATTAATAGTGATACAAAGCTCATGATCACATAAAGATCACACCATGGGAGAGAGAGATGAACCACATAGCTACCGGTAGAGCCCTCCGCCTCGGGGAAGAACTACTCCCTCCTCATCAAGGGAGACAGCAACGGCGATGAAGATGGCGGTGGTGTCAATGGAGATGACTCCGGGGGCAATTCCCCGTCCCGGCGGCGTGCCGGAACAGAGACTTCTGTCCCCCGAAACTTGTCTTCGCGATGGCGGCGGCTACGAAACTCTTCGTGGAATATGACCGGATGTTTTAGGGATTTCACTTCTGGAAGAATATATAGGCGAAGGGGCGATGTCGGTGGAGTCCCGAGGTGGGCTCCCCACCTGGCGGCGCGGCCAGGGCTGGGCCCGCGCCCCCCTAGGGTGTGGGCACCTCGTGGCCCCCTTCGTCTCTCCTTCGGACTCCGTGAAGCCCCTGGAAAAATAAGAACGTGGCCTTTTGTTTCGTCCAATTCCGAGAATATTTCCTGTGTAAGATTTCGAAACCAAAAACAGCGAGAAAACAGAAGCTGGCGCTTCGGCATCTTGTTAATAGGTTAGTACCGGAAAATGCATCAAAATGATATAAAGTGTATGTAAAACATGTGAGTATTGTCATAAAACTAGCATGGAACATAAGAAATTATAGATACGTTTGAGACATATCAAGCATCCCCAAGCTTAGTTCCTACTCGCCTCGAGTAGGTAAACGATAACAAGGATAATTTACGAAGTGACATGCTACTATCATAATCTTGATCAATACTATTGTAAAGCATATGAGATGAATGAAGTGATTCAAAGCAATGGTAAAGATAATGACTAAACAACTGAATCATATAGCAAAGACTTTTCATGAATAGTACTTTCAAGACAAGCATCAAAAAGTCTTGCATAAGAGTTAACTCATAAAGCAATAGATTCTTAATAGAAGGTTTTTAAGCAACACAAAGGGAGATTTAAGTTTCAGCAGTTGCTTTCAACTTTCAACATGTTTATCTCATGGATAATTGTCAACACAAAATAATATGATGAGTGCAAATAAGCAAGTATGTAAGAATCAATGCACACAGTTGACACAAGTGTTTGCTTCTAAGATAGAAAGAAGTAGGTAAGTAAAAGAAAGGCCCTTCGCAGAGGGAAGCAGGGATTACTCATGTGCTAGAGCTTTTTATTTTGAAAACATGGAAACAATTTTGTCAACGGTAGTAATAATTCATATGTGTTATGCATAAAACCTCCTATAAGTTGCAAGCCTCATGCATCGAATACTAATAGTGCCCGCACCTTGTCCTAGTTAGCTTGGACTTCCATGGATTATCATTGCATTACATATGTTTCAACCAAGTGTCACAAAGGGGTACCTCTATATATGCCACCTGTACAAAGGTCCAAGGAGATAGATCGCATTTGATTTCTCAATTTTGATAGATCTCAACTTGAGGACATCCATACCGGGACAACATAGAAAACAGATAATGGACTCCTCTTTAATGCTTAAGCATTCAACAACGAGATAATATTCTCATAAGAGATTTGAGGATTAATGTCCAAGCTGAAACTTCCACCATGATACATGGCTTTGGTTGGCGGCCCAATGTTCTTCTCTAACAATATGCATACTCAAACCATTTAACTCATGGAAAATCTCCCTTACTTCAGACAAGACGAACATGCATAGCAACTCACATGATATTCAACAAAGGTGTAACAGGTTGATGGCGTCCCCAGAAACATGGTTACCGCTCAACAAGCAACTTATAAGAAATAAGATACATAAGCGGCATATTCTTTACCACAATAGTTTTTAGGCTACTTTCCCATGAGCTACGTATTGCAAAGACAAGGAATGAAATTTTTAAAGGTAGCACGCAAGCAATTTACTTTGGAATGGCAGAAAAATACCACATAGTAGGTAGTTATGGTGGAAACAAATGGCATAAGTTTTGGCTCAAGGTTTTGGATGCACGAGAAGCATTCCCTCTCAGTACAAGGCTTTGGCTAGCAAGGTTGTTTGAAGCAAACACAAGTATGAAACGGTACAGCAAAACTTACATAAGAACATATTGCAAGCATTATAAGACTCTACACTATCTTCCTTGTTGTTCAAACACTTTTACCAAAAAATATCTAGACTTTAGAGAGACCAATCATGCAAACCAAATTTCAACAAGGTCTACGGTAGTTTTCCGCTAATAGGTTTAAACTACATAATGCAAGAGCTTAAACATGATCTACTTTGAGAGCTCAAAACAATTGCCAAGCATCAAATTATTCAAGACAATATACCAATTACCACATGAAGCATTTTCTGTTTCCAACCAATAAGTAATAAATGAAGCGACTTTCAACTTCGCCATGAACACTAAAAGTAAAGCTAAGAACACCAGTGTTCAATATGAAAAAGCGGAGCGTGTCTTTCTCCCACACAATGAATGCTAGGATCCGAATTTATTCAAACACAAACAAAAATAAAAGCACACAGACGCTCCAAGTAAAGCACATAAGATGTGACGGAATAAAAATATAGTTTCACTAGAGGTGACCTGATAAGTTGTTGATGAAGAAGGAGATGCCTTGGGCATCCCCAAGCTTAGATGCTTGCGTCTTCTTGAAATATGCAGTGATGAACCACGGGGTAATCCCCAAGCTTAGACTTTTCACTCTTCTTGATCATATTATATCATCCTCCTCTCTTGATCCTTGAAAATTTCCTTCACACCAAACTCAAAGCAATCTCATTAGAGGGTTAGTGCATAATCAAAAATTCACATGTTCAGCAAGGACACAATCATTCTCAACACTTCTGGACATTACCCAAGGTTACTGAAATTTAGTGGAGCAAAGAAACCCACTCAAACACAGTAAAAAAGGCAATGCGAAATAAAAGGCAGAATATGTCAAAACAGAACAGTCCGTAAACACGAATTTTTTCGAGGCACTTAACATGCTCAGATGAAGAAGCTCAAATTGAATGAAAGTTGCGTACATATCTGTGGATCACGCATGAATTTTTGCAGAATTTTTAGGTTCTCCTACAGAGAGATCTACTGAAATTCGTGACAGCTAAAAATCTGTTTCTGCGCAGAAATCCAAATCTAGAATCAACTTTACTATCAAAGACTTTACTTGGCACAAAAACGAAATAAACATCATAAGGAGAGGTTGCTACAGTAGTAAAAACTTCCAAGACACAAAAAATGGGTTATCTCCCAAGAAGTGCTTTCTTTATAGCCACTAGATGACCCGGTGCGCCCCGGCGCACCGGCAAATGCAAGACACTACTGTAACCATATATTTTATGATGTTGATGTTTGGTTAGTTGTCCAATAATTCAATAGGTCTTTAAGATTCCTTAACCCTATACATGCAATCTTTTTTAAAGAAAATAAAAACATAAGTTTTAAGTCTGTTTAGTTTTCCAACAATTCAGCATGTTTTTGAGAGCCCTTAAGCTTGTATAAGCAATTCTTTTAAAAGAAAATAAAAACTTCCAAGCAACGCCTACTGAGATAACACATGTACATACCAGGAACATCATTTGTTGCATCCAGCCATTTGTTCATAGCAAAGAGAAATAAATGTATATAAATATCATGTTACTTTTTGGGTGCAATCAACACATACAATAATTACAATTGAAGTAGAGTCATTTCCTTCAGTAAGAATACACCAGATCCTGATCATACTTGCATACCAAGATCACTATGCATCATTACCGCCGATTTCTCCGATAATAAGCCTATCAAACAAATACAAAAAGAACTACAATCAAATATACAGCTGAGAAAACAGAACATACATGCCATAGATGACCGGTTGCACACCGGCGCAAATGGCAAAAGCTAGACATTACTCAAGCCAAGTGATCGGATTATGGCTATTGAGGTTTTTAGACTTAGTGAAATGACTGCTTGTGTTATTTACACAATATTGTCTCACGCTGCTATGTATATGTCCATGGATTACAATATGGCAAACTACTCATACTCATGGTGATCATGGTAAATTTCATAAACAAAAGCATATACTCGAAGTACATGATACCTTTCTTAGGATTTATACACCAGATCAAACAACCAAATAAAAGATTATAAACAGAAAGCTCCAATTTCACACAGAAGCAGAAACACTCCAAAAGACATATGACCCTATCAGGTGGTCTCATTATGTAAAAACTCAGGAGGCATAAATTACTACCAGATGGTCAAAACAAGAACAATAAAAGCATCATATATGCATTCAAGATTCATCATGAATAAATCATAGATGAGAGCAATTCACCTGTGGCTTGCAGGGTCAGTGGAATGAAGTAAGTTGATACCACGGTAGCATCAACTCAGAAATAAATCGACAATTTCAGATTTGCGCAAATACTCGCCAGTACAGTTGCAAGTCAGACTCGGTTTGTATGATTGAGTTGTCATATCGCTTTTGTGACTAAGCAGAGCAGTCAGATTACAATACATGGGGAAGTCCACCGAATAATTCAAGAAAAGGAATCCAAAAGTGCACGCCAGAGCATCAATCACACATTCACTTGAAAGCTAGCTAAAAAATTCATATAAAGAATGGCATGACAACATCCTCTCAGAAATAAATCAACAATTTTAGATTTACGCAAAGGAGCAAGTCAGACTCAGGTTAAATGATTAAATTACTGTACTATTTTTGTAATTAAGTGGGGCATAATTACAATGTACGGGAAAATGCACTGAATTATTCAAGGAAACAAATCCAAAAATGCACGTTAGAGACTTAATTACATATTAACTTGCAAGCTGGGAAAATTCCATATGGAGAATTGTAGACTATCCATTGGTGTAAATATCCACAAATGTACATATATATAAAGCTGAGCCTGCAACCTAGTGTACTTGTAACCTTTTAGAGCTGTGGTATAACATCTATGAAATATATTGGAAGGGTTAAAAAGGATAAGTTATGATACTAAACTCACGTAATGACTATGAAGAAACAGAATTCTGAATCAATGCGCTCTTTTAATATAGGGTGTGCCATAAAATGTTCTTCAATACACCTCTCGTAGCCTCATAGATCACCTGGACCTGGATATACGAAAATGTGCAGCATAATTAGCATCAAGCTATAAATGATGTAATTTGAAATTATAAATTCTAAAAGAGGAAATCACAACCCTCCACATGTAATATGTTACTGAGGTTAATGCCCAACAAATCACTCAACCTTACCTTCTCGATTTTCTCAGATTCGGGTAAGAAGGGACAACACATATGACCTTTCCCATAAGGCAAGGGTTGCTGGAACTATTGGGTTACGGCTTCAAGATGTAAACAACATTACAGTGTTATGAAATGAAGCCTATTTTTCATCTAGAACAATAAACAAATGGACACGACATTATTTGTATGATTGTACTCATTTGTTTACTACTCTTACCGCCCTATAAGGAGATAAATAATTAGCAATCAAGCATGAATTGTGTATACAAGACAAAATATCATCTAAATCTAGTTTTCAGCTTCCTTTTCATATGCCAATATGCCATCATTTCAATTGTTGTTCATATTCTGGACTTTTATCTATCAGAGCAACTAATGAGAATAACAAAATCTAGTGAAATAATGCATGAGGAAACAAGGATAATAAAATCATTTGTTATTCATTAGTCTCCTGTAGCTAAAGAGATGCATTGGTTTTATAGAACATTAACTCATTTTGCTGAAGCTACAGAAATGCATTTGGTATACATAATAAAAACAATTTTACAAAATCTGAAAGAAATTTCTGTCAAGGATACAAAACGAGTACCTAGAAGTGCTTGCACCAAAAGATGGAACAGTCTGTTATCCTCGGGGGCGCGCTCCCAGCCACCACTCGCTGCCGTGGCCAGCAACCCACCAACTCTCGGTGCACACTCCCAGCCACCGCCACCGCTCGGTGCGCGCTATGCAGCCGCCGTCGTCACCTCAAATGGTAAGATTAAAACGAGTAAAACATGGTATCGGAATCCACAAACAAGTTTTCTTTAAGATCCTCTTGAGGACCACCAACTTAAGTACTAAATAGTTGGATATAGGCATACATAAATTTTCTATATTTGTATATGGACAGAAAATGATCCAGAGAAATATCAAATGCTTACCAAGTAGATGAAGTCAGCGTTCCAATCCCACTCTCCTCCCATTCTCGCTACACCACAATATCCATAGCAAAAATACAAGCCAAAGCAGGGACCAGGAGAGAGGAGAGGAATACCAGCATGTCTGTAGTTGAGGAAGGGAGGCGTAATGGGAGCAGACAACCAACACCATTCACCTGGGCTGCATCTCCTCCAAGATTCCGATGCTCTTCCGCATCACCACCTCCAGGACCTCTCATCGCCCCCGAGGAGAGGTTGGAAGGAATCAAAATCGGCACAAATCTTTCAGAGGAATATTGTAACCAACTTGTTAGATGTGAAATACTAATGGGAAAATAAATAAAAAAATCACTCAGATGCGGAGGAGGTGAGGAGCAGTAGCTCACCTGGACTTATGGTAGAATAGTATTGGGCGTAACCAGCTCCTACAAAGGCAGAGACTGTCATTGATCCTTTTCCTTATTCTTTGCACATGGACAAAAACAAAAGATTTATGGCAGAATAGTATGGGCATAAATCATGTGACCACCTGCATCAAGAACCAAAGATATCATTATATGTGTGCATGACAACGTGCTTACATGAATGATAAGGAAGAACTGTGAGCACGCCACATCATGAGAAAGGCAAAGGCGTAGCTGTGCTGATAAGGAAGCAAGCAAGCCTCAAATAAATGAAATAAAAGGGAAACAATATGGAAGAAAACCAGGAGCCAAATAAGTTGCAGTATATGTAAGTTGTTTTGTACCTCTCCTCAAATAGAAAACACGTGGAAAATGTACATATTCCTGTATAACTAATAGTTACTGGAATCCCCATGCGGGAGAGAATTACCACCGCCACCGAGGACCCCGTGTACACATGATCGCTGCACGAGATGGGCCAGCTACTGCACAACGTTGGTGGCCTGAACTCTGGTTGGGGCTGTTTTTGCGTATCTGAAACATGAAGAAATGATCAACAGTAATTCAGAACAGAGATTCCGTGGAGAGACACAAAACATCATCTACATAGACACATGAGGATCACGACATTTAACCAAGAACATTCAGCATGTGAGGCTCCAAAGAATAAATCAAGTGAGCATAGTACTTCTAAAACGTCTAGAAAAGAATTAACCAAGAACATTCAGCTTGCGAGGCTCCAAAGAATATATTAGATGAGCATATTACTTCTAAAATGTCTAGAAAAGAATTAACCAAGAACATTCAGCATGTAAGGCTCCAAAGAATCAATCAATCAGATGTCTAAAATGTCAGGAAAGGGCAACCAAAAGGTTCTTTGCATTTCATCGTGACTGGAAGACTATTGGAGCAATGTAACAGGGGAAACACAAATTTCCTGGCAGACATTACATAGACAGTCTTGGTGCTAATGTTACATGGAGCTGGCACCATATAAACAGTTAAATCATACTCTGAAAACCAGTACCAGTGCTGAAATTTTCCTGCAGTAATAAATCACTATCTACTCGGAATGCTATAACATCCAAAGATAAATGGTACAGTTCTACATGTACAATAGAAATCTGAAGACATTTGTGAACTAATATATTACGATTGTAGGAAACCATGTCAGAAAAATAAATAGAAACAACAAAGTCTGGAAACCTATGATCACTGTCATTTCTGATATCTTGATTAAAAGTGAGCGAGTAATTTTCCAGCTTTGCATCAAATGCAAGAAATTGACAATATGAAGCAATATCGATGTTAAGAATATAAATGCTTCTTTTTGCTCACCCTCCCTCCTAGTAATTATTTTTATTTCAAGAAATTTTCATGTTGATTCATGCCCTTCAGGCTCACCACGATGAACAAATAAAAATAGCTGTGAGTATGAAAAGGCAAAGCACTATCAATTACCAATACGCCACTGCAATGTCACACAAATATAGTCCTATTAATAAACTAAGGCAGGAGATGATTCATTCCCTAGAGATGAAGAAATAAAAAAACTCACCTAGAGCTTAGGACCTTCGATGTGGCCATGATGGTGCCTGCAATATCACCTTCAGCATGCAATATCACCTTCAGCAGTGATTCTCCATCACCTAGCTGGAACCAAACATCATCCGGATATCATTTACTAAAACTAAAATATTCACGAAGCATATCAGACCAAGACAGCATGATATTTCCTAATATTTTCCTGGACCAAAGCTAGCTAATTACGTAATTCCTAACAAACAAATCTACCCAAATGTTGTAGGACTTATGAATGCCGCAGCTGGCGAACATGCCACAGCTGACAAAATCTGCTTCGCAAAAACATCGAGGATCCATTTCCTCGTCTTTTAGTGACTAAGCATCTGTTCACAACAGCAAGAAGAAACATGAGAAAGAGGACACTTAGCATCTGTTCTTATCAGCAGTGAAATCGGACCAAATAAGAATGAAACTAAGCATGTATTCTTAGCAAGAGGAAAGGCACATCACATGTGTATTGATTATCGTAAGGCACATTGAGAAATCAACCGAGAAATGAAATACTAATCATAGAAATTGCGATCGCATATAAAATAAACAGATTAGAACTAAATCAATCTGAAGCATAAAACATCCACTAAAAATTTCAGGGAAAGAATGAAAAAATCGCAGGACATGATGGGAAGATGGGGTGTGGATGTGAAGGCTGGAAGAAGCTCACCTGGAGGTGCTGGCTACGCCCCAGTGGTAAATACAACATTAGCACCGGCCTTGAGAACTTTCGCAATTCGCTCCTTTGTTATTCAGATTCTGTGCGAAAAGCAAGATATTAACATTTAGGTACACTACTGGACACCATTAAATAGAAAATAAACTGATTGTAAAGGATCAATCACAAGAATTAGAGCACACGCATTGCAAATTCCTTTGGGAGATCACAAAAAAATCAGTATAATATCGAGAAAATGAACAACCTCCTACATATCTTCTGCAGTTCCCGTGGATCAGATACAAGGACCTGTATACCCATTTGCATCCAGTTTTCAGTCCCTGAAACAAAACAAATGAGGCATAAGAAAATAGAACCTTTAGGCCAGTGCATGATATTGCTTTTCATACAGGAACATCTTAAATGAACTCAGAAGGTATATTTTAGAGAAACACTCAAATACTCTATTTATTGCTCTCATGTGAGAACCAACTCCTATAAATCTGTTTTATTACCATATAGCAGAGACGCCACCGAGAGCACACCAAACCATATCGCAGCCTTGAACTTGGAAAAATTGGACAGTATCCTACTGGAAAAACAATATTGCAGCATTTGGTAGTCAATCTAGGTCAGAACTCATTAGCTCATACAATAGGTGAGATTTATACAATGCGGAATATCATGACTTCATGTAAACAAATATATACGCTGATATTTTTTTGCTTAGGCACGTGCCTTTCCTTGCATACTCCAACAATTGGGGCGTGTCTTGTAGCTATACAAGTCAATAAATAAAAATGCATTAGTGAATCATACCAAAAGAGCCTCACTCGTGCAGGGTTAATCAGCCTACATAATAAAAGTACCATTCCCAGAAAATCATATTGCCCTCTAGAGAGCACAAATCCTATATCAAATAAAACTGCAGCAGAACATAATAAAAGTACCATAACCATTAAATCAATCGACTAACATATACTGGAAGTAGGTCTGCAAATACCAAAGAAAACTGCAGCAGAACAGTTTAAGCGAACATGTCCCAGGTTCCCATGACTATCACAAAAACTACAACTTTTATCCCTCTCTTAACTTCACTGACTTTTATCCTAGTAGAATTCCACCTTCAACAATGTTCAATCCAGCCAAGATTTTGTCAAGTACACATGATGTGCACCGGTGGAAGATGTTTGAATATATACAAATAATGAGCATAACTAAAAGCAGCATAATTTCTATAGAAGAAATTCAACAAAGAAATAAAACAATTGTGTCTAAGAGCAGGTGATCGAGCAGGTGATCTTGTAGAACTCAAATGACACCTCCAATTGGAGACCTGCTTCAATTGCTAAAACAAAGAGAGGAAATTAAATCAAACGAGCGGTGTTGAGCATATGCTCAGCTATGGTGAAGATCAAAAGAAGCATATCAACTAAGTAATACATGGAAAAAGATGGCCAAAGCAAGCAGATCAATAGTATTATTTACACCTCAGCTCAATGAGAATTATGATCACATAAAAATGAAAAGTCTACAGGAGAAAGAATCCTAATCAAAGTAAATTACCGGCAAACATGGGACTGCGACTATGGGTGAGGGTCTCAAAGATGCAGCGGCTATTCTCTTCTTCGGCGTTTACGGCGAAGCAACAGCGATGAAGCTGCAGGGGAAGAGAGGCGGCAAATGGCTCTGGTGAGGTTGATATCAGCGCTGTAGAACCTCATCGAGTTTGAACCTGAACACGGCGATGAGTTATAATCGGTGGGTAATTGCAAAACAAGCAAGCACAGGGTTGCAGCCAAACTAAAAAAAATGAGTACTTCTTGTTCATGAGTAAAAATACTATATTATTTGTACCTGCACTAATCCACCTAGAGCACATGTAGCAATTGACAGCTGATTTACACGATAATCTAATTCTACTCTATCAAGTTTCCAATGAACATCATCTTAAGTTAGGGCCACAAGAAAATGTGGAAAGCAAACATATCAATTACACCTACTCAACAATCTGGTATACAGAACACGATATCAGGTTTCTAGTGAAAATCATCTCAAATGAGGGCCACTTGCAAATGAGGGAAGCAAACATATCAATTATGTACCTATCGCAACAATCTAGTATACGCCACTCATCTAGTATTACTAATTTGTCGTTGTGACACTATACTCATACTTTCTAGCTCTTTTTGACCACACAATCAGTATTGCACTGGGAACTTGTTAGTAATGTCAATGCAAGCTGTAACAATGGACCTGCCACAACGAACGACATTTGCCGATAAATTTTCGATCTTCTGAAATTATGTGATGTGGCGAAAAGATTGGAACATTAACTCTTACTTTTCTTCCAGCTATGCTTGCCCTTCAAACCTCCTGCGTCGCCAAGCGTGGAAGATGCTGCAGCTGTATATAATACATGCATTAAAGAACGAGGTTCCTGATTATAGGACATTCCAAAGAGAACATTTCAGTGATGAACCGGGAACTTACTGCTAGAAAGGGACCTCCCATCAGGGCTTTCTATGTCCTGAAATATGACATCATAAGTCTCCTTTAGATTGACGAGGATAGTACAGCTCGTCAGCACACAACACAATTGACAAGCATAAGTCTATTATAACACACGGAAGTTCCAAGTTCAAACGAGATAGGGCAAGACATTGCAAGAGCATGAAAGTTTTAATTAGTCCTAGGCTACCAGGGAGCGATGGTGAAGATCAACATGATAAAGTGACTCGGACAACTTTTAATCATTTTCAAAGGTAAGTCATAATATGGTTTAACCTCTGCCATAATATACTCATAAAACTTGCTATGAACAAGTTACTTCCGATAAGATGCTCCGAGTGTTAAAGAAGATCAATGTGCAAACTAATAAGTTCATAAATGGCTGAAAGTTGTAAATGACCCTATGTTCAAATACTCACCCTTTAAAAATGCAAATGTGGTTTACCAACCGATGTTGTATGTTATAAGAGGAAACATCGGTCACCTATAGACTGACCTACTGTCAGTTGTAAGACAATCTGGCAAGCATGCCTGAACCTTGTACTAACATACTGAGTAAAAAGAATAAAACCAAGAATGGCCACAAATGTATTAGAGTGTTGTTCTCAGGTGTGCTGGTTTGTACATCAACACATGGTTTTAAAGGCGTCGCCTAGGCGACGCCTTAGGGACGCCTAGGCGTCCAAGCGCTCCCCCTCCGCCTTAGAAAAATGCCCGCCTTAGGCGCCTAGGCGTCCAAAGCGTCCGCCTAGGCGTCGCCTAAGCGTCAGAGCGCCCCCCCTTCGCCTTAGGACGCCTTGGCGCCTTTAAAACCATGCATCAACATTATCATCAATCCACGGCGAGCGTTTGTACAGGTTTAATTCATCAGTCATGTAGTATATAGGTTAGAAAACCCCAATGGGCGCAATAACATACGGAGTAATACTCTTCAGCCAGTCACCAAAATGTCCAAAATCAGTTCGCCGCGACCTACTATTGAACTTTACAACAAGCTGAAGTCGAGTCACCAACGAAACACCTGCAATGTTCCCCTAACTCACTTGCTGCGGAATTCTAATCCAGAATTACAATTGCATCCACGCACCGGTCACACTACAAAACCGTCTTATTGGGCACTAACCAGCAACCACAATTATATGATGACGACCGACACCCTTAGCATTCCAAATGTCCTTAATCGAATTAATAACAAACAAACGCCACATAGAGCAGAGAGGAAGAGACAGAAAGGGGAAGGAGATGCAAACCTGGACGAATCTCGGTGATGCCCATGCCGCTTGACCCTGAATCGCCACCGGCTCCTGCCACCCTCGGTCAGAGGTGGTCGTACCTGCGACGGTGTCGTCGAACGCGACTGGCGACGGCCGGCGCCTCCGGCGCTTTCGCAGCGGCGCCCTCGAGCGCATGGCGCGGCCGAGTTCCTCGGCCCAGCTCCTCCCGATGCAAGGCAAGAGTTGCTGAGGCGCGACGGCGGCTGCTCGGGGGCGCCGTCTGCTGGCGGCGCGAAAACTCGGCGGCGGCGGCGACTCGGCGGCTGGCGGAGTCGAGGGGCGGGAGAGAGGAGGAGGCGGGGATTGGGGGAGGACGGGAGGC
The DNA here is from genome assembly GCF_022539505.1 of Lolium rigidum. Classification (NCBI taxonomy): domain Eukaryota; kingdom Viridiplantae; phylum Streptophyta; class Magnoliopsida; order Poales; family Poaceae; genus Lolium; species Lolium rigidum. The sequence goes on along the minus strand of NC_061511.1, from coordinate 203,418,185 downwards.
ACGGGATTGGGGAGAGGAGGATGGCCTGCGATTGGGGAGTGGTGCGCTCCCGCGGCTCGTTGCCTACTTGCCTTTCTCTGCACCACCAACCGCCGCGGGGAGATGAAAGGAAGCCACGGGCGAGGACTCCGCTGGCGCCGCCGGGGCCCTCCTCCGGAACCTGCTCCGCCACGGCAGCCGTCCCGTCCGGCCCCGTCTGCTCTCCTGCAGCTCGCCTCCAGCAGGAGGATGCGCAGGGAGGCCGCCGACGTCGGGGAGGCGCGAGCAGGTCGCGGCGGCCAAGGGCGCCGTGCGCACCCGACGGCGCCGCCGCACGGAAGCCTGCTCGCGTGCGGTCTCCCGTCCGTCTCCATGCCGGGGAGAGCGGCGCGCCACCATTGGAGAGGAGGAGAGAGGAGAAACGGGGATTGGGTGGAAATGAGGCCCAGGGATTGCAGGAGCGATCTAGGGTTTCACCCGTGCCCTGTGGAGAGGAAAAACAAGGCGACTGAAGGAACGGGCGTGTCTGCCTCTCGTCATCGGGGCCCGTACATGGCCGGTCCCACGCGTCATGGAGCCTTTCCGAAGCCGAAGGAGTGAGAAACATTTTGACCGATCCAACGGCTGTGGTGAAAAGTGGGGTAGTAGATTTACTGTGCAGAGGCAAACGTGTGACCCAGATTGATTTGCCCCTTTGGATGGGCTGGTTGGCCGGGTACTCTAGCATCATTTATAGGAGAAATTATGATGGGCTCAGTAATTTTAATGATGCTCGCGCAAGAAATAAGAGTTGAAGCAAAAGAGAGCATCAAAAGCAAATAAGAAACACTTTTAAGTCTAACCCACTTCCTATGAAAAGGAATCTTGTAAATAAACAAGTAATGTAAGCATAATGCAATAAGCATAGAAAGGCAACACAAGCGCAACTTCAAGATTCTCAACATAAAGAGGGGAAACTTAATATTATTAAGATGCATATAACCATGTTTCCCTCTCTCATAAAAACTTTCAGTAGCATCATGAACAAACTCAATAATATAACTATCACATAAAGCATTCTTATTCACATGCATAAAAGTATCATTACTCTCCACATAAGCATAATCAATTTTATTAGTAATAGTGGGAGTAAAACTATCACAACCATCATTGTAATCGTCATAAATTGCAGGCATGATATAATCGTAATAAACTTTATCCTCCATAGTAGGTGGCACCAAAATACCACTATCATTATAATCATCATAAATGGGAGGCAAAGTATCATCAAAGAAAATTTTCTCCTCAAAACTTGGGGGACTAAAAATATCACAACCAGCTTCCACAAGCTTAAATTCTTCCATAGCATTAGCGATAATAGTATTCAAAGAGTTCATGCTAATAACACTGCTACAAATATTTTGCAAACAAAGTTCCATGGGTTTTTTAATTCTCTCTTCAAACACATCATGTCCTAATTCAGTATAAAGTTCATAAAGATCTCTAATTTTTGTTGTTGTTTTCCATTAAGCCTAACTAGTGAAATAAAAACAAGAAACAAAAAGATGCAATTGCAGAATCTAAAGGAAATAACTTCGAGCACACACACACCGGCAACAGTGCTAGGAAATAGCTTAGTAGTCGGAGGATGTGAATACCTTTTACCTTACCTCCCCGGCAACGGCGCCAGAAAATAGCTTGATGTCTACGCATGCTTCTATTCCCGTAGACGGTGTTGGGCCTCCAAGAGCGAGAGGTTTGTAGAACGAGCAGCAAGTTTCCCTTAAGTGAATCACCCAAGGTTTATCGAACTCGGGGAGGTAGAGGTCAAAGATATCCCTCTCAAGCAACCCCGCAATTAAGATACAAGAAGTCTCTTGTGTCCCCAACACACCTAATACACTTGTCAGATGTATAGGTGCACTAGTTCGGCGAAGAGATAGTGAAATACAAGTAATATGGATGATTGTAAGTAGTAATTGCAATCTGAAATAAAAATGGCAGCAAGCAAACATGTAGCAGAACTGGTTGGAAACGGTGTTTCAATACTTAGAAACAAGGCCTAGGGATCATACTTTCACTAATGGACACTCTCAACAATGATCACATAACTGAATAAATAAATGTTAATCTCAAACACTCTCTTGTTGGATAACAAACACCATTCATTGTGTAGGGCTACAAGAGCACCCTCAAGCCGGAGTAAACAAGCTCCACAACTTCATAAAGGAATCACACGCGATGCGCACACTGCACCGTCACACCGTGGAGAGTGAATCCGGAGTTCATATTAAAGTAACCTCTAGAGTGCATAATAGACCGTTGCAATTTAGACAGAGTACTAACATAGCATACACACTGTCAACAATAGCTATGAAAGGGGGATAATATCACATCAATACTATCATAGTAATAGTTAACTTCATAATCCACAAGAGATTACAATCATAGCCTACGCCAAGTACTACATGATGCACACACTGTCCTCTTTACATCATGGAGGAGGAATAGACTACTTTAATAACATCACTAGAGTACCACATAGATTAATAGTGATACAAAGCTCATGATCACATAAAGATCACACCATGGGATAGAGAGATGAACCACATAGCTACCGGTAGAGCCCTCAGCCTCGGGGGAGAACTACTCCCTCCTCATCATGGGAGACAGCAACGATGATGAAGATGGCGGTGGTGTTGATGGAGATGACTCCGGGGGCAATTCCCCGTCCTGGCGGCGTGCCGGAACAGAGACTTCTGTCCCCCGAAATTGTCTCCGCGATGGCGGCAGCTACGGAACTCTTCGTGGAATATGACTGGATGGTTTAGGGTTTTCACTTCTAGAAGAATATATAGGCGAAGGGGCGATGTCGGTGGAGTCCCGAGGTGGGCTCCCCACCTGGCGGCACAGCCAGGGCTAGGCCCTCGCCCCCCTAGGGTGTGGGCACCTCGTGGCCCCCCTTCGTCTCTCCTTCGGACTCCGTGAAGCCCCTGGAAAAATAAGAACGTGGCCTTTTGTTTTGTCCAATTCCGAGAATATTTCCTGTGTAAGATTTCTGAAACCAAAAACAGCAGAAAACATGAACTGGCGCTTCGGCATCTTGTTAATAGGTTAGTACCGGAAAATGCATCAAAATGATATAAAGTGTATGTAAAACATGTGAGTATTGTCATAAAACTAGCATGGAACATAAGAAATTATAGATACGTTTGAGACGTACCAACCATCATGGAATCGAAGTCTAGGCGGTGGAGATGATGGAGATGGCTCCGGGGGTCAATCCCCTTCCCGGCAGGGTGCCGGAACATGAACTTCTGACCCCCAAAACTTGTCTTCGATGGCGGCGGAGCTGCGGAACTTTTCGGAGAATATGACTCTGGTATTTAGGGTTTTCGCGTCGAATGCAATATATAGGCAAAAGGGCGAGGTCAGTGGGCTGATGACCCACAAGTATAGGGGGTGTATCGTAGTACTTTTGATAAATAAGAGTGTCGAACCCAACGAGGAGCAGAAGCTGTTGACAAGCAGTTTCGATGAAGGATTCACTGTAAATGCTCATAGACAAGTATTCAGGGGTTTTTGATATAGCACATAAATAAAGTGCAAGTAAGTAAAATGCGAGAGTAATAATTGCAGCGAGTGGCCCAATCCTTTTTAGCACAAAGGACAAGCCGGTTTGTTTACTTATGATGCCCAACGATCTTGAGGACACACGGGAATTTAGTCTAGTGCTTTCACTTCATATAGTTGATTAATCTTCATTGTTTTGATAAGTGTTGTGTGGGTGAACCTATGCTAATGCACCGCCCTTCCTAGGACTAATACATACTTGTGATTAAACCCCTTGCAAGCATCCGCAAATACAAGAAAGTAATTAAGATAAATCTAACCACGAGCATTAAACTACGAGATCCTGCTATCCCTCATGCATCGATATACCAACGGGGTTCAGGTTGCTTGTCACTCCGGCAACCCCACAATTAGCAAACGAATACAAGATGAATTCCCCTAGGCCCATAAAGGTGAAGTATCATGTAGTCGACGTTCACATGACACCACTAGAAGAATAACACCACAACTTAAATATCAAACCATTAAATATTACTCAACATAGTTCACTACTAACATTTAGACTTCACCCATGTCCTCAAGAACTAAACGAACTACTCACAAGACATCATATGGAACATGATCAGAGGTGATATGATGATGAATAACAATCTGAACATAAACCTTGGTTCAATGGTTTCACTCAATAGCATCAATAACAAGGAGTAATCAATACCGGGAGAGTTTCCCCTATGAAATAATCAAGATTCAACCCTAGATGTTACAGCGGAGACGAGGTGCAGCGGTGGAGATGATGGTGTCGGCGGTGGAGATGATGGTGATGATAATTCCAATGATGTCCAGCTCGATGGCGGTGACGATGGCGACGATTTCCCCCTCCGGGAGGGAATTTCCCCGGCAGATTTCAGCCTGCCGGAGAGCTCTTTTCTCTCTGGTGTTTTCCGCCCCGCAGAGGCGGCTGTGTCTATTCTTGATGTTCCCCTTCACCTTAGGTTTTTTGGGGGATGAAGTGCGCGAAGGGGAGATGGCCGAGGGGGGTCGTGGGCCCCCTCCCCACATGGCGGCGCGGCCAGGGTGGAGCCCGCGCCGGCCTATGGGGGGCCATGGCGGCCCTCCTCGGCTTCCCCTTTTGGCTGGCTCCGTCATCTGGAAAAATAAGGGCTTCTGTATATTTTCCGTCAATTGTTGATCTTCAGAAATATTGTATCCTGACGGTGCTTTTTCCAGCAGAATTCTGACTCCGGTGAATAATTCTCCAATAATCATGAAACATGCAAAATAGGTGAAATAACATAAGTATCGTCTCTAAATATGAAATATATCAATGAATAACAGTAAATTATGATATAAAATTGTGATGCAAAATGGACGTATCAACTCCCCCAAGCTTAGACCTCGCTTGTCCCCAAGCGAAACTGAACTCGGTAAACAAGACCACATGTTTATGGAGTGAAGAGTCGATAAATGAAATACGGACAAGAAGCATCACATTAATTCACACAAGACATTCTAGTGAACAACTTCCTCATATAACTCAACTTGAAACAAGTAAAGGGCAATCACAAATAAAGGTGCATAGGAAATCATAATTGGTGATGGCAAACTTCGTTCTTGGTCAGGGAACAACTAACAGATTGTACCTATCTTTCGAGTAAAGCCTTTATATTAGAGCTTATATGGCAGATCTTACATGCTCAATCATAACAATCTCCTCATAATCATTGATAACCTTCAAAGTCATATTTTTTCAGATAAAATTTGTACTAAACAAGGAAGAATAAAAGACATGATTACATAGATCACAATATAATGGTTGGATCACAACAACTCAATTGCTTGCTTGAGATAGAGGGAAATAGGTTTACTGACTCAACATAAAAGTAAAAGATAGGCCCTTCGCAGAGGGAAGCAGGGATTAAATCATGTGCTAGAGCTTTTCAAGTTTTGAAATCATATAGAGAGCATAAAAGTAAAGTTTTGAGAGGTGTTTGTTGTTGTCAACGAATGGTAGTGGGCACTCTAACCCCCTTGCCAAACAGACTTTCAAAGAGTGGCTCCCATGAAGGACGTTATCTCTACCAGCAAGGTAGATCATCCCTCTTCTCTTTTTTTTACACATGTACTTTAGTTTTATTTATGTATGACACTCCTCCCAACCTTTGCTTTCACAAGCCATGGCTAACCGAACCCTCGAGTGCCTTCCAACATTTCACATACCATGGAGGAGTATCTATTTGCAAAATTAAGTTGCTTACTGATGAATCAGGGCAAAACATGTGAAGAGAATTATTAATGAAAGTTAATTAATTGGGACTGGGAACCCCGTTGCCAGCTATTTTTGCAAGATTATTGGATAAGCGAATATGCCACTAGTCCATTGGTGAAAGTCTGCCCAACAAGATTGAAAGATAAAACACCACATACTTCCTCATGAGCTATAAAACATTGACACAAATAAGGAGTAATAGCTTTTGAATTGTTTAAAGGTAGCACATGAAGTATTTACTTGGAATGGAAGAGAAATACCACATAGTAGGTAGTTATGGTGGGGACACAAATGGCATGGGTTTGGTTTGAGGTTTTGGATGCACGAGAAGCATTCCCTCTCAATACAGGTCTTTGGCTAGCAATGTTGGTTAGCAAACATAAGAGTTGAGGGAAACAAACAAATATAAATGTGATAGAAACAATCATGCATCTTCCTTGTAAGCACAAACAATTTTAACTTCAGAATACTAAGCTCATTAGCTAACAAGAAAGAAAGATAATGAAATAATATATCTACTGGTATTTCCCTCTTTTCTACTTAAACCACAAAGTATTGTTGCTGTTGACCAATGCTAAGTTTGCCAAAACCAAATATATTTACTTAATGCTCCCAAAGTGATACCAATACTAGCAACAAGATCAATCATATAACAGAAATTGCAAACTAAAATAAGGTGTGCAAAAATTAAATGATAGAACTTCTCATTAATATTCCATAACAATAACTCACACCAAGGGATACATAGATAACCAACTAAAAGAGAGATACTTCCACATTCCAAACCATCTTATATGATAACTTCCCTACTCATGATATGACACTACTTGATAGTAAAAAGGTAAAAGATAGTGATGATGTGATACCGCGGCACTCCCCCAAGCTTGGAACAAACCAAGGGGGTGCCAATACCAATGATGAATTACTCCTTCGGTGGTGATGGTGAATTCTTCGCGTCATCAGACTTCCAAGGGAGAGGCTCTCCATCAACAAACGACATCTTGGTCTCAGGAATCCTGAAACTGGCAGCATAGCTTATGTGTTTAAACCTGTTTTCATACTCACAGTTTTGATTCTGAACATCATAGAGTTGCGCCTGGAGTTTGTTGGTAGTATTGTGGAGCGAGAGGATATCGTCCCACAGCTTTGCGGTCTCCTTCTTGTGTTCATCAATAAGTTCAGACACAATTTTGTGGAAGATGTCCACTTCACGTTCAGCCATCTTCTTGTAGGTGAAGACCTCTTGTTCTAGTTTCTCCATCCTGTCCTCCAAACTTCCTTCTCCTTTAGGACCCCGGACATCTTCAATCTGCAACTCTCCATCTACAAGCAGCAATTCCTTGGGATGCATCTTCAGCTCGTTCATGTACGGGTTGACGACGTTCTCAAAGAAGCTGTCCTTCGGAGTTCCCGACGAAGACATGGTGGCTCTAGATCTGAAAACAGTATCTGGCAGAAAACAGCTCGAAACAAAACACAACGAGAAAACGATATACGGACCTCGGGGGATCCGGGGGATTATGTAGCAAAAAATTTCACGACAGAAGGAAAGTACCAGGTCAAACCGGAGTGGGAGAGGGACTCCGAGGAGCCGTCCCCATATGGCGGCGCGGCTAGGGTGGGGCCCGCGCCACCACGTGGGGACGCGCCCTCGTGCTTCTCCTCCGCTCCGATTTGATCTCGTAATTTTTCATATTTTCTAAAAATAGCAAAAACATTGTTCCGAAAGTTAAATGCGGACTTTTTATTACCAATATTGTTACCTATTCAAAGTCGAACTATGCAGAACTATCAATTTGATCTTTGATGAAAGTTTCCGGAGTCACCACTCGAATAACATCAACATCTTCATTATAAGAATCTCCAGAAATATAATGCTTGAGTCTTTGTCCATTCACCACTTGTGTGGCATCGCCTTTCAGTGAAGCAATTTTTAGGGATTTCTATTTTCGTGCCCCTGCTTCGTTAGTTGTACTCAGTTTTCCCCAGCCCCTTAGTTTTTCCTCAGCTTTCCCCTCCCTCTAGTTTGAAACCCCTCGAAGACGCGGGTTGCCGTCAGGTCAGAGGCCTTACCGTTACCGTCGGGTCGGTTCCTCTCGACCGTCTCGTGCCGACGGGTAGCCATCCATCTACCGCTGACGCGTGGGCCGTTTTATTTCCTGGTTGTATACGCGGTGCTGCCAATGACAAATGGGGCCGCTCTATGGGGCTGCGACCAGTGGGTCGTCTATTTATTTATAGAAAATTATATATTGCCGCTCTGTGGGGCCTCCGCAGCCAATGACCGCTGTGGCAGGTGACTATTTTCGTAGCTTAATCTAAAGTGACTCTTATGCTAAACATTGTGCATCCTGACGTTGACCTAGCAGTGGCGGCGAGCATAGCCGTTCTGACCATGCCGATATTGGCATCGGCATCGGCATCGTTTGGAGGATGTGGTGCTCGAATAATAGTGGAAATGCGATATTATTTTTTACATGCATAATATATAGAAAATAGCTAGATCTCTAAATCGATGCATATGAAGCTACATATATATTCTTGGTCATAATCCCCTTATCTAAAGGGGATGGATGCATGGCTTCACGTCGTCGTCGCTTTCATCGTCAGTATCTTTGTCGTCCGAGTAGTAGTACCTCCCGCACATTGTTCCGTCGAAAACCTTCACTGTGAGCACATCATCGCCTTCATATTTGAAGTGTACGTAGCAGCCGAAATCCACACCGTGCGCGATGGCGAATTTCTCCCAGCCCTTGTCGAGGTACATCCGGCCTTGTCCGTCAAATAGGACCTCCACGGTCCAGAGACGAGGACCGCAGTCAGCTGCTCGCAGATAGACCTTAGCTGGCTCCTGGCCGTCAAGATAGTCCGCAAACTTTTTTGGGAGTTCCTGCAAAGAGATCGAGCGCCGATCGTTTGAAATTAAAGGTTTTTTAGAACATGCCCATAATTAATCACATGTATCATATATGTGGGAACGCGTACGTACCTTCTTGACCAAAGGGTCTTCATAGACGATGATGAAGAACTCCTCTATGATCAATGGCAGTGTTGACGGTGGTGGTGGCAATGATGATGATCCACTTCCCCTTCCCCTTCCCCTTCCCCTTTCCCTTCCCCTTCCCCTTCCGGTCCGCGTCCGAGACGTGGAAGCCATGGCAATGGATGATCAAGTGTATGTGAACGAAGAAGAGAGAGGCAGAACCTATTGACACAAGGGATGGCCGTGTGGGTGTTTATAAGGGAGAGATGATCGTTGTAGGGGTTTACACAATAAAATAAGGAGGAGGTGAACGTTGGTGGGGGTTTACACAATAAATTAAGGAGGAGATGACCGTTGTGGGGGTTTACACAATAAATTAAGGAGGAGACGACCATTGTGGGGGTATATATCTCAACAAAAAACGAATGCAGACTATCTTGACAGAAATGGAACTTCGTGATATAGTTTATCATTTTACCGTGAAAAGTAATGCCTAAAAGAAATGGTAATTCGTGATAGTTTATCATTTACCGAAATGGCTACAACAAATCGTTGATGGTTTATCATTTTTTGCGTGAAAAGTAATGGCTACAAGAAATGGGTGATTGTGTATTATTTTTTGCGTGCAAAGTAATGGCTACAACAAAATCGGTGATGGTTTATCGTTTTTTGCGTGAAAAGTAATGGCTACAAGAAATGGGTGATGGTGTATCATTTTTTGCGTGAAAAGTAATGGCTACAACAAAATCGGTGATGATTTATCAATTTTTGCGTGAAAAGTAATGGGTACAAGAAATGGGTGATGGTGTATCATTTTTGTGCGTGAAAAGTAATGGCTACAACAAATCGGTGATGGTTTATCATTTTTTGCGTGAAAAGTAATGGCTACAAGAAATGGGTGATGGTGTATCATTTTTTGCGTGAAAAGTAATGGCTACAACAAAATCGGTGATGATTTATTGTTTTTTGCGTGAAAAGTAATGGGTACAATCCCTACAAGAAATGGGTGATGGTGTATCATTTTTTTGCGTGAAAAGTAATGGCTACAACAAATCGGTGATGGTTTATCATTTTTTGCGTGAAAAGTAATGCCTACAAAGAGTTTATAATTTAGCTCGTGAAAAATAATGCAGAAAACCAAACTTTGCGTGAAGCTAACCGACGACGAGAGAGAGAGGGTGGTGGCCCCGACCGGAGAGAGAGATAGGGGTTATCCCGCCCGTTAGATCATACGATCAATGGTCGGCGGGCACGATCCGCGTGACATGGGCTAGACCAATCAGGGCAATGTTGGGGGTCCGTGAGAGTTTGTGAAGGGAGAGGGCAAAGCCGAGTAGTATCAAGAAACCAAGGGCAAGTGAGTAGTAAACAGACTAAGGGATTCAAATATGAGATTTAAAAAATGGAAAATGCGTGTTTTGTACAATGAAACCCATCTTGGCCTACCTCAAACTATTTGCAATACAAATCTACATGAGTGTGAAAATTATGGCCTCATTCAGACAAAGTATGTTTTGGGGAAAGCTGTTTTGGGTAGGGCTTATTATGGAAAACCATGCACCTTCATAGCTACTAGGTGATTTGAGAAGTGGCAATTTGTGGTGAAACTTGATTTATCTATGATTTTAGAAGTGGCAATTTGTGGTAAAGACTCCATGAGTAAGTGCCACTCTTTTTCGGAATTTTTTGCACATTAAATAACTCATTTAACTAGTTAATCCCATTTGTTGACTCTCCGTTGACCAGCCACTTGAGGGTAAAGCTGAGTATATTACACTAGACAGTATTAGCACTCAAGGAGAAAACTGAGCACACAAAAAATGCTAGTATATGACTCGGGCGTATACCTGAGTATATCTAAATTTCCAGGGTTAGACCCGAGGACGCGTGTTGCGGTGCAGAAGTGGAAGACGTGCCATTGTTGACGCGTGTCGCGGTGCAGACGTGCAAATAGTGGACGCGTAGGACGCGGGTCGCATTTTGGACGCGTAAGCCCCTCCCTCCCTCCCTCTGCACACAGTCGTCTCATTCTCGCTCACGCACGAAACCACCCCTCTCACGTCCCATCAACTTCTCCAAATCGAAAAACCCCAACTCTGCTATGAGGCAAGTCTGTAGAAATTGGCGCTCAGGTTTGCCTGAGACCGACGTGCACCTGGACGAATGGATCATGCTACACCACGCCCTTCCACGCGTCGCTGAGTTCACCTTCCTCCAGCTCGGCACATCACGCTACGTCACCATAGATCTATCGGAAGTTCATACAAGGTTCAAATTCCTCCATATCTACCTTTTTATTTTCAATCTTAAACACATCTTAGTGCTGAATGTTATCTTCATCAATATATTTTAGATACTACTTCGTCGGCTTTTGCCGTGGTGTCATCGTGCTTGCCCAGAAGAACCCGACGCACAAGATACGGCTGCTGAACCCACTCACAAAGAAATCGAACACTATGTTTGAGGCGCGGATGCCATCTCGTTTTTCCGAAATCAGTCGCTATTATCAAATCCCCGACTATGGTCTTCGTTGCCGCACATTACCCGTCGGAAATTGGTTGGGTCGATGAGAGCACTCCAACTAAGGATATAAATGAAGATTGGGGAGAAGGAAGATTTTCGATCAAGAACCATTGTCTGCGTTGCATTACCCCATTCAATGGTGAACTGTATGCAGTAGCTGCGGACAATTTTGAGATCGGAAGAATAGTGTGCACCAATGTACAGCTTGCAGCAGCGCGCGAGCACCGTCAAGATGGAGACATTAATTTCATTTCCGAACTTGGATGTCGAAGTTCTACCTTGTGAAGCCGGATGGTGATCTCGCTGCTTGTGTTGTTGGTCGGCGAGGCTTTGGCGGGCAAACCATTGGTGTACCGTGTGGACACTCAGAGCCGCTCTCTCCATCCGGTCAGTAACATTGGCAGTGATGCCTTCTTCGTGAATTATATCCGGTGTATCTCCGTCGACACCAGAGTGTACCCGACACTTCGACCTGGTAGCATCTACTACGCGGATTTGGGTTATATCAGAGAGTACTCTCATGATACAAAGGCATGGGATGAGTGGCCAGTACGTGTGGATAGAATAGGAAGCTACGGTATGAGAAATTAACACAAGCCATACCGTTTGGAGGATGTATTGGCCGCACACTGCAGACGGAAGGAGTTCAACGAATATTTCCTTGGGGAAATGCACGAATGGAGCGACGAAGAAATATATGAGGAGGAATGAAGAACAAATTCATTCATCGTAATCTTCTTGTTGTCCATACATTGCGTGCGTCTTGTATATTTTTCAGCTTAGTTTGTCGTGAACATTAACAACGTTATTGCCCGCTTTTGGCCGTCGTATGCAGTTTATGTATTATACTTAGTTTTGTGATTATGCTCGTTGTGAATTCATCATATACTAGCTTCTAGATTTGCTACTAGATTTGCTGCCATATTGGGCAAAAAACGAGGGCAAAAAGGCATAAATAACCCCGAGAGATTTGCTACTAGATTTGCTGCCATATTGAAGAAAGACAGAAATAGAAGCTTCTCTAGATTTGATACTAATTTGGTGAAAAAGACAGAGAGAGAAAGAGGGGAAAATGTGCTCTTAAAAATGCCAATTTGGGCCGAGAGAGACAAAACCCAGCTCCTGCTCACGTGCAACCAAACGCTTCTCGTCCTGTCCCACGCGGTCCCTTTCTACCAGCCCCACGCGACGCGGCCCCACACGACGCGGCCCCACGGACGACGCGGCGCAACACGTCGGCCACGTAACGTCCAAATAAACGGATTCCTTCCGTCTGAGCTCCTTCTGCGAGTTTCAGACATAGGCTTGGGGAAAACTGAGGAAAAACTAAGGGGCTGGGGAAAACTGAGTACAACTAACGACCCGAGGGCACGAAAATAGAAATCCCCAATTTTTATTGCCCCTGAACGATACACCTCCTCAATGATATATGGTCCTTCCCATTTTGAGAGTAATTTCCCTGCAAAAAATCTAAGACGAGACCGATACAATAGGACTTTATCTCCAACATTAAATTCTCTTTTAATAATTCTTCTATCATGCCATTTCTTAACTTTCTCCTTAAAAAGTTTAGCATTTTCATAAGCTTCACCTCTCCACTCGTCTAAAGAGCTCAATTGTAGCAACCTTTTCTTATCGGCAAGTTTAAAATCTTTATTAAGTTCTCTTACAGCCCAATAAGCTTTGTGCTCTAGTTCTAAAGGTAAATGACAAGCTTTTCCATAAACCATTTTATAAGGAGACATTCCCATAGGATTTTTATAAGCAGTTCTATAAGCCCACAACGCTTCCTTCAACTTACTAGCCCAATTTTTCTACTCCCTCCGGTTCATATTAATTGACTCTAATATGGATGTATCTAGACACATTTTAGTTCTAGATACATCCATATTGAAGTCAATTAATATGAATCGGAGGGAGTAGATTTATTAACAGTCTTTTCCAAGATAGATTTAATTTCTCTATTTGATAATTCTACTTGCCCACTAGTTTGAGGATGATAAGCGGAAGCAATCCTATGATTAATACCATATTTAGGAAGAGTTTTTCTAAAACCACCATGAATAAAATAAGAACCCCCATCAGTCATAAGATATCTAGGTACTCCAAACCTAGGAAAAATAACATCTAAAAGCATTCTTAAAGAGGTCTCACCATCATCACTTTTTGTGGGTATGGCTTCCACCCATTTAGTAACATAATAAACAGCGACAAGTATACGAGTGTTACCTTCTGAAGAAGGGAAAGGACCCATGAAGTCAAATCCCCAACAATCAAATGGTTCAATAAAAAGAGTATAATTCATAGGCATTTCATTGCGTCTGGAGATATTACCAACTCTTTGACATTCATCACAAGATAAAATAAACTTCCTTGCATCTTTGAAGAGAGTTGGCCAATAAAAGCCTGACTGTAAAACCTTTTGTGCGGTTCTATCTTCAGCGTGATGTCCTCCATAAACACTACCATGACACTTACTCAATATCTCTTGTTGCTCATATTCGGGGACACATCTTCGCATAATACCATCCACTCCTTCTTTATATAAGTGTGGGTCATCCCAAAAATAATGCCTCAAGTCATAAAAGAATTTCCTCCTTTGCTGAGCTGTAAAGGTTGGAGGCAAGTACTTGGAAACAATAAAGTTAGCATAATCAGCATACCAAGGATTATCTCGCGAGCTCACCTTTATTACATCCAATTGTTCATTTGGAAAACTATCATTAGGAACAGGATCATAAGCAATATTTTCCAATCTAGACAAATTATCAGCAACAGGATTATCAGCACCTTTCCTATCTACAATATGTAAATCAAATTCTTGCAAAAGAAGCACCCATCTAATAAGCCTTGGCTTAGCATCTTTCTTTTCCATGAGGTACCTAATTGCAGCATGATCAGTATGAATTGTGACTTTTGAATCAACAATATAAGGTCTAAACTTATCACAAGCAAAAACTACAGCTAATAATTCTTTTTTAGTTGTAGCATAATTTCTTTGAGCAGCATCAAGAGTTTTACTAGCATAATGAATAACATTCAGTTTTTTATCTACTCGTTGTCCAAGGACAACACCTACAACAAAATCACTAGCATCACACATAATTTCAAAAGGTAAATTCCAATCAGGAGGTTCAACTACGGGAGCAGTTGTTAAGGCTTTCTTTAGATTTTCAAAGGCTTCCTTCCAATCATCATCAAAAACAAAAGGTACATCTTTTTGAAAAAGATTAGTAAGAGGCTTTGAAATTTTAGAGAAATCTTTAATAAATCTCCTATAAAAACCAGCATGACCAAGAACACTACAAATACCTTTAACATCCCTAGGATAGGGCATCTTCTCAATTGCTTCAACTTTAGCTCTATCAACTTCAATACCTCTCTCAGAAATTTTATGTCCCAATACAATTCCTTCATTAACCATAAAGTGGCATTTCTCCCAATTAAGAACAAGGTTAGTTTCTTCACATCTCTGCATAACTTTATCAAGGTTTCGCAAACAATTATCAAAAGAATTCCCATAGACAGAAAAATCATCAATGAATACCTCTACAATCTTTTCACAAAAACCATGAAAAATAGCAGACATGCATCTTTGAAAAGTAGCAGGAGCATTACATAAACCAAAAGGCATACGCCTATAAGCATAAGTTCCATAGGGACAAGTGAAAGTGGTTTTCTCTTGATTTTTAGCTCTAACAACAATTTGTGAAAACCCTGAATAACCATCAAGAAAGCATAAATGAGTATTTTTAGATAACCTTTCTAGCATTTGGTCAATAAAAGGTAAAGGGTAATGATCTTTCTTAGTAACTTTAGTAACTTTTCGAAAGTCAATGCACATTCTATACCCTACAACTACTCTTTGAGGGATGAGCTCATCATTATCATTAGGTACAACAGTTATTCCTCCTTTCTTAGGAACACAATGCACAAGACTAACCCATCTACTATCAGCAATAGGATATATAATACCAGCTTCAAGAAGTTTTAGTACCTCATTTCTTACCACATCCTTCATCTTAGGAATTAGACGACACTGATGTTCAACAACAGGCTTTGCATCATCTTCCATGTTGATGGCATGTTGGCAAATAGAGAGAGAAATCCCCTTCAAGTCATCAAGAGTGTAACCAATAGTTCCTCGGTGTTTCTTCAATATTTCCAATAATCTTTCTTCCTCAGAATCCGAAAGCTTAGCACTAATAATAACATGATATGTTTTCTTATCATCAATACAAGCATACTTAAGATTATCAGGCAACGGTTTCAAATAAAAAACAGGATCTTCCTTTGGCGGCGGTGTTGTACCTAGATCTTCAACCGGTAAGTCATGTTTAAGAATAGGTTGACGAAGAAAAATTTCATCAAGTCATTCCTTTCTTCCCTAAAGACTTCACTCTCATGATCCTCCAAATATTGCTGCAAAGGATTATTAGGAGAAAGAGCAATAGATGCACAATGTTCAACTATAAAATCATCATTAGGCAATTCAGCTTTATAAGGAACTTTGGCAAATTTAGAGAAATTAAACTCATAAGATTCACCAGCAAATTTAGTCACAATTTTCTCCTTCTTGCAATCTATAATAGCTCCACAAGTATTTAGAAAAGGTCTACCAAAAATGATAGGACAAGTCTTACTAGCAGCAGAACCAAGTACCAAAAAGTCAGCATGATATTTAATCTTACCACATAGAATTTCCACATCTCGAACAATACCAATAGGAGAGATAGTTTCTCTATTAGCTAGCCGAATAACCACATCAATATCTTTGAGTTCACAAGAACCAATTTCATGCATGATTTCCTTGTAAAGCTCATAAGGAATGGCACTAATACTTGCACCAATATCACATAAACCATAATAACAATGATCACCAATTCTAACAGAGAGCATAGGAACACTAGCTTTCCTAGACTTACTAGGATGTGAGACAATATTAGAAGCATCTTCACGAAAAATGATGTGACCATCTTCTACATTTTCAGTCACAAGATCTTTAACTATTGCAATAGCAGGTTCAACATTTATTTGCTCCTCAGGTTCTATAGGTTTCTTTGCACTTTTATTAACCACACTAGTTATAACAGAATACTCCTTCATTTTAGCAGGAAAAAGAGTTTTTTCAATATAAGCTTCAGGAAGAATATGATCAACAGTTTTAATTTCAACACATTTACCTATAGGTGAATCAGTTTTATCTTTGTAAGGTTCATGATACTTATTAAAATTCTTCCTAGGTAATTCAAAATGAGAGGCAAAAGCTTTATAAAAATTTGCAACAACTTGAGAGTCATGACCATAAGTAGCACTCATATTACGAAATTTATCAGTATCCATAAAAGTTTCAATGCATTCATAATCATAATTTATACCTGACTCTCTACCTTTGTCGTTCTCCCATCCTTCAGTATTCTCCTGAATCCGATCAAGAAGGTCCCATTTAAACTCTTCTTTGTTGCGTGTGAATGATCCAGAACAAGAAGTATCCAGCAAGGTTTTGTCTGGAAAGAAAGTCTTGCATAGAAATTATCAATGATGATATTACCAGGAAGCTCATGAATGGGGCATTTGAGCATTAAAGACTTCAATCTCCCCATGCTTGGGCAATACTCTCTCCATCATGAGGCCAGAAATTATATATGCGGTTCCGGTCTTTGTGAATTTCACTTGGAGGATAGAATTTAGAATAAAATAGAGGCACAATATCCTTCCAATCAAAAGAGTTCCCATTCTTCAGCAATTTATACCAATGCGCCGCTTTACCAGAGAGCGACATAGAGAATAGTTTCTTCCTAACTTCATCCATTGAAATACCTGCACACTTGAATAACCCGCATAATTCATGCAAAAACAATAAATGATCTCCAGGATGGACAGTTCCATCCCCTTCATAGCGGTTATCCACAACATGTTCAATAATTTTCATAGGTATTTTATATGGAATCTCTTTCTCACCTCGCGCCTCATCCACTACCGTTGCAGTAGTAGTAGATTTTCCAAATAGTAATTGAAGAGGAGATCTCTCCATAATGAATTATAGCAGCAGGCAGAAATAAAAATAGCACGTACAGTAAAAGTTTTCCTTACCAATTCCACTTCCCAATAGCACTTCACTCCCCGGCAACGACGCCAGAAAATAGTCTTGATGACCCACAAGTATAGGGGGTGTATCGTAGTACTTTCGATAAATAAGAGTGTCGAACCCAACGAGGAGCAGAAGGTGTTGACAAGCAGTTTCGATGAAGGATTCACTGTAAATGCTCACAGACAAGTATTCAGAGGGTTTTGATATAGCAGATAAATAAAGTGCAAGTAAGTAAAATGCGAGAGTAATAATTGCAGCGAGTGGCCCAATCCTTTTTAGCACAAAGGACAAGCCGGTTTGTTTAC
Organism: Lolium rigidum; assembly: GCF_022539505.1. Lineage (NCBI taxonomy): Eukaryota > Viridiplantae > Streptophyta > Magnoliopsida > Poales > Poaceae > Lolium > Lolium rigidum. The sequence goes on along the minus strand of NC_061511.1, from coordinate 203,400,486 downwards.
TTATGATGACCAAATGTTCTTGAGGACACACGGGAATTTAGTCTAGTGCTTTCGCTTCATATAGTTGATTAATCTTCATTGTTTTGATAAGTGTTGTGTGGGTGAACCTATGATAATGCACCGCCCTTCCTAGGACTAATACATACTTGTGATTAAACCAGCATCCGCAAATACAAGAAAGTAATTAAGATAAATCTGACCACAACCTTAAACTCTGAGATCCTGCTATCCCTCATGCATCGATATACCAATGGGGGTTCAGGTTGCTGTCACTCCGGCAACCCCACAATTAGCAAACGAATACAAGATGCATTCCCCTAGGCCCATAAAGGTGAAGTATCATGTAGTCGAAGTTCACATGACACCACTAGAAGAATAACACCACAACTTAAATATCAAACCATTAAATATTACTCAACATAGTTCACTACTAACATTTAGACTTCACCCATGTCCTCAAGAACTAAACGAACTACTCACAAGACATCATATGGAATATGATCAGAGGTGATATGATGATGAATAACAATCTGAACATAAACCTTGGTTCAATGGTTTCACTCAATAGCATCAATAACAAGGAGTAATCAATACCGGGAGAGTTTCCCCTATGAAATAATCAAGATTCAACCCTAGATGTTACAGCGGAGACGAGGTGCAGCGGTGGAGATGATGGTGTCGGCGGTGGAGATGATGGTGATGATGATCCCAATGAAGTCCAGCTCGATGGCGGTGACGATGGCGACGATTTCCCCCTCCGGGAGGGAATTTCCCCGGCATATTTCAGCCTGCCGGAGAGCTCTTTTCTCTCTGGTGTTTTCCGCCCCGCAGAGGCGGCTGTGTCTATTCTCGATGTTCCCCTTCACCTTAGGGTTTTTGGGGGATGAAGTACGCGAAGGGGAGATGGCCGAGGGGGGTCATGGGCCCCCTCCGCACATGGCGGCACGGCCAGGGTGGAGCCCGCGCCGGCCTATGAGAGGGGGCATGGCGGCCCTCCTCGGCTTCCCCTTTTGGCTGGCTCCGTCATCTGGAAAAATAAGGGCTTCTGTATATTTTCCGTCAATTGTTGATCTTCAGAAATATTATATCCTGACGGTGCTTTTTCCAGCAGAATTCTGACTCCGGTGAATAATTCTCCAATAATCATGAAACATGCAAAATAGGTGAAATAACATAAGTATCATCTCTAAATATGAAATATATCAATGAATAACAGTAAATTATGATATAAAATAGTGATGCAAAATGGACGTATCATGGGCACCCGAGGGCCCCACACCACCCCTAGGCGTGGCCAGGGGGCGCGCCCAGGCATGGTGCGGCCTCCTCCTGGCCCTCCTCCGTCTCTGCTCTGGACTCCGTCTTCGTGTCGGGAAAATAGAAGGTTTGGCTTTTGATTCATCCAATTCCTAGAATATTTCCTGTACAACTAATCTAAAATACAAAAACAGCAGAAAAGAGGAAGTATCACCTATCCGCCGCTTCCTTGTTCTCTATTAAGAAGGAGGATATGATCTTCTCGAGCGAGGCGTCCATGGCGGCCAATGCCGGCGCCGCATTCCTCTTGGCCTTGGCCTTCATGTTGCCAATGGGGCGCCTGACGGAGGCGCCGGTGGGATCGACCGACCCATCTTCCCCGACGCCGTCCTTTTTGAGAGTGTGGCGGATGGCGTCCCATTTTTTGCAACCTTGTAGTTTGTTGAAGCATGCATAAAGGGGAAATCTATGTCCTCGTTTTGGCTGTTGTACATCTTGAGGGCGTCGATCATCTAACAATGCATGATTCATTAACAAGATAAAGAACATGATGAACATCATCAAATAGATATACTATGATGCATTATAAAATATACATCATCAAACGGACATTGAACATACCCAATCCACCATCGTCTTGCCGCTCTCCTCCCAGATCTTAATCTTTTCATAGTAGCCATGAAACTTGCTACACACCGCCTTGATGATGTTCCAATGGTGAGAGAGGGTGCTCTCGTTCTGGATCATGTGCGTGGTGGGGTACTCACCATAGTTCTTCTTCGTTGAATGAATCAAGTATGCTCTTGTAGTACTTGCTAGAGGATTGATTGGCGCCGGTGATAGGGCAAAAGCTCACTTGTTTCCACACGTCGATGAGGCATTCATCCTCCAAAGACTTCCACCTAGGACCATGAGTGCCGCCAGTCCGCCTATTCCTCGTCGTCGTCGTGGTCACGCCGGTGTCGGCGTCGATCAACTCCTCCTGCACTTCGTGGTCCTCCTCCTCCTCATATTCGTCCTTGTCGGCCTCTTCTTCATACTCGTAGATGGGGGGTACGTAGTCGTGGCCATGGCGCATGAAGCCGGTGAGGATCTCGGCGCCGCCGGCAATCTACGCAACAAGTAACCTACTTTGAGTCGCCGACGGTGTCTACGATGCACATAACACATAAAAAGAAGGAAAACTCACGTCGTCGTCGCCCATGGACACACCAGACGCGCTACCGAACACCTGGTTGGCGCTCCTGCTCTCGTCGATGAAGAGTGTGAGGGGGAGGCCGGTGCCATCAGTCACGTGGCCGTCGGTGCTTCCCGGGCGGCGCAGATCAGGTGACGAGTTCAGGTCGTCGGGGAAGCGAAAGGCGCCGCTGCCCCTTGGTGCTGAATCCAGCAAGAACGGCGCGTTGGGGTTGAAGGTCATGTCGCTGTCGGCGCACTCGAGGCAGTAGCAGGTGCGGTCGAACATCTGCGATAGACGCATCTGCGAGAGCGACGGCCCCTCCGCGTAGTTCCCCGGCGATGAGGATGAGCTCGAGAACCCGCCGCCTAAGTTGCGGCCGGCGAGTTGCTGGCTCCCTTCGGACTGACCGCCGCCCAAGCTGAGGCACACTTCGTCAGCAGCGACAGCTTTCGCGGCTTCGAGGGCAGCGATGCGGCGCCTTTTGCGGTCGGCCGTCACCGTGGACCAGCGGTGTTTCTCCTCCTCCCACGCCTCCTGCGACATGTTCGCCGGCTTCTCCTTCAGCGGCACGGTGCGTGGCTTCGGCGACGCCTTTGTCGGCGCCTTCGCTGACTTCACTGGAGCCTTTTTCTTCGGCGGCATGGCGGAGGCGAGGGTTTTTCGGGTTTGAGTCTGGATGGAAGATGGAGCGGCAGCGGGAGAAATGAGCGGCGGACGGGAAGGGGTTTTGGGGGAAAAGATGTATATTTTTTGGGATGTATGGCTGACAAGCTGCTCCCAGGCCCAAAATTAGTCGCTGCTTGAGGCGCCGGCGCGCCCGATTCACGTCCTTCACGAAGGGGCCAGCACGGTGTTACCGGCGCTTCTATTGGGCTCGAAATTACACCGCCGCTTTTTGAAGCGCGCCTGTGTGATCCCATTTTTGATACCGTCGCTCAAAATGCTATCGGTGCCACTATCCGGTGGACATGCTCTAAGTGCACGTACATGCAAAATACAACTGAGACAATCGGAGAAAGAGCGCCGACATGCACGTGAACTCGTGAAGCACCGTACCACAAGCTCGGACCTGGCGTTGCAGTAGGAACATGCCCCTAGGATTAGGGCATGGCTGGAGATGAGTACGTCTACGTGTGCATTGCATACACCTAGCCCGTGACTGGCAAGTTGCATTCATTGGGAACATTTGAGAGAAAAACATAGCTCACGTGTTGGACGCAGACTCGAGAATGTTTGTTTGCCGGTTTGTGGTTTTGATTCCTTTTGAACATGGAAGTACATTTTTCTAAGATCCAACTTGAAGTAGATCTTGAACATCAAGTACAAGTTGAAGTCAATCTTAGTAGGCTGGCATTTTGGGGATGGCCCGCCCTTTGTAGTTTAGGTTATCTTCAGCAAGGAGCAGAGGATGCATGGCGCGGGTCGCCAATGGACAAGCCAGAATAATTTTTCTACGAGGTTAAGTTGTCACCTCTATTGCAATGTGGTTATTATCTACAAGTGAACAATGTTCACTACTAATTTAATGAACAAATTGCTGATTTTAGCGAGGTCAGCGGATCCCAGTGCTAACAAGTAGTTGTCGCACGCACCCTATTATCGGCTTTCGAGTATTTAAAAGATGTGAAATAAATAATAGACATAGATTATGTTGTATATTGTGCATCAACAAACTTTCATCCAAAGATATGACGGGTACATATAAACAAATGATATGTGAATAGTTGCGCAATGCTATTCACTTTGGTCTTTTTTTGTTGCGTAGTTCACATATGGTCCGAATATGGGATGAAATTTTGTGGATATATAAGATACAACATAATCCATGTCCTTTATCTATTCACATTTTTGAAGATCCAGAAGTGCGACATCAGATAATGGGTCCGTGGGTCCGGACGCAAATAATTGCGGAATACTCGCATTCCACAAAGGAGGAGGGTTGAGCCGGGGTGATGGGTGAGTTGTCCACTTTTGTATGATATATCCTAATATTTTCATAGGGTATTAAGATTGCCAATCCAATAAAGATATGGAGGTAATCTCCGCTCAAGGATGTGCGGGGCAGGCGGATCGGCGGCAAGATTTGTGCCGGTTCACATGAGCTAAGCAACGGTGCGAAGTGAAAGCATTACGGAAAATGGAAGAGAGCGCGGGTGAGTGTTTTGGATGAAGATCTTGCCGAGTTGCCAAGAGCAAAGACAGTTGTAAATAATTCGATCATATATCAGATGACTGCCCTCGGGAAATCACAAATTATCAAACATCTCAAGAAAAACTAAAATTCATTAGATGGCGTGCGCCTTTCATGTTCAAACAGGAATTCTGTCACCCGCCAAAATGCAATGGGCAGCTAGTACAAGCTACAAAACTCAAACGTTACGAAACAAATTCAGAGAAAGAGCTAAATCGAAGCAACAATAATGTTGATTATTGAACACATCCATGCATGCATGGAGGTGACCTCTTGATGCGGATGTGGAGGGATCGATCATGCGTGTCACGGTTGTCAGTTAGGGCACATGAAGCCGGTCGGGACGCCCTTGCCGCAGAAGTTGAGGATGAGACTGAGGTGGATGGGGAGGTTGAGGTGGATGCCGAGCACGTCGGCCTTGATGGCGGTGCACAGGCAGAGGGCGGCGTCCAGGTCGACGAGCCCGTTGAGCAGCGGGCAGCACCGGTCGTTCAACGGAGGCACGCCCACCTTCGCCTTGATCAGGTCCAGCACGTTGGCGCACACGTGCAGCTTCAGCGCGTCCGTTGGGCACTTGCCGTACCATCCGCTCGTCCCGCCACCGCTGCCTCCGCCGCCGCCTCCTCCATACCCGCCGCCGCCACTTCCACCACCTCCGCTCCCACCGCCGATGATCCCACCCACAGGGCCGCCGATGATGCCACCACCGGGGCTGCCGCCGATGATACCACCACCGGGGCTGCCGCCGATAATCCCTCCACCACTCCCACCGCTTCCACCTCCATATCCACCGCCTCCCCCATGGCCGCTACCGCCCCCGCCTCCATACCCTCCGCCGCCGCCACCACCATGCCCTCCGCCGCTGCTGCCGTGTCCACCATTGTTGCCCGAGCCGCCACAGGTAGGGCAGGCACTGGTCACTGCAAACACGAGGAGGTTAAGAGCAAGGAAGAGGCCGCACGAAGCCGACGCCTTGGACGCCATTTGCTGACGGGCGGTAGGTCAAGCGAGCACCTAGACCTAGCTAGCTATAGCTATACTGCAAGTGTGTGAGTCTGGATGTACGTCTGGTCTTGGCGCTATATATGGGGTAGCCACGAGTACAATGCTGGTGCTCTTCGGGGGATGGGCCGAATGGGACAAGGATCCGTGACGGGATGGCACAGGCGTAGATCCACGAAAAGGCGGCCTGTTTCAACCCGTGGGCTAGGTGCACTGGTTTGGTTCCTGATTGGACCATGGCAGGCACTGCGTGGATATCATGTGTGACAGCGGTGACATTTTGGAGGTTTACTCGTTTTTAATTGGATGGTTAATCGCTTGAACTTATCCCAAAGGTTCAGACCCCGATAATTTAAAGGATCCACGCCCTATTAGCATATGTAGTGTTCTGTAAAAGCTCATTTCCAATGCCATCGTCAATTGTCTGAAGATCATTCTTAGAGAAATCATTTCTACAAATCAGAGCGTCTTTGTCCCGGGTAGGCTAATGTCGGACAATACAATCTTATAGCATATGAAATGTCACAATTTATGAAGAAGAGAAAGTGAACGGATATGCACATGGCAGTAACGCTCGATATGAGTAAGGCTTATGACAGAGTTGAATGCCCTTTCTTAGAGAGGATAATGAAAACGATGGGCTTTAAAGATATTTTCTCCAACTAACTATGAAGTTTGTATCGACGGTTACCGTTTCCGGTTAAACGGTGATCTAGGAAGGAGACTAAGATAGGGTAATCCGATAAGCCACTTGATACATGTAAAATTTGTCCATGAACTTGTAGTTTAATGTGTCATATTTCAACATATGAAAAAAAAATGTGGTACTTCACAAAGCTGTAATTCTTATCAAGGATAACCTAGTACAATGCAATTGGCATGGGAATATTTAGCGTAGATTTTGTCACCATTATGAGACATTAAAACATTTATTCTCCTCATGCAAGTTCGCACATTCTATATATATGGTAAACACTATAACAAAGGCCGATGAGAGTGGTTTCGTCGGACCTCTCCAAAGACGTCAATAAGGCTTCAGATTCAACGACTCATGGGCTTCTTTTTCCTGTCAATAACTATTGTATGATCCAAATTGTCTAGTTACTCCTTGCTCCTGTAACACCTCACAAATATGCGCCTCCAGATCAATCACAGTCGTCGAGCGAGCGTCCCCTCCTCACCGACCTTCTCCCCATCGACTCCTGACCTTATTTGCTTGCCCAAATTACCCCGCCGTGCCTATTAATCCATGCCAAGCACTGGCAGAGGCGGCCAGTTTGTCTCGTGCGCCGGCAACACGCACGGCGATTTCACGGCAACAATGACAATGACCAACGCAATAGTTGCACGAGGGGCTCAATCTATCTGAAGCTAAGGGCCAGAGGTTGCTTCCACCGTTCACTATCACCGTCTCTGTACCTTCAATGGCTACATGATCTGAGGTAGAAGGTGATAGCTGGACCTAGGTCTCCATGTGTGTCTATTTCTGAAATTTCTGAGCAGTATAAGTCTTTGTAGTTCTCTAGCATTTGGAAATGTGAAATCAAAATTTTCCAGCCAAATCATATAGATAGTTTTTGTTCAATATTAGTAATTTTTTGGTAATATTAGAAATTTCGTGCTTCCCTGTAATTCTTGTTTTGCTGTGTGAGATACATATTCAAGCTTCCTATGCCAATAATTATGCACCGATGATGATGAAGTTGGTACATATTGGCGGGAACATTGTCATATTATGCATTTCAATTTTATATGCTTCTACATAGATTGTCTCATGCCGCGTACAAAGAACCTGATGCTTCTTTCGTTACCATGCTTCCAAATTGCACAGACTATACATGTACCTATATTTGGTCATATATTGAATCAGCTTCCATGTCTACCTTGTTATTATGCTAGTTATGCTCTGTGAGATATATATTAGCAATGTTCATGTCTGGGAATCTGTAGTAATGTTCATATTAATTGACTCTAATATGGATGTATCTAGAACTAAAATGTGTCTAGATACATGCATATTGAAGTCAATTAATATGAATCGGAGGGAGTACTTGTTTATGACGCGTCTGATATATATTCATGCTTTGTGTTTACAATGCTTTTCAAAAAACTATACATTGAATGATGATGTGAAGTTCGGTACATCCAGATGATTGTGTACTGTTTCCTTGATAAACTAAAGTTGGTAATTGCAATTGACCTATATGTCCTAATCTGAGATTTAGATTAGCTGGCACTCACAGTTGAGGTGATTAGATGGCAGTTGAGCTAGAGTCGCACACTCAAGCTAGCGGGCGCACCGACGTGGGTAGCTGGCCGGTCGTGCTATACCAGTGTAACGCGCTAACTTCCATGCTATATTAGGGTCATGCCTAGCCATGGGTAGCCCGGACCGAAGCCGGCAGGAAATTCCCGGGCTTGGGCCTAGAAAAGTTGGCCCAATGGTCAGGCTCAGGCCAGGCTTGGGTAGCCTGGAAAAGCGAAATAGGGAAGCGATCTCCTGGTGGGAGCAGCTGACCATCACCCCTTAGCGATGGTTAACCGTTAATGGGACTGGCCCATTAGTTCGGTTGTTTCAAAATTTCTTAAATTCGAAATTTCTTTAGATTTGAAATTTGCTTAGAATTGAAATTTTCTCATATTCGAAAATTGCTTAGATTTCAAATTTGCCTAGATTCGAAATTTGCTTAGATTTAAAAATTACCCAGATTCGAAATTTGCTCATATTTAAAATTTGCTCATATTAAAAAATTTCTTACTTTGAAATATGTTCGGATTTGAAATTTTCTTAACTTTAAATTTTCTCGACTTTAAAATTTGTTAAAAAAGATAAAACAGAAAAAAGAAAAATAGAAAAATCAAAGAAAAATCGAAAGAAAACCGAAAACCAAGAAAAACCAGAAAAAACTCGACAAAAACCGGAAAAAAACCCGAGGCCTACTGGCTCCCTGCCTGTTGATGGGTCGCGGCCCAAAACTCCCCGACCACGCGGGCGATGAATAGAATTCGCGCCTCCTGGCGGTGCGATGAGCTTCCTGGCTTTTTGGCCGGGATGGTTACGGGGTTAGATTTTGTGTGTCAGGCTTTTTTTGGCCCGACCCGAAGCCTAGCCTCGACTGATATATGTGACGTCCAAAAACACACGCCGAGATAAGAGCATCTCCAGCCGTCTCCCCGACAAGGCCCCCGGCATCCCTTTTTTCATCCGGACGACGTTATTTGGCCCAGCCGCGCCCCCGGTTCCTCGTTTTCCTCCGAAATAGGCCCTTAATCCATCCGGAGAGCCCAGACCATCCCCGGCCTCCCGAGGCGCGGCCGGGGACTCCGTACAAAACAAAAACACGCGAAACGTCGAGCGGGCCCGCGGTGTCGGCCACAGAAAGGGTAGTTCCCTCCATTTATTTCGTTTTCCCTCCAAAATGCGCCGCATATACCCATTTTCCCACCGAATTTCGGACGAGCTACCATCATTCCCCCACAGTTGCAGCTCCTCCTCTTCCCTTCCACCACCATGCTGCCGAAGAAGATCACCGACGATGGCGCGCCGAAGGCGAGGAAGCCGCGGGCGCCAAAAGAGAGGCCGCCGGGTTGGACAAACGCAAGGTGGGCGGTGGATGTGGAGCAGCGGTAGACCGAAACTCGCGGTAGGGCGGAGAGGGAGAAGAAGCTCGCGGTGAAGAGGGTGGCGGCGGCGAATGAGCAGGCGAGGCTGGTCTCCATGTCCATGAACATGGGCCAGCCGCGAGCGCGTCGGCCAATTCCCCGGTCCATGGCCAACCCAAGGTACGATCGACTCTCCTTCGACCTTCTCCCCGGCGTCACCAGCCATGTGCCACGACAGCTACATCATCGGACTGTCGAGGTTTACGTTGTCGCCGCCGGGAGTACGACGGTGTGGTGCACGAGGGCATCTCGCCTGCCCTGCGTCGAGGGCCGCTCTCCTTCTCCAACCCCGAGATACCGCCGCCGAACGACGACGTGATGCACGAGATGATCATGTCGGGTTCCATGGCCACCGCGTCGAGCCCGGGTTTCTTCACACAAGAGGAGGCAAGAGCGACGGAAGCCGTCGCGTCACGGGGTGCCATCGATGACAGAACGGCGAGTTCGGAGACGGCACCCAAGACGTCGAGGAAGAAGAAGAAGAGCAGGTCGACGTCGAGGAGGAGGAGGACGCACCTGATACCACATCGTCGGCGAGGGGGAGGAAGAAAAGGAAGAAGAACTCGCCGCCGACCGAGCCACGGGTCAAATGGAAGGGCAAAGAAGAGGAGTGATGCGTGTAATTGACAAGTCCGTTGGGAACCCCAAGAGGAAGGTGTGATGCGCACAGCGGCAAGTTTCCCTCAGTAAGAAACCAAGGTTTAATCGAACCAGTAGGAGTCAAGAAGCACGTTGAAGGTTGATGGCGGCGGGATGTAGTGCGGCGCAACACCAGAGATTCCGGCGCCAACGTGAAACCTGCACAACACAACCAAAGTACTTTGCCCCAACGAAACAGTGAGGTTGTCAATCTCACCGGCTTGCTGCAACAAAGGGTTAACCGTATTGTGTGGAAGATGATTTTTTGCAAGAAAACAGTAAAGAACAAGTATTGCAGCAGATTTGTATTTCAGTATAAAGGAATGGACCGGGGTCCACAGTTCACTAGAGGTGTCTCTCCCATAAGATAAAAGCATGTTGGGTGAACAAATTACAGTCGGGCAATTGACAAATAGAGAGGGCATAACAATGCACATACATGTCATGATAAGTACAGTGAGATTTAATTGGGCATTACGACAAAGTACATAGACCGCCATCCAGCTGCATCTATGCCTAAAAAGTCCACCTTCAGGTTATCATCCGAACCCCTTCCAGTATTAAGTTGCTAACAACAGACAATTGCATTAAGTATTGCGCGTAATGTAATCAATAACTACATCCTCGGACATAGCATCAATTTTTATCCCTAGTGGCAACAACACATCCATAACCTTAGGGGTTTTTGTCACTCCCCCAGATTCACGGAGACATGAACCCACCATCGAGCATAAATACTCCCTCTTGGAGTTACTAGCATCAACTTGGCCAGAGCCTCTACTAATAACGGATAGCATGCAAAATCATAAACAACACATAGGTAATAACTTGATAATTAACATAACATGGTATTCTCTATCCATCGGATCCCGACAAACACAACATATAGCATTACAGTGTAGATGATCTTGATCATGTTAGGCAGCTCACAAGATCCAACAATGAAGCACAATGAGGAGAAGACAACCATCTAGCTACTGCTATGGACCCATAGTCCAGGGGTGAACTACTCACTCATCACTCCGGAGGCGACCATGGCGGTGAAGAGTCCTCCGGGAGATGAATCCCCTCTCCGGCAGGTTGCCGGAGGAGATCTCCAGAATCCCCCGAGATGGGATTGGCGGCGGCGGCGTCTCGTAAGGTTTTCCGTATCGTGGCTCTCGGTACCGGGGTTTTCGCGACGGAGGCTTTAAGTAGGCGGAAGGGCAACGTGGGGGCCACACGAGGGCCCCACACCATAGGTCGGCGCGGCCGGGGCCGGGCCGCGCCGCCCTATGGTGGCGGCGCCTCGTGGCCCCACTTCGACTCCTCTTCGGTCTTCCGGAAGCTTCGTGGCAAAATAGGACCCCGGGCGTTGATTTCGTCCAATTCCGAGAATATTTCGTTACTAGGATTTCCGAAACCAAAAACGAGCAGAAACAAAGAATTGGCTCTTCGGCATCTTGTTAATAGGTTAGTTCCAGAAAATGCACGAATATGACATAAAGTGTGCATAAAACATGTAGATATCATCAATAATGTGGCATGGAACATAAGAAATTATCGATACGTCAGAGACGTATCAGCATCCCCAAGCTTAGTTCTGCTCGTCCCGAGCAGGTAAAACGATAACAAAGATAATTTCTGAAGTGACATGCCATCATAACCTTGATCATACTATTTGTAAACATATGTAATGAATGCAGCGATCAAAACAATGGTAATGACATGAGTAAACAAATGAATCATAAAGCAAAGACTTTTCATGAATAGTACTTCAAGACAAGCATCAATAAGTCTTGCATAATAGTTAACTCATAAAGCAATAAATCAAAGTAAAGGTATTGAAGCAACACAAAGGAAGATTAAGTTTCAGCGGTTGCTTTCAACTTGTAACATGTATATCTCATGGATAATTGTCAACATAGAGTAATATAACAAGTGCAATATGCAAGTATGTAGGAATCAATGCACAGTTCACACAAGTGTTTGCTTCTTGAGATGGAGAGAGATAGGTGAACTGACTCAACATAAAAGTAAAAATAATGGTCCTTCAAAGAGGAAAGCATCGATTGCTATATTTGTGCTAGAGCTTTTATTTTGAAAACATGAAACAATTTTGTCAACGGTAGTAATAAAGCATATGAGTTATGTAAATTATATCTTACAAGTTGCAAGCCTCCCCCGGATCATTGCAATACACATGTTTTAACCAAGTGTCACAATGGGGTACCTCCATGCCGCCTGTACAAAGGTCTAAGGAGAATGCTCGCATTTTGGATTTCTCGCTTTTGATTATTCTCAACTTAGACATCCATACCGGGACAACATGGACAACGGATAATGGACTCCTCTTTAATGCATAAGCATGTGGCAACAATTATTATTCTCATATGAAATTGAGGATATATGTCCAAAACTGAAACTTCCACCATGAATCATGGCTTTAGTTAGCGGCCCAATGTTCTTCTCTAACAATATGCATGCTCCAACCATTAAGGTGGTAGATCTCTCTTACTTCAGACAAGGCGGACATGCATAGCAACTCACATGATATACAACAAAGAATAGTTGATGGCGTCCCCAGAAGCATGGTTATCGCACAACAAGCAACTTAATAAGAGATAAAGTGCATAAGTACATATTCAATACCACAATAGTTTTTAAGCTATTTGTCCCATGAGCTATATATTGCAAAGGTGAATGATGGAGTTTTAAAGGTAGCACTCAAGCAATTTACTTTGGAATGGCGGATAAATACCATGTAGTAGGAAGGTATGGTGGACACAAATGGCATAGTGGTTGGCTCAAGGATTTTGGATGCATGAGAAGTATTCCCTCTCGATACAAGGTTTAGGCTAGCAAGGTTATTTGAAACAAACACAAGGATGAATGGTGCAGCAAAACTCACATAGAAGACATATTGAAAACTGAAAAGA